>NC_133461.1:93857877-94184922 GCF_048565385.1 Saimiri boliviensis
CTGTAAGACACGTTATAGGACCCCCAATGGATACCAAAATCCATGGATGCTCAAGTCTCTTGCATAACATGACACAGTATTTGCATATGTCCTATGTATATCTGTCTGTACACTTTAAATCATCTCTAGATTACTCATGGTACCTAATAAAAGGCCTACATATCACTTCATTGGCATGGATTCAACATAGTACTCAGTATGTGGAAAATCCAAGTTTTGTTTTTTGAAACTTTGTGGAACATTTTTTTCTGAATATTTTAAATCTCAGGTTGGTTGAATTCAAATGCAGCAATCACTGATATGGAGTGCTGACTATATGTAGGAAAAATACACAATAATATTATAATAGTGATATGTAAATGACTTTTAACTCTGGTAAATAAATTTTTAATAATTACATTATTAAAATACATCTTTAAAAAAGTATTAAAATATTTTACTTATATATATACATTATATTTATAAATGTAAATTTATAAATTTTTTAAAAAGTATTAAAAAACTTTGCCTATAAATATACATTAGTGGAAAGACAATACAGAAGGATATAATTTGTGAGGGATCAAGAAAGATTAGAGCAGAAATAAATGAAATAGAGAAAAAAAAATCAATTTAAAACCCTAAAACTTTGTTTTTCAAAAGATCAACAAAATTGACAATCCTTTAGCTAAACTAAGAAAAAAATAGAGAATACTCAAATAAATAAAATCAGAAATGAAACAGGAGACATTACAATTGATGCCACGTAAACTAAAAGGAATATATGAAACTATTATGAACAATTATACACCAACAAATTGGGAAACCTAGAAGATAAATTATTAGAAACGGATAAATTATTAGAAACCTACAATCTGCCAAGACTAAATTATGGAGAGGCAGAATATCTGAATGGATCTATTATAATAAGGGGATTGAATCTGTAATGAAAACTCTCCCAACAAAGGAAAGTTTAGGACCAGATAGCTTCACTCGTGAGTTCCACCTAACAGTTAAAGAACTAATGCCAATCATTCTTAAACTCTTCCAAAAAATTGAAAAGTAGGGAACACTTCCAAACTCATTTCATGAGGCCAGCATGACTCGGATACCAAAACCAGAAAACAGTACTACAAGAAAACTACTTGCCAGTATGCATTATGGGTATAAGTGCAAAACTCTAAACAAAATGCTGGCAAACTGAATTCAACAGCATATTAAAAGGATCACATACAATGATCGAGTGAGATTTATCTTTGGGATGTAAAGGTGGTTCAACATATGAAAATCAGTCAGAGTGATAAAACACATTAACAGATCAAAGGATAAAAATTACATGAACATCTCAATAGATGCAGGGAAGTGATGAAGTCCAATATCCTTTCATAATAAAAAAAGCCCTCAAATGAGAAACAGTTTCAAATGATCTTATATGTATAAAACCTAAAGATTCCCTAAAAATGATTAGAATAAATAAATTTAACAAAGTTGCAGGACACAGAATCAACAATCAGTTGCATTTCTGTACACTAACAATGAACAATTTGAAAAGGAAATTAGTAACACCATTTACGACAGCATCAAAAAGTATTAAAAAAATACTTAAGAATAAATTTGACCAAGAAGGCGAAAGATATATGCACTGAAAACTGTAAAACACTGCTGAAAGAAATTAAAGAAGACATAAATAAATGAGAGACATGCTGTGTTTGGGGATTCAAATTAATATTATTAAAATGTCCATACTGCCCACAGAGACCTACATATTCAATAAAATCCCTAAGAAAATCCCAGTGGAATTTTTTACAGAAATAAAAAAAATTCTAAAATTTATATGGAATCACAAAAGACCCTGAATAAGTTATAAATAATATGGAAAAAGAAAAACAAAGCGGTAGACCTCACATTACTGATTTCAAAACATATTACCAAGCTACAGTCTTAAATCAATACGGTTCTGGCATAAAGATGGACACATACATAGACCAACAGAATGGAACACAGAGCTCAGATAAATTCAACACACATATGGGGAGAAAGTGGAACCCTTATAGACTGTTGTTCAGATATAAAATGGTATATTGCTTTGGAAGACAGTATGGAGTTTCTTCAAAAAACTGAAAACAGAACCATATGACCCATTTCTGGGTATTTATCCACAAGAAATGAAATTAAGATCTTGAAGAAATATTTGCACTCCATGCTCACTGAGGCATTATTCACAATAGCCAAAAGGTAGAAACAACCTATGTGTCCACTGAAGGATGAATAAAGGATATGTGGTACAGCAGGATGCATTCTAAGAGCCCCGGTGGATGCCTGAAATTTTGAATAGTACCGAACCCTATATATAGATGACCCTCAAACTAAACAGGCTTGAACTATACAAGTCCACTAATATGCAGACTGTTTTCCACAAATACTGCATTTGTGGGGCATGAAACCCAAGTATACAGAGGCCAACTTTTCTTATATGTGGGTTCCACAGGGCTGACTGCAGGACTTGAGTATGTCGGGATATATAAGAGGGGTATATAAGAGGGGCCCTGGAGCCAATCCCCTGCATGCACGGAGGGATGACTGTATACTATGCTTTTTCTATACATATGTACCTAAGATAAAATTTAATTTATAAGTTACTCACAGTAATAGATTAACCACAATAACTAATAATAAAATACAACAACAATAACAATATGCCACCATCACTGTCCTTTGGGACTATTATTAAGTAAAATAAGGGTTACATGAACAAAAACACTGTCACAGTTGGACAGCTGATATCATAACAGAGATGTCTATTAAGTGACTAAAGGATGGGCATATATAGGATGGCTATGCCGGACAAAGGGATGATTGACATCTGTTCAGGATGGAGCAGGATTGAGAAAGATTTCATTATGCTACTAAGAACAGCATGCAATTTAAAACTTTAAATTTATTTCTGGAATTGTCTATTTAATATTGTTTTTAACATCAGGAAACAAACTACAGAAAGTGAAACCACAGATAAGTGGACTACTGTATCTTGTTTAATTATTTCATCAAGTTTTGTGGGTTTTATTTTTTATCTGCTTTACTTTTACCTTTTGCAAGTAAAGAACTGTTCCCTTCAGTACAGCATAAAAGGTTTTCCATCCTCGTTTTCCTCTTGGAGCTAGAAAGGGGGAAAAAATGTAAAATTTTATTTGACATCAGCATTTTAGAAAAGAGAGTCTAAATGATCAACATGGTGATAGTGTTTCAATATTCTACCTTGCTACCAAAACTAACAACAATAAGAACAAAATTTTTCTGAGCCTTATAGTGTGCCAGGCAGCATTCTAAATGTTTGCCATATACGGTCTTATTTAATATTTACAGTAATCCTACCAGGTTGGTACTATTTCTCTCTTCTTCTTACAAAACTGAAACATGGGGCAATAACCTGCTAATGATCTGACAACTTGGAAGAGTAGAAGCCTGAAAAGCCAGGTAGCATGGGGGACTACAGACTGGATAAGCACAAGAGGCATATTGGAAACACACAGCAATCCAAAAGAAGCTGAAAAAGCTTAGGTACCAGATCCTTAATAGCTTCTTTAAAGATTCTAGAAATCAGTCTCAGAATATGAAAGGACCACTTTTGACATTTCTCCCATAACCCCCTCAACCAGATGCAAGTTTAGTTATTATTATTCCTACTGCAACCTGTGCATATCTCTACTGAGGATCTTGCTGTAATGTACGATTTTTGTCCAAATGTCTCTTTCACTAGACTATGAATGACTTGACAGGAGGTAACCTTCATCTTTAGAATTCACAGAACCTAGCACAGTGCAAGGCAGACATTAAGCACAATCATACAATTCTCCAAGTTAATTAATTCTTTCAGAAGTCCTTATATTTCTTCTGTTTCTGTATTTCTAGATATAAAGTATATTTTCTCTATTGACTTACATAAACTCTTACAAATTATCCTTAACCAAAAAGCAATAGATTAGCAAAACAGTTTACAATTTAGTATCTTAATAGAATTAAAATCTGTAACTGGAAAATGTTATTGCTTGAATGTCATTTTTCTAAACATGTCTGCCAAAATAGATGGGGAGGGCCATTTACTCATGCTCTTTTATCAAACACTAGGCTGTCTGTAGCCTGTCTTGGATCCCTGATTACATTAGGAAGTACATTATTCTTAACCAAATCCTTTAAATCTCTTTCGACTGAATACTCAAGAATTCTTAGACTTGCAACTAGGTGAATAGCCACTTACAGAACACAGGCAATTCTGCCAACACCATACTGAGCTATCCACCTGGCAAGAAACGATCCGAAATATCCACCCTGCAGGTTCCAAGGGAAATAATAAATATCATCCCTTCTGTCTCCACTAGGTGAGGCTTAAAGGTATACTAAAAATATATATAATGCCTGGCAAAAAGCATACCATTATTTCCTTTATAAAGCAAAGAAAAAAAGCAACTAATATAAACAGATGACCATACATCATATATATAATAAATATTCACTACCTTGTTCAATAGATGTCAAATTTTGATAGTGCCCACATGAGCACTGTGCACACAGAAGGGACCAGGGCCGAAAGGGTTGCTGCAGAGCAGGACCCCAGGAGGCATGGTATGCGGGAGGCACCTGACCAGAAAGCAGACCAGCTGGTTTCCAGCCCCTTCACGATCTCACCAGGTCTGAAACCTATCCTCCCAACCAAGAGCCCCTAACAAGTCACTCTACTGTGCTGTACTTCATGTGTACTTTTGCTGCATTTTAAAATGTGGGTAATTCCTAGAACTTAAGGCAAAGCACTGGCTAATGCTGGCAGGGAAACTAGAGAAAATCTTCTGTTTTCAGTAGAGGAGCCCTGGGTCCTGAAACATAAAGGCTTCCCTGAGCCCTAAAGCTAATTTATTGGCATCTTGACATCCCTTTAGTTAAAAAATCTACACGTCTATTTTTCTCCTTTTGCAGTAGATCTATGAATCCACGTACACATTTACAAAATTTTAAACAGCTCTTTCTCATTTCTACACTAAGCCTGCTAGAAACAGATACCAAAGAGCTCTCCAAGAGAAATGTGATTTTAGAAGTCACTCATGAGTGACTAATACTAAGTCAGGTACTTAGTAAGTGACTTACTTATTAAACAAAGTGACAGTAACATTGGAACTGGGTAACAATCAGAGGTTGGAAAAGTATGGAGGGCTCAGAAGAATATGCTTAGTAACGTTAGTAATGGACTTACTTATCTGTACTCACTTACTGCACTCACTCGGACTTACTTATCTGTACTCACTTACTGCACTCACTCCTTTTCTATTTTCTATCTTTGGCCAGTTACAATTCAGTTCTCTAACAGATGGATGAAACAACCTATAATCCTCCCAAAAAGGTAACTAGGGAGCAAGTAAGTACTCACCAGTATTTAGCTGGTGTGCTATAAAAGCACTGCTCTAAGTGCTCTAACATGTATTAATCCATTTAACTCACACCACAATGCTAAGCCTAAAATATTATTGATACTTCCATTTTACATGAGACAGATGGGTGCAAACAAGCAGAATTCAGGGAAAGAAGGGACCACTGCGCACTGCAGTGGGCTGAGAAGGCTCTCTAGAGCAGATGCAACTGCTCTGATTTTATAATCTCACACAGTGCCACCGTTGCCACTGCACTCTCAGTGAGGCTCTTCATATGAAACACAATGAGCTGGACGCTAATAAATGACAAGTATTGCTCCTCCTCATGAGGACTGTAGAAAGAGTTAAAAAGATTTCACAATACAAGTGTTATTAAGTAGACAGAGCTCCATAAAGAGCTGTAACTTCACATAATGAACTTGATGAGAGGATGAGTGAAAAGATTACTGACTGGAAACGTAACGTAGCAACTGAAAGGCTTTAACTACAGGGTTGTGGGGAATCAGTAGGCCGACGTCCTTTTTAATATCCAGGTGTCTTCTGTGAGAGTGTTTACTCAATTTTATTAAAAGACACCATTTTACATGTGAGCTCATCTTTTCGCTGCAGGTTTTACTATGCATACTTAAGGTCCAAAGATAATCAACTGCTTTCTTTCTCAAAAATACGAGAACCTTGTAGGGTTTTCATTACGATAATCTGCCTCTAACCTTACTTTAGCTTTGTTTTTAAATGCTACTGAAACAGACATCATTATTTTTTCTACAACATGCTACTGTTGGTTTAGATTTAACGTTTACTTTTATCTTTATTGATCGCTTCTTTCTGTACTTCAGATTGTTTTTTGGAGGCCATTTTCAATTACTTCTTGGAGTCTATCCTTAGAAGTTCCTTTAGCAAGGATAGTCTTTTGGTGGTCAATCTTCTGTTTTTATTTATATAATAAATGCCCTCATTTCATTAAAAATTCCAAGTAAAAATTGCTTTTTCTTATGAAGATATTATTTCACTCTTTTGGCTAACACCATCGTTGCAATGTTGATAGTGTTTAGATCTGTGTGCCCACCAAATCTCATGTTCAACTGTAATCCCCAGTTTTGAAGGTGCGACATGGTGGGAGGTGATTGTATCATGGGGGTGGTTTCTCATGAATGGTTTAGCACCATCCCCTTGGTGCTGTTCTTGTGACAGTGAGTGAGTGAGTGCTCATGAGATCTGCTTGTTTAAAAGTGTGTAGCACCTCCCCAACTTCCCTTGCTCCTTCTCTGGCCATTTGAAGTGCTATTCTCCCTTCAAATTCAGCCATGACTGTAAGTTTCCTAAGGCTTTCACAGAGGCTGAACAGATGCCAACATCATGCTTCCTGTACAGCCTGTAGACCTGTGAGTCAATTAAACCTTTTTTTTTTTTTTAAATAAATTACTCAGTCTCAGGTTTTCTTCATAGCAGTGTGAGAATGAACTAATACAGAAAATTGGTACTGTAAACTGGGGCACTGTTTAAAAAGATACCTGAAAATGTGAAAGCAACTTTGGAACTGGATAACAGTCAGAGGTTGGAAGAGTGTAGAGGGCTTAGAAAAACATAGGAAGATGAGTCAAAGTTTGGAACTTCCTACAGACTGGCTGAATGGTTATGACCAAAATGCTGGCAGTGATATGGACAGCCAAGGCAAAGCTAACAAGGTCTCTGATGGAAATGAGGAACTTACTGGGAACTGGAGTATGGGTCACTTTTGTTATGCCTTAGCAAAGAACATGGCTTGCATTGTGCCCTTGTCCTAGGGATCTGTGTAATTTTGAATTTGAGAGTAATGATTTAGGGTATGTGGCAGAAAAAATTTCTAAGCAGGAAAAGTGCTCAAGATATGGCCTGGCTGTTTCTAATATCCTATGCTCATATGTGTGAGCAAATAAATGACCTAAAACTGGAACTTAAATTTAGAAGAGAAGCAGGGCATAAATGTTTGGAAAATTTGCAGCTTATCCATGTGGTGGAAGAGAAAGGCCTATTTTTAGAAAAGGAATTCAAGCAGGTTGCAGAAATCTGCATAAATTAATAAGGAGTCAAGTGCTACTAGCCAAGACAATGGTGACGTGGCCTTGAAGGCATTTCAGAGACCTTCACAGAAGCCCCTCTTGAGGCCTAGGAGGGAAGAATGGTTTCCTGAGCCAGAGCTAGGGCATGGCTGCTCTGTGAAGCCTCAGGACACTGTTCCTTGCATCCCAGCCTCTCCAGGTTAAGCCATGGCTCAAAGGGGCCTGGGTACAGCTTGGGTTGCTGCTTCAGAGCATGTTGGCCATAAACTTTGGTGGCTTCCATGTGGTTTTAAGCCTGTGGCTAAACAGAGGGCAAGAACTGAGGCCTGGGAGTGTCTGCCAAGATTTCACAGGATAAATGAAAAAGCCTAGATGTACAGGCAGAGCCTGCTTCAGTGGTGGAGCCCTCATGGAGAATCTCTACTAGGGCAGTGTGGATGGCAAATGTAGGGCTGAAGCCCCCATACATGGGGTGCTACCTAGTGAAGCTGTGAGAAAAGGGCCACCATCTTCCAGACTCCAGAATGGTAGAGCCACCGACAGCTTGCATCATCACCTGGAAAAGTCGTAGGTGCTCAACTCCATCCTGTGAGAACAGCTGCAGGGGCTAAACCATGCAAAGTCACAGAGACAGAGCTGCCCAAGGTTGTGGGAGCCCATCCCTCATACCAGTGGGTCCAGGATGTGAAAAATAGAGCCAAAGGAAATTTTTTTTGGAGCTTTAAAATTTAGTGACTGGCCTTCTGGGTTTCAGACTTGTGTGGGGCTTGTAGTCCCTTTCTTTTGGCCCATATACCTTCTGCAATGGAAATATTTACCTAATGCCCGTACCCCCATTGTATCTGGGGAGTAACTAACTTGTTTTTGATTTTACAGGTTCATAGGTGGAAGGGACTAGCTTTGTCTCAGATGTTACTTTGAACTTGGGACTTCTGAGTTAATGCTGGAATGAGTAAAAACTTTGGGGACTGTTGGAAGGCATTATTGTATTTTGAAATGCGAGAAGGACATAAAATTTGGGAGGGGCACAGGATGGAATGATATGGCTTCTCTTGCTCCTCTGGCCATGTGAAGCAGTGCTCTCCCTTTACTTTTCACCATAATTTTAAGTTTCCTGAGACCTTCCCAGAAGCTGAGCAGATGCCAGCATTATGCTTCCTGCACAGCCTGTGGATCTGAGCCAATGAAACTACTTTATAAATTACCCAGTCTCAGGTATTTCTTTAGGCCAATGTGAGAATGGACTAATACAGATTTCTCCCCTGGGTCTAAATGTTATATCTAAGAAAATTTTTTTTTTTTTTTTTTAGTTTTTTGAGACAGAGTTTCGCTCTTGTTACCCAGGCTGGAGTGCAATGGCGCGATCTCGGCTCACCGCAACCTCCGCCTCCCGGGTTCAAGCAATTCACCTGCCTCAGCCTCCTGAGTAACTGGGATTACAGGCACGCGCCACCATGCCCAGCTGATTTTTTATATCTTTAGTAGAGACAGGGTTTCACCATGTTGACCAGGTTGGTCTCGATCTCTCGACCTCGTGATCCGCCCGCCTTGGCCTCCCAAAGTGCTGGGATTACAGGCTTGAGCCACCACGCCCGGCAATTTTTTTTTAAATTTATACAGACTGGTGTTCTTTGAGCTTCCTGTGATATTATATCTTTGAATATTATCTATCCTCTACTGTCACCATGCTATTGTAACCTAACACTCCATTCTCACTTCTCACTTCATTCCACTTGTGACTTATCCACTCTTTGATATTCTCCATCTCTTTGTACTCCTGTGCTAAATGCTGTGTAATTTTATCTCAGGTACTGGTAGGCCACCCAGATCCAAAAATGTCCTGAAGGCTTAGCAGCCCCAGAGTTAGCCACCTCTCCACATTTGTACTCATGCTTTATTCCTGGCCTAACAGGATTTCCCTTTCCTTTTTACGGCTTTATCCATTCAGATAAAAGTTATTTAAAAATATTTTATCTATCATTTTTAGATGTTTTATAATGGGAGAGTTTCAGAATCTGTAGGCCATCACGTTGTAAAAATAGATTCTCTATTGCATTTTTCTGTCCTTTTTTTAAAAAAAGGGAAGAATTTATTCACAAACTTTGTTATCTAGCAAGAATTCATTTGGAGCAGGATACAGGAGGTATTGTAGGGTGAGAACAAAGAGAGAAACTGGAACAAGGGGAACCAGTAAGGAGGTTATTACAACAGGTGAGATAAGAGAAAAAGGCCAGAACATGGAGAGAAGCATACAATAAATTAAGATAAAATGGAAGGAAAGGGGAAAGGCATTAATATTAACTGAGCACCCACACTGAAGCACTCTGGGTGTTGGGCTAGCATTATACATATATGTTCTATGTGTTTCAAACAATCTTTTCAGGTAGGAATTTTTGTCTCTCTTTATATTTTATGTCCCCTTTATTAAATATATTTGCAATTCTGAAAGGTATAGTATGCTGCCAAGAAAGATACCCATCTAAGGATTTCAAAGCTAATGTACAGGGCAATTAAGGAAACAGTTATAAGGATACACTAAGAAGGAGAAAATATCCAATGGTATACCACTGTACTCCATCCTGGGTGACAAAGCGAGACCCTGTCTGAAAAAAAATGAATTATTTAAGAGTTGATTCAACAGTGATGTTGAACTATGGGGGAAAAGTACTGTCCAGTCAGACTGAAGGGACATCCACAGTAAATGGTCTGTATCAGTACACAGTCTCTGAGTATTAGTTTTGGCTTGGGGGCTGCTTCCTGACCAGTACTGGTGAAAATAAGAAATGAATAAAACCACCAAGATGCTGTGATTGTTATACTGAGTCACACTCACATAAACGAGAAAATTCTTTGCAGTGGTCCGTTCTGCTACTCCTGTGAGGTGGGCCCTGAAGGCAGGAAGGGAGATGATGAGATGAGAGGTAAATATAACCAGGTACTTTTTCTCATCTCACTCAACTCTAGGACCTTCAAAGGTATCCCTGTTCATGACTGCAGATCTCAGAAGAGAAGCACAGTCTCTGTGTCTGCCGTCTCAGGTGCTCCCAGCTCGACCTCTCTGCAGAATAATTACTTAATACCAGTAATAACTATAGTAGTAGTTATAGCACAACAAATGACGGCTGAACACATACTGTTTTAAACACTGCTCCAAGATTTGACCTGTATAAACAAAATCCCAGAAGTCTAAGAGGGAGCCATGGTTATAACCTCCATCTTGCAGATGTGGAATCCATGACCACCCTTCCTCCCACCTCCTACGAACTGGCAGCACTTGTTTCTCTACAGCACTGGGCACTTTCACTCCAGTTGCCATATGGGGGAAGGCCATCTAAACCAGATTCAGGAGGCAATGTCTTGGACAAATCTGGGATACAGCAGTGAAATTAAAATTATTTGAGAGCTAAGGCTAGGCACATTGGCACATGCCTATAATCCCAGCACATGGAGGCAAAGGCAGGAGGACTGATTGAGGAGAGGACTTCGAGATCAGCCTGGGCAATGTAACAAGACCCTGTTGCTATAAAAAAAAAAGCCAGGTGTATTAGTACATTCTTACACTGTTTATAATGACATAACCATGATTGGGTAATTTATGAAGGGAAGAGGTTTAATTGACTCACAGTTCAGCATGGCTGGGGAGGCCTCAGGAAAAGCACAATCATGGCAGAAGGGGAAACAGACATGTCCGTGACGTGGCAGCAGCAAGCATAAGTGCTGAGCAAAAAGGGGGAAAGCCCCTTATAAAACCTCCAGCTCTCATGAGAACTCACTCACTATCACGAGAACGGCATAAAGGTAACTGTCCTCATGATTCAAGTACCCCCCACCAGGTAGGAACTACAATTCAAGATGAGATTTGGGTAGGAACACAGTCAAACCATATCACCGATATAGGCTGGTGCATGCCTATATTCCTAGCTACTCGAGCTGCTGAAGTGGGAGGACCGTTTCAGCCCAGGAGGTCGAGGCTGCAGTGAGCCATGACTGTGCCCCTGGACTTCATCCTGGGTGACACAGTGAAACACTCTCTCAAAAAAAAAAAATTATTTAAGAGTTGATTCAGCAGCCATGTTGAGCTATTGAGAAAAGCACTGTCCCAGTCAGATTGACGAGACATCGACAGCAAACAGTCTGTACCAGTACATAGTCTCTGAGTATCAGCTCTGGCTTGGGGGCTGCTTCCTGACCACTTAGAGTGAAAATAAGTAATGAATAAAACCAACAAGCTGCTGTGATTGTTATTCTGAGTCACACATACACATGAGGACCAAATTTCTGCAAAAGAAAAAAAAAAATCCTCCAAAGATGGATGATATTGGAGCCATCACTGAATCTTCAATATTACAAATCAGTTACTATTTTCTCATTTTTATCATACATTTGAAGAAATCTATGTGGAAATAAAGTACAGTGAATAATATTTTGGTTTCAGTTATTACCATAAATTTTTGTAAAATAGTAAAATGCTTAATGGGCAATGAAAGGACACTGTCACCCCTCTTTCATAAAGAGGAAGGTATAAAATATTTCTAAACAATAAAATATTCAGTAAAGATTAATAATAGATTTATGATGGAAAGGTTTTTTTTTTTTTAATTCACCAAAAGGTATAAGCTTCATGCAGAAGTTCATATTTGCATGCTATACTTTCCAACTTTTCTTCTCAACTGAACTGGAAATGGATTGTGCTTAAGATTTTACAGGTTCAATTTTCTATTTTATTCAAATGGCAGAATATTTGTTCCTACATAAAAATCTTGTCCTCTTTTTGACCACTAATGTCTCTGGGTTTCTTGATCATCTATTTTTTTTTTCCTTTTCTGCATGTTTAATATCAGAAAGTCGTAATATGCATAGAAAGACAGAGGATGCACATTGCCAATTTTTTTCATTTAATACATTAATCTTTATTTCCTGTCTCTCGTCTTGAAAACATTCTCCTATTGTTCCATGTAAAATGACAAAAATACCATTTTATTCCCCTCAGAGTAGAGAGAGAAAGTTAGCCATATCCATTTTAATGAGAAGTAAATTCTTTCTCAGGGCCTGAGGAAGAGTCTTGGAATGAAGGCCAGCAGTGTAACTCCTGCCAGGCCAAGAAACAAGTATGTGGGGATGAAGTACTTCTAATGCAAAATATCTTGAATTTCCTTATGTTAATGGAGAAAGATATTCACAATATAAAGCAATCACAATGATGGCATTCCAAAACAAACATAGCACTTTGCTGAACTTGAAAACAAAGGTATACTCAGCAGAAGTTCTATAAGTAAGACATCATCAATAACAACTGTAAAAAGCACAAGGCATTTTAAAGATTGTTCTGTTTTCCTAGTGATAGAACTAAAAAACTTCAGCTTTAAAACGAAATTCTGGCTGGGCGCAGTGGCTCACACCTTTAATCCCAGCACTTTGGGAGGCTGAGGCACGCGGATCACCTGAGGTCAGGAGTTCCAGACTAGCCTGACTAACATGGATAAACACTATCTCTACTGAAAATACAAAATTAGCCGGCTGTAGTGGCACATGCCTATAATCCCAACTACATGGGAGGCTGAGGCAGGAGAATTGCTTAAACCTGGGAGGTGAAGGTTGCAGTGAGCTGAGATTGCGCCATTGCATTCCAGCCTGAATAACAAGAGTGAAACTCCATCTCGAAAAAAAAAAAAAAATCCTTAAAGTATCTATCCTAAAGCATGAAGAAATAAGCTACATTGGTAAGAAGGTAGTTCTGAAGTTCTAGCCATTGACACAGGTGAAGATACAACTCATGCAGGGAGGAGTCTGCTTTCTACAACTGATGTGCAAAGGACTTAAATAAGTTCATAGATGACAGACTTAATAGATGATTAAGTGAAGTTAAAGATATTCCTTGGATATCAACCTCTAACTTTATTTTACAAAATATCCTTAAGCATCATCATAAGACATTCTATTAAATCTCAATTAATAGAGCAGCTCAGGCACTTTCAGATTACTGCTTGAAGCAATCAAGTCCAAGGTGAGCACAGGAAAAGTTACTACCGGGCTATGAGTCACACAGTATTAAGCAAGTGATAGTATTAATTATCCCTGGGTTTATAACAGAGAGGTAGAAATAAAATAATACTATTACTACTATGTACTCCTAATCACTTATCTTTGAAACACTTAAGGCAATTTACACATTACAAAAAAAAATCAGTTATTATAGTCTTTCTCTTTTATATAGGGATGCTTTGTCAACTCTATTTTATAAAAGAAAAACTAGGGCAGACTTATAGGAACTGTTAAAGTAAACTAAATATGGCCTGAGAAGGACTCTGTACTTCTATATTTGAGTCCTTGTAGACAAAGTGCAACCTAACTTAAGACAAGATTGAAATACTAACTTAGGAGTATGCACCTGTAAAAAGACCTGAGTCTTGGCCAATCCCAGTGGCCATACTTCACCCACTCATACACTGCTGAGTGTTCAAACTGTGTTCAAATAAGGCAAATGCTGAGTGGTAACCAACTCAGTTGTTTCTGTACCTCACTTCTGATTTCTGCATGTCACTTCCCTTTTTTTTGTCTATAAATTTGTTCTGACCATGATGCATCCCTGGAGTCTCTCTGAATCTGCTGTGGAGGCTATCTAATTCATGAATGGCTCACTTAAACTCCTTTAAATTTTTTTTTTTTTTTTTTTTTTTTTTTTTTTTTTTTTTCTGAGCCGGAGTCTTGCACTGTGGCCCAGGCTGGAGTGCAGTGGTGCAATCTTGGCTCACTACAATCTCTGCCTCCTGGGTTCAAGCAATTCTCCTGCCTCAGCCTCCCAAGTAGCTGGGACTACAAGCATGCACCACCATGCCCAGCTAATTCTTCTGTATTTTTAGTAGAGATGAGGTTTCACCACGTTGGCCAGGATGGTCTCAATCTCCTGATCTCGTGATCCACCTGTGTTAGCCTTCCAAAGTGCTGGGATTATAGGCATGAGCCACCAGGCCTGGACAATTCCTTTAAATTTAATTGGGCAGAAGCTTTTAACAGAACCTACACCTGTTGCTTTTCCCAGAAAATTATTTCCCTTTTTTTATTTAATAGGAATCAATGTATATTTTGACAGAGAATAGAAAATGAAAACAAAGAGAGAATTGGAAGAATATTCTATCCAAAATGTCCCCTATGGGGGTGATGTTCATTCTGGGTATGGCTCTATTCCTTTAAGAGGTCTGAAGACTTTCACCCCAAAATAGTCTTTCTGAAATGGCAGAAAGTATCTTAAACTGGGAGCTAGGCACTTCAGTTTTATTCACACCATGATGCCCACTATTTCTCTGCTTTTGGACAAGTCATCTAAACATCTCTGGTTAAAAATCTATACAATGAATCTACTACAATGTATCATAATTACTTCATAATGTTGTTGAGTAATTCTAGGCACAAAAGATTATTAGAACACATACCCTACCCCTAAAGAATTTACATATACAGGCAGTAACATTAACAGTGAAAGCTAATTTAACACAATAAACTGTATAAACTAAATAATAGCATGGCACTAACCTAAGACAATCACAGTGGGGATTCCAGGAGGTGAAATGAGGAGGAAGTCATTAATTCCGCTTAGGGATAGGATTTAGAGGGTAGACAATACTTTAAATGAGGGTGTAGTTTAATGTAGGACTTTGAAAAAAAAAACACAATAGGTTTTCCTTTTAATCTTCACTTTTTGTACAGTATGTTAGCATGAAGATATGGAATCAAAATGTAGATTCCCAATTTTGGAAGTCTCATAACATTGCAAATTACCATCATCCTTTAGCAAGACAACCCAAGGACAACAGTCAACACCATGATTTTTTATTTTTTAAGAGGATATATTTTAGAGCCAGAGAACCTGGTTTGAGATGCGGGCTTCACTTGAGGGACCTTGGGCAAGTCACTTAGCCAGTTCTGTGCTTATTTTATTCCTGCATAAAACAGAGTTTTTCTGAGACTTAACTGAGTTAAAATACATAAGTCCTTTGGAATTTTTTTTTTAAATTAAAGATACTGTCTGCTAAAGAAAATGTATCAATTTCTCATGCTAAAACACCAAGAAAAACATTTCCCCCACTTCTGTGAAAATCAGTAATTTAAATCTAAGTTGATGGAGTTTTAACATATTAGAGATGGAACTTTAAAATATTAGAGTATGGGACCCGGATCATGTTAAAACAGGCAGCTGTAACCTAGGAAGCTATAAGCTTTGCTTCTCTGATTATTTGTCTGATTACAGATTAGCCTTTTTCCTTATCTACATTGTTTTGTAAAATGATGTAAATGACTAAAAGCCACCAGGGGAGACCCCTTCTTGCTTAACTGTTGATATTCATTATAGATTAATTTCCCCCTTAGCTTTCTCACACAAAGACTTCATGACTATCACATTGTCTAAGGTGGAATGTTAAATGAACTCTTAAACTGGGAAGGAAATGTAAACAAGCTGTAAAGAAGAAAATAAGCTGTACAGAAAAGAAACATAACTAAATTATTATAACTCACAAAGCAGCCTTATATAAAAAATGTTATAATCCTACTAAATTTCTTTGTTTTCTGCCTATATGTAAGCAAGACCTTAACTTTTTACTTCAGAGCACTGGCCTCATTTCTCTGGAGTCCAGGTTTCCCAGATTCTTGCTTGAATAAACTCTTTAAAACTGGATTCTGATGCTTTCAATTACTTCAGGCTGATGTTTCATTCATGTATTCAGATTTTTTTTTGTTAGTCATTGTTTCAGAATACACTGCTGTTAACACTACTGACACATTTTTAACAGAAAGGGAGTACTTAGCACACTTAGCACATACCACCCTTAACTGGGAGGAGAGCTAAGTGTAACACATTTAGTAATATTAATAATTATTGTTTCCATTTTTGTCCCAAGCCCTGTATTGACATTGGAGATATCAAACATGAATGCAAACAATAAAAGTAGATAATAGAAGAGACAAAAGCTGTTGGAGACCTTTCTACCCAATTGATAGCCACAGAGTTATTAAAATCTAACTTAAAAATAAGTATCTTTCCCCACTTGGCTAGGAAATGGTTTCACTGGCAGCCATTACAAGAAGTGCAGGAAGAATTTACATGGCTTGTGCTGAGGCTGGGAAAGAGGTCAGAACACAACAAGAGCACGCATCATTAGCTTAGGGCTACCGGAAAAACATGTGGGAAGGAACAAATCCCAAAATGACTCTCACTACATCATTTTTTTTTCAAAGAAACAAACACCCGTGATAGAGACAGGAGGCAGTCAGGGACCCCGCACCCGCAACCCCTGATGAAATTCCGCCTTCAAGCCTAAAACAGCATGAAGGATGAAAAACCAGACTGTTGGTCCTGGATGAAGCCCTTCCCCGACCCCACTGATTCTTTCTCAATAATGTCCACCTGCACTTTGGGAGGAGGGGGTGGGGACTTGGGAAGTTCGCGCTGTTTGCAGTTGGGAGGAGCCTGACCTCTCCTGTTGGCGTGTGGTAAGGTGGGATTTAATCAGTGAGATGGAGAGACTGTTAGCAGGACTCTATCTCACTTTGCTAAGTTGTATTTCCTTTTTCCTTTTTGCCCAATAAATTCCACTCCTCACTCTTTAATGTGTCCGTGAGCCTAATCTTTCCTGGTCATGTGACAAGAACCTGTTTTTTTTCCTGCAACACTAGAGTCACAGAAATATTTTTTGGATCTTGATTAATTATACCTCACATTTTTCCTCTCCCAGATACCATGACTTGGCCCCTTTTACTTCTGTTAGGTTTTTGCTCAAATGTTATCTGTGAAATATACAACATGGCATCACTATAGTTCAGTTTCTATAGCAGAAGCCATTCTCAGGACTGCCTGCACCACTGGCTACCTTGCAAAATAACCCTATACCTTGCCTTGAATATTTGAAGTGCACCTAATCACCACAACCACAATACCCTGAAAAACAGCAGAATTTCGCCAGCGCTGCAACTCCTAAACAACAATAAATAAACTATGGACTTGTGCTAAGCTGGCTGCCTCTACCAATGATAATTCTTTCTGAACAACTTACGTAATTACCTTTAGCTTCATTTGAAAAACCCTCACTTGCTTTGGAACACAATGTGGCTTCTAGCCACATCTATGTCTCCCGAATTGTAATACCTAAGAGCCCAGTAAGTCTTGTCTTACTGCATCTCAGTCTGGTTTGTCGTTTCTTCTCAGTTAACATCCCACATTCAGGGTTTCCTCTAATCACTCTCTGCAACATAGCACCTGCACACTTCCTTCAGTATTTCCTAACCTTGGCTTTATTTTTCTTTGGGTCATTTAACACTTGTATGAATTATCATATAGTTTTTATTCAGCTTCCCCAGCATTAGAATGAAATATTGAAGGCAAGTACTTTGGTTTGTTCCTGTGTCC
Source organism: Saimiri boliviensis (assembly GCF_048565385.1). NCBI lineage: Eukaryota > Metazoa > Chordata > Mammalia > Primates > Cebidae > Saimiri > Saimiri boliviensis. Next base: position 93,875,712 of record NC_133461.1, read on the forward strand.
ACAGAGCAAATTAATCCCTTCTCCCCCACCACCCACCGCCGAAAAATCAGATGTCCTAAACATCAGATGGCCTGATTTGATCAATACTACAGGGAGTATTTTATTTTAAGTGCTTAATTTTTTAGGTAAAACTCAGGCTGCTTAAAGAGAAAAGAGGCAGAATAAAATTTTGGTAGATTATTCCAATAAGACATTGAATATGGGAATAAGATATCAGTAAACACCCAGGCTCAAAAGGAACAAATAAGGCTCAATACGTTACTGTGGGTTTTCATAGATTAAAGAATGAAGATTTGTGACAAGTGGCTTCAAAATTCTAGTTTAAATAAATGACATTTCATAATTTTTTTTTCTTTTGAGACAGGGTCTTTCTCTGTCAACCAGGCTGGAGTGCGTGGGACGATCACTGCTCACTGCAGCCTTCAAATGCTGGGCTCAAGCAATGCTCCTACCTCAGCCTCCCAAGTTAGCTGGGACTACAGGTATGCACCATCATGCCTGGCTTTTTTTTTTTTTTTTTTTTTTTTTTTTTGCTTTTCATAGAAACAGGGTCTAGCTATGTTGCCCAGGCTGGTCTCGAACTGCTGGGCTCAAGCCATTCTCCTGCCTCAACCTCCCAGTGTTGAGATTAAGGGGTGAACTACTGTACAGGCCTCATAATTCTTATAAATTATATCTGACTAAAGAAATATGCTGGAGAACTTGCTGTTTTTAATTATCACTTCTAAAAGCTGGGCATAATAAAAAGTTCCTGAAATTCAATAACTTCATTTATGTGAAAGGTGTGAACACTGATCAATAAAATCAAACATACTATAATTTTTTTTCATAATATCTAGAGCAATTTGTAGACCTCTTTATAAAACTTTTAAGAGCCAAGTGTTAAAATAAATGTAAGGTTAAATCACTGTAGTCAAGCAAGAAGGGCAGGTAACTGCTGAATCAGACAAGTTGGCTTATCAAGTGACACCAAATCAAGCTTCCTCAACTTCAGAAGCACCATACATGCCAGGGAAGAACAGAGCCCAAGACCTGGCTGAGCATGCATTTCTACAACTAGCAATTCAAATAAGCTATTGTAATTGTAAAACAGCCCCAAGGGCCACTGGCACCTTTAAAATGCCTCTGGGCAAACGTAGCTGAAGGTCAATAAAAAAAATTCAGAGTGGCTGATGAGTAGCCTCCAGACAGAATCTGCTCTCCAAGGAGTATGACAGCAGCCTGATTTGCTTTTCCCCAACCTAGGAGCTCCAAAAGTGACTTCAAGCTCTTCTTTCTGATATGTGTTCCTGGCCCTCAATACAGGGCAAGGGCTCTGGCTTAATTACCACTCACGTGCAGGAGCCAGAAAACAGTCTTCTTGCTATTCCATGAGGACCTCTTAGCTTTTCCCAACTCAGACCACGTTTCTTCCATTTATCAGATGTCCAGTGCACTCAAGTGCTCTCCAATGAAGAAAACCAAAATACACGAACCTACATTTCTTTGACATATTTTAGGATGGCCCTTCAGAGGGCCTGCAAACAGAAGTGGCTCTTCAAAGCTATCTTTTGTGGGGTAGATTTGCATCTGCAGAGAGAATCTGTATTGATGCAGCCAGGCATTCTGTGAGGCCTTCCCTGTCTGGATCTGGGAAAGATTAACTGAGCGTATGTTATCTTTAAGGGTCTGAAAGAAACATTTACCATATATTCTCTCTTTCTTCTCGCGCCTAGGTTTCACTACCTACTTGTGAGGTTTCATTTACACAACAGGAACACCTCTGCTAGCCAGGCTTCATCTTCCTGTCTTATCATAATCTATTTTGATCCAAATCCCCATTCCTTCTGTAACTTCAATTATAAGGTAAAAGCTTCTGTACTCCATTGAGGGTTGTATAATCAATCTATGATTTTCTCTTGTGTGCTTGTTAATAAATATGTATACCTCTTCTCCAATTAATCTGCCTTTGATGAATTTTTCAGTGAACGTTCAGAGGGCGATGGGGAAGTTTTTTCCTGGTTGTCCTCTACAATATATAACCTTCTAATCATTTTAGTATGTACACAGATGCTAAACAAACTGAGATATACTTGTTGATTTTCAATTTTTCTACTGGCTGGGAATTGTTGCTCACACCTGTAATCCCCGCACTTTGGGAGTCCAAGGTGGGTGGATCACCTGAGGTCAGGAGTTTGAGACCAGCCTGACCAATATGGTGAAACCCTGTTCTACTAAAAATACAAAAATTAGCTGGGCATCATGACAGGCACCTGTAATTCCAGCTACTCGGGAGGCTGAGGCAGGAAAATTGCTTGAACCCAGGAGGCGGAGGTTGCAGTGAGCTGAGATCGTACCATTGCACTCCAGCCTGGGCACAAGAGCGAAACTCTGTCTCAAAAAACAAACAAACCAAAAAAACTTTTCTATTTATATATCGTATGTTGTAAGCCCAAAATAAAATTCTAAGCCTCCTACTGCCTGAATGAACCCTACTCTTTGCAAAGGAGATTCCAAAGGAACTTGAAAAGCCAGTTTAGGCCGTGATAGAAAAGGGGTGTTGGACATGCCTCATTGTGCCCTTTCCCTTTGGCATTTACATGCAACTAACTAGCACTAACGTTAAAATGGAGATCCTGAGACTGACAGAACAGATTAGTAGCCATAAGACACCAAATTTCAACCTGCCTCTAGTATAGCATCGCATGTTGGATAGCAGGCCCTAAAGGAAATCAAAGTATTTTTCCCCAAAATGCATTTTCCTTGGCATATTTTGAAATGGCTCTACAAAGCTGTCCCTAGCGGGGAAATCAGCATTTTATACAGAATCTTCTTCCCTTGTTCAATCTTTTCTGGAGAGTCCGACATCCTTGAAGGTCCAATAAGAGACACTGGACTGAAGTCAACTATTTAGAGACTTCATCTACATAACAAGAACCTTGACTTGCACCCCACTGTTGAGAAAAGCTGCAAAGGAGAAAGGACTTACAGACTGTCTACATAAATTGATTATGAGTAACATATAAACATGGAACAACAAACTGCAGAAGGCTGCAGGAGGCCTCTGAGGAGGAAGGCCCCTCCATGCCCCATGCTCTCATGCAGGGTGACCTAGGATTTATTACCATAAACATTGCATTCAAGGACTAAAACCCCTTCATAGTACTATGACGTAGCCAGACTTGGAGGTTCCTTGTAAGGCTCGTGTTCCATCAGCTGTACATAGATAATAAGCTAGAGATAACTACATGTTCTTCTTTTGTGAAACTTCCAAACCACCACTGTTATCAGTCCTTAGGATGATAGTTCCTGCTCAATGATTCACTTCCGGCTCACTGATTCATTCCATCACTCTACCCCTACCCTATAGATCAAAGTGATTGTAATCAATAAATCAACAAATAATATAGATGATCAGAGCTCGGGGCCTTCACTGTTCCCTCTAGAGTAATAAAGTGATGGTCCACTGGTCCCACTTTTAATCTTTTTCTCTGTCCTTTGTTACCACCGAACTCGGGGTATCCACGGGTGATGTAGGGATGGCTTCCTATATTCTGGTGCCCAATGTGGGGCTCATGGATCCCCACACTCTGGTGCACCAACGTGTGGGGCTCATGGATTCTCTACACCCCACCACCCGCTCAACTTAACTCAAACATTTATTTATGCTGACTATAATTCTTCAGGTAAAGCTTAACCCTTACAACCAATTGCCAATCAGGAAATTTTGAATCCATCTCTGACCTGGAAGCCGCAGCTTCCAGACGTCCCACCTTTCCAGGCTGAATCGATGTGTGCCTCATATGTGTTGATTTATGTCTTTGCCTGTAACTTTGGTCTCCCTAAAATAGATACAGGCTATAACTCATCCACCTTGGGTGCATGTTCTCAGGTCATCCTGAGGCTACGTCATGGGCCATAGTCAGAATAAGCCTCTTCAATTATTTTACAGGGTTTGGCTTTTGTTTTGTCAGCAATACCATTTTTATCAACAATATCATTTTAAAAAGTGACTGAAATGATGAAAGTGTATTGCTGTATATTTTACTTATTAAATATTTTATTGGCAATTAAACTGTTTCTAAAATGATGTTATTTTCAATGTACCAGGAAGTGTGCTACACACCCTAACAGGTGTCAGCTACATTTGATTGCTCTCACCTGAAGGTTTTTGCTTTTTTGGTCTTCTGATGGAATATTCCTTGCTTTTCTCTTTGTGAGACAGATTTTTGCTGTTGCCCAGGCCGGAGTACAGTGGTGCAATCATGGCTCACTGCAGAATTAACCTCCTGGCCTCAAGCAGTCCTCTCACCTCAGCCCTCAAAGTGGCTGGGTCCAGGGGCGTATGCTAGCTGGTCAGGCTTTTTGTTCTTTTATTTTGTAGAGACGGGGTCCTACTATGTTGCTCAGGCTGTGATGGAATACACTTATCCATGACCTTTGTGCCCAAAGATTTTACGAACCTTCCTTTTGTAATTCAGTTCTCAGCTGAGTAACAAATAATCAGGCATATTCTTTATCTCTGCTCCTCACCAAGAGTATTACTGGCATACTACTTGAGCTCAAAGTATTTAAAAAAAAAATAAATCAATGACCTTTCTTCTTTCAAAGCTCAAATTCTTAAGTCAGTACCATCTAGTGTAAACAAACAGACAAAAAATCCTAAACCCTCCAACCAAGTGAACGAACTCCCCTCTTGGCCAAAGAAGCCTAAACAATTGAATTCCTGCCATGATGGGAGGTGAGGTCAGATGTACCTCCTTATATCCACTTCCTTTTCAAGTTCAGGCCCTACTATCCAGCATTAAGGTTACAACAGAGATCATAAGACTGATCAAAACAGACTGGGTGCGGTAATAAGATACCAGATTAGAAACAGACCTAAGGCCAGCCGGGTGTGATAGCTCACATCTGTGATTCCAAGATTTTGGGAGGCTGAAGTGGGGTGCATCACCTGAGGTCAGGAGTTTGAGACCAGCCTGACCAACACGGTGAAATCCGCCTTTATTAAAAATACAAAATTAGCTGGTCATGGTGGCATGTGCCTGTAATCCCAGCTACTTGGGAGGCTGAGGCAGGAGAATTGCTTGAAACTGGGAGGCGGAGGTTGCAGTGAGCTGAAATTGTGCCATTGAACTCCAGGCTGGGCAACAAGAATGAAAAACTTCATCTCAAAAAAAAAAAAAAAAAAAAAAAAGACCTAAGGCGATGTGGCTGTATGAGCAAGGGTGAAGTCACACCCTAACCATAAAATTCCATTACAGGGATTTTTATTAACCTGGTATAATGTGGCCTACTTCCCAACCTGACTCTGCTATAGCATCACATGGCAGACTCTGAAAGAAATAAAAATATTTTACCCCAAAATAAATTTCTTTGACATATTTTGAAATGACCCTCCAAAGCAGTCCTTTGTGGGGAAAATTTACATCTTTGCAGAATCGCCATTAATGCAGCCTGGCCTTCCCTTTCTAGGTCTTTTTTTTTTTTTTTTTTTTTTTTTTTTTTGAGACGGAGTTTCGCTCTTGTTACCCAGGCTGGAGTGCAATGGCACGATCTCGGCTCACCGCAACCTCCGCCTCCTGGGTTCAGGAAATTCTCCTGCCTCAGCCTCCTGAGTAGCTGGGATTATAGGCACGCACCACCATGCCCAGCTAATTTTTTTGTATTTTTAGTAGAGACGGGGTTTCACCATGTTGACCAGGTTGGTCTCGATCTCTCGACCTCGTGATCCACCCGCTTCGGCCTCCCAAAGTGCTGGGATTACAGGCTTGAGCCACGGCTCCCGGCCTTCCCTTGCTAGGTCTTTCCCAAATGGAGGAGAGATAAGCTGAGAGCCTTACACCTCAAAAGTCTGAAAAGAGGCATTTATAGTCTGCCTTCTCTGAGGGCTGCCACCCATAAGTCTTCATCTACATTAGAAAGGCCTTGGCTCCCACAACTTCCTCAACTCAAGCATTCCTGTCTACTGACTCCAAGTGTTCAGACAATAGTTTAAGTCTCTCAACCAATGAACTCAGCAATCCCTAAAATCCACCTATGACTTCTAAGCCCCCATTTCAAGATGCCCACCTTTTTAGGCTGAACCAATGGACACCTTCCATGAATTGATTTATGTCTTTGCCTGTATATCATCTTCCTAAAATGTACAAAACCAAACTTTAACCTGCTGGCTTGTAACTACTTACTCCAGTGATCTCGGGTTTGTTTTTTTTTTCCTCCAGGCTGTGGTCACTCACACTGGCTCAGAATAAACCTCTTTAAGATATTTTATGGATTTTGGAGGGCCAGGCATGGTGGCTCATGCCTATAATTCCAGCACTTTGGAAGACCAAGGCAGGTGAATCACTTGAGCCCAGGAGTTTGAGACCAGCCTGGGCAACATGTCACAATTGTGTCTCTATAAAAAATACAAAAATTAGTGGGATGTGGTAGCAATTGCCTGTGGTCCTAGCTATTCGGGAGGCTGAGGTGGGAGGACTGCTTGAGCTTGGGAGGCGGAGGTTGCAGTGAGCTGAGATCACACCACTGCACTATAGTCTGTGTGACAGAGCAAGGTCCTGTCTCCACAAAAGAAAAAAAGAGAAAAAATTTTGCAGAGTTTTATATTGCCATTATCATTAGTCAAAACACCTTTTACCTATAAATTATCCCCATGATTAATTCCTTTAGGAAACTAGTACGGTATTTTTAATTTCTAATTTTCATCAGATTATTGAAGAATTTGACACACTGCATTAAATCACCATAATACAGATGCGAGAATTATTTTTTTCTTTCTCCTGTTAATTAAACCCAAATGGTAAACAGAATGAGTCAGCAGTGAAAGTAGAATAACCTCTAAAAATCACATGTACCATGAAAACTGTACATTTCTCTTTCAGAAAAATACTTCAGAGATTCTGAACACAGATTTTTTGGTGCTATAAGATTGGCAGTTTATATTCCATTATTACTAGTCAATAGTATTGCTTCTGGCCAGGCGTGGTGGCTAACACATGTAATCCCAGTACTTTGGGAGGCTGAGGCAGGCGGATCAGGAGTTTGAGTCCAGCCTGGTCAAGACAGCAAAACCCCATCTCTACTAAAAATACAAAAATTAACTAGGCATGGTGGTGCACACCTGTAGTCCCTGCTACTTGGGAGGCTGAGGTAGGAGAATTGCTTGAACCCGAGAGGTGGAGGTTACAGTGAGCTGAGATCACACCATTGCACCCCAGCCTGGGCAACAGAGTGAGATACTGTCTCAAAAACAAAAACAAAAACAAAAACAAAACCAGTTTTGCTTCTGAGGAGAATGATGTGGGGGGGACCTCTTTTAACCAACTTTATTGCTGGAAAGCACGGATTTTAAAGACACGAGCCATCAATATGGAACGTAAAAACCTAGAACTTCATCTTTTAGTCAAAATTTTGAATTGTGAATGGGGTATTTCCTATCTAAAACAGTTACGATTCCATCAAAACTAGAGTGTCATGTGACAAAGTGCTCCTGCACATTCACATGCTTCCCTCACACTGCTGCTATTTGACCAGCCTTGTATTAACATCTTAAAATGCTCCACTGCTCCGTCACACACCCTGCTGCCAGAGAACAGCCAAGTGCGAAGGGCAGGGAAAACCTTAGCCTAGTTTGAAAATAATTGCTTGGCTCTCTAACAGGAGGAGACAACTGTCTTATGGAAAAAAAATTCCACTTTTATTATCTCTTAATTATAGTGTCGTTGTTCTCAATGTTACACAATAGCAAAGAATTCTGCCTGTATTACCATTATAAACTATTTTCAGAATGTATGACTCAGAATAGCATCTACTTTCTCAAATTTGACATGTGAGACTAAATTTTCTAAACTTTTGATGACAGCCAAGTGTGTAAATCCCTCTAAAGTGAGTGAACCTCTCCAACCTCGTCAAGGTGCTCCACAGCGCTCCTTATAGCCACTGTATTTAAAATGAGATTGAAAATATGAAGCACACATAGTTCTCACCTCCTTAAACAGCAAAGCATATTTTAGTATTTCAAATTCAGAACTAATCTCAGGGCTTTACAATGACTTAAAAATCTACAAAAGAATGTGGTTAAAATATTTTAAAGTTATTAAAGTGACATGTCCACACAATTAGCCTCTCTTGATTCATTTCCTCCCAACTCCTCTTTTCTGACACTAAAAAAACCTTTCAAAACAAATTACTTTTGAACATTTGTACTACTTCTCCCACTTGTTAAGTGTCATTATATCCCTAAACAATATGCTTCTACCACTATGCCATAAAAGCTTGTAGACACACTCTGTTTTCTGCTGTGATAGATGAGAATTTAACAAACTTACCTATCCCATTCCGTTTTCCCAATACACTTATATAGCTTTTATTTGTATCTGTATTGATTACCTCTGTAGTTTTATGGAGCATAATATTAGTGTCATGATTTTAGTGAAACATTTTTCCCCAGCTTTAGTAAGGTGTTATTGACAAATTGAAGTTTTGATATATACATGAATTGTGAAATAATTATCACGATCAAGCTAATTGATATATCTTTTACCTCACATAGTTGCCACTTTCTTACATATTTATTTGACAAATAATAATTGACATTATTCCGTTTCCTTATTATAGGCAGCATCTTCCCACTTCCTCTCCGTAAGAAGAACTTAACGGATCTTGCTCCCTGCTCCCTCTTAGTTCTATCCAGTTTTGCTTCCCACCTTCTATCATCTGTACTCTTACAGGGTCAAATTGTACAATATTTATATCTTAATGTGTACCACAATTAAATCTGTAATAACCAAAATTCTATTATGCTAAGATTTAAAATTATTAACTATGCTGTAATGATGGCGATCACAAAGACATTTTTTCTTTTCAATTTTTATTTAAACACTTTTTTGTAGAGATGGGCTTTAACCATATGGTCCAGGCTGGTCTCAAACTCCTGGGCTCAAGCAATTCTCCTGCCTTAGCCTTCCAAAATGCTGACATTACAGGTATGAGCCATCCTGCCTGGTCATGTTTGCTCTTGCTACTAATTTTTGCTTACTGGGCTTTCTAATAGTTATTTTCCCTGTGCAGATTTTAAGAAAAACACCCTTATATATTTCTAAATTTTCCATGCAATCCGATGTTCTACTGAGTATAAAAAATATTTTTATAGGCCAGGAGTGGTGGCTTATGCCTGTAATCCCAGCACTTTGGGAGGCCAAGGCAGGAGGACTGCTTGAGGCCAAGAGTTCAAGACCAGTCTGGGCAATATAGTGAGACCACCCCACATCTCCACACACACACAAAAAAAAGGAAAAAGGAAAAAAAAATAGCTGGGCATGGTGGTACATGTCTGTAGTCTCAGCTTCTTGGATGGCTGAGGTGGGAGGACTGCTTGAGCCCAGATGTTTGAGGCTGCAGTGAGCTATGATAACATGTACCACTGTACTCCAGCCTGGGTTACTGAGTGAGATCTCATCTCAAAAAAAAAAAAAAAAAAATTATTGTAAAACATGTAAGACTTCAAAAGGTTATCAAGAATAATGTAGTAGGTATGCATGTATCACCACCAAATGTAAAAAATACATACTATCAATATAGTTAAACCACTGGGTACTTTCCACTGACTGCCTGTTATTCTCCTTTCCAGAAGTAAGAACCATTCTATAATTAATGATTTCAATATATGAATGTATTCCTTTTTGTTTTTTTCTTGAGGTGGAGTTTTGCTCTTGTTACCCAGGCTGGAGTGCAATGGTGCGATCTCGGCTGACCGCAACCTCTGCCTCCTGGATTCAGGCAATTCTCCTGCCTCAGTCTCCTGAATAGCTGGGATTACAGACATGTGCCACCATGCCCAGCTAATTTTTTTTTTTTGTATTTTTAGTCGAGACAGGGTTTCACCATGTTGACCAGGATGGTCTCGATCTCTTGACCTTGTGATCCACCTGCCTCGGCCTCCCAAAGTGCTGGGATTACAGGCTTGAGCCACTGCGCCCGGCTATGAATGTATTCTTACTAAAACAGTATTGTTTTGCATGCTTTCAAATGTTATCTTATGAGCAGATTCTTCTGCAAGCTGCTTTTTTCATTCAAGATTACCATTGGTGAGATTCACCCATGTTGATATATGGAACTCTAGTTCCTTCCTTTTTACTGTTACATAGTATTCAATTATATGGATATACAAAATCCATTCAATCTCTTATTAATGGACATTTAAGTTTAAAAATTTTTGAGCTATTATAATGTTGCTATAAACATGACTTCTGTAAAATTAAAGAGTTTTGTAGACACACACACGCACACACACACACACACACACGACTGAGATGTAAGAATAAACATTTCTAATTTTATTACTGCCAACTGCTTTCCAAAATACAAATGATACCACTAATACTTTTGGAGGGTAGAAGAGAGCCCATTGCTCCAAACCCTTGCCAACATTTGGTATTCTTTTAATTTTGGTTAAGGTAACATGTGAAATGACATTTCACTATATGTTTAGTGAATATCTTTGATTATCAATAAGGCTGAATATGTCTTCATATATGTGCTGATCATCTGAGTTTTGTTTTCTGAGCAGGGCCTCTTCAAGTTTTTGCCCATTTTTCTACTGAGTTGTCTTTTTTCTAATGAATTTAAAATTTCTTTATAAATATTATCATGGATCCTAGTCCTTTATTAGTAATATGCTACAAATATCTTCTATTAACCTGTGGATTATCTTCTATTTTTATACACAATTTTAATATAAAGTCTTTACTTTTAGTGTAATTATGTGTATCAATATTTTCTTTTACTGTTTTTGTAAATATATATGTATGCACATGTAGAGACAAGGTCTTGCCATGTTTCCCAGTCTGGTTTTGAATTCCTATTCTCAAGTGACCATCCTGTCTTGGCCTCCAAAAGTACTGGGATTACAGGCATGAGCCACTGTACCCAGCTGTTTTTGTAAATCTTAAGAATTCACTTTCTACCCAAAGGTCATAGTTATTGTCCCACATGTTCTTCTAAAAATCCTTGAACCTTGTTTCTCAAATTTTTGTCATTAATCTATCTGAAACTGATTTTTGTGCTAAAAATGAGGTGGGGGAATACACACATGCACACACACACACACACACACACACATTCTCAGCATAAATTACAGAAGCATTTTTGCTTCCAATTATCTGACTTACTTTCTTACTTTCTATATCATACATCAAATTTTTATAAACACTGGAGGCTGCTGTTTCTGGATTCTCTTTTTGAATCCATCATCCTAAACTATGTCTTGTTATCTGGAAAAATGTCAACATAGCACTACTGTACTTCTCCCCCTTGATTAATGTATGAGGAGGTTTGGTATAAGGCTACAGGGAGCTGTGAAAACTATGGTCAAGCAGAAAATGCCTATGTCTATCCAATTCAATGTTTACAAAGCACTACATTGGTCAAGTAAAAGAAATGTTCAAACTTCAATGCCCCTAGCTTGAGACCTCTAGTTATCTAAATACATGCTACACAGTGACAAACTGTCCCAAGTCACAAAAAAATGCAGAATTTAAACATTCTATAAGCATATTTTCTCATTGGAATTGCTTTTAACAATATGCTACAATTAGTTTTGTATAATCAGATTTTTGTTCCACCAGATATACTATTATTCTATACTAAATCCTTGGTTAAGATACTTAAAATAAGTCTCTTCATCTATAAAATAGGGACAATAATATCTGCTTTATAGTACAAAGATTAAATGAATTAATGCATGAAATGCTTAGGATAAAGCTCTAATATTTAGCAATCATTTAATTATCACCATTATTATAATATAGATGATTTATATTTTGGGTACCTTGTTTCCAGTCCCTTTCTTGATTTTCACATGTATCTTATATCAGATTGAGAAAACTAAAGGCTTATACTGAATTTTATTTTTTAATCTATCTGACAAAATCCAGTAGATGCATTTTGTTTTCCAAATTTAACTTTTCAAAGCTTTGCCTTAATGTCAGATTTAATAGGTCTTGGTAAACATATGTACTGCTAAGAGAGGTACAACAATTTGTCTCCTAGAGGCAGAATTTCTGCATTGAGCATAACCTTAAAAGGCAAAAAATAAAGAAAACCTTTAAGGTTTAAAAATATTATTATTATGGATGCAATCTGGCAAACTGAATCTTTAGAGTTAATTAAAAAAAAAAAGACACCAAATCTTGAGTAAAATAAATGGTCCCTTTGAGTCAAGTTTATCAGCATTTAAGAGAGAATAATCTTTCCATACAGCTTTGATTCAAGTCTTCACTTATTAAACACTTTTTGTAATATTTGTTATCAGAGCACTTGGTGTTTACATGTATGTACAAATGTAATACAGATCTAGGTATAGTGAACATGTTTAACCAAAATAAGTACTTAGAAAATAAATATTTACTTTTTATGTCCAAAAAGCAGCATGCAATATTCTCAGAATTATTTGGAGCTCCTATTCCAGGAAAGTTCCCCTGGTGTTTTAATGTTTTCCTATGTAATGTAAATAAAAAGTGATGTGTTTCATAGCAGGTTATCTATAAGTCATTACCATAAAACATTTCTCTAATTTATTTATAGTGACCATCTCTCAAAAGAGGAAGGCAAAAACACTCAGAAACAATTGAGGCATTCTGGTAGATTTCCAAGAAGGAGCAGAAACTGAACACTTCGATAAACCCATTTAGCCAAACATGACTGAAAATTCAACAAATGAGGTTGAGGGGAAGAGAAGATTAGACAGGAAGGAAACAAAACCTTTTCTGCACCTCCAAGTATATAACTAAACAGTTTGCTTTTACCTGAATGCTTAGAATTCCTTATATTTCATAGCTCAGTAAATATTAAGGTCTTAAAGCAGGAAGTGACTGAAAAGACATTTCTTAACAAAAGGGATCATAAATCAGCTTAGTTCTACTTATGCCCATGAAACAGTAACTGCTACAGAAACTGCTCTACTATAATAACTTAAAAAAAGTCTTTAAATGTATATAAAACAGAAGTTTTTAGAAATTTCAAAACAGACAACACTGGATTATGATTCTGAAAAGAAAGAAACAAATGAGGTAAGACTAGCTTACTGCTTACAGAAAGTGTCTCAGTTCCAATAGTGGAAGAAGGTACCTAAACAGAGCCTGGGAGTCATGCTGAGTTGAGGAGATAAAAAAGCAGTGTAGTGATGCTCAGAGGGCTAGAATTTGTAAAGCCCGGTAAAAGAGAGGAGAGAATTACAAAAACAGATAGCTCTTTAGACCTGCAGAGGAATCCTCTGATCTTGGCTGTAGCATCCATCTTAGCACAAGTGAAAAGAAATAACTCAAGGCATAAGAAAAATAATGTAGTTGGATGAACAATTTCAAGAGCTCACACATGGCTAAGAAGAGTTTATGTTTTCATTGGCCAGAGTGGATAGACTTTGTAATACATGGTGCATTGGAAAGAGGCTGAAGAAGAGTAAGAATGCCTTATTAGTGGAAATAAATAAATCCCAGCATAAAGACTGCTCTGGATCCACCAGAACAAAGGATAAAAGCAAGCCTCTAAAGAGTTCAGTTAATCTACAAGTTACTTACCACCTGCACACCAGGAGAAAATCCACTTTTTTTTTTAAATGAATACAACTAAAAGCAGCACCTGAAAAATGGAAAATTCACAATGTCTGGCACTCAAATAAAAATTACAAGAAATGCAAAGAAAAAGGTAAAAAAAAAAAAAAAACTATGACTAAAGCCAGCAGAAAAAAAATTAATGCAACAGTTGCAGAAATGACAGAAAGCAAGGGAATCAAAGAGAAGGACCTTAAAAATGCAATTACAAACAGAAAAAATATATTCAAGGACATTAAAAAAAAACACCAACCTGATGAGGAGAGAAATGAAGGATATAAAATAGATTGCAGTTGAACTTCAAAGATAAACATGCTGTTAATGAAATGAAAAATGAAGTAAATGATGAATAAAAATTATCAAAATCAAGTAATGAAAGGACAAAGAGTTAACAATATTAGAAAGAGCTTCAGTAAACCCTTCAGATAGCAATGAGTATCATACAGGAAACAAGTCCCATAAGAGGAGTGGGTGCTTTAATAAATAATGGCTGAAAAACAAATGAATCTATACATCCAAGAACCCCAAAAACACCAAATAAGGAAAACACAAAGAAAATCACACTAAGGCATCTCATAATAAAATAGATGAAAACTAGAGATAGAGAAGTCTTCAAAGCATTCATAGACAGGGGAAAAAGCCATCTTAGGTACAGAGGAACAAAGATAAGAATGATAGCAGGCTTTTTTGTCTGAAATCCTGCAGGGCAGGGAAAAATGAAACATTATCTTTAAAGTACTGAAAGGAAAAAAAAGAAGAACTTGCTAAAGAATTCTGTACCCAGTGAATATAAATTTCTAAAATTAAGGTGAAAATATTTTCATACTGATAAAACATGCAAAAATTCCTGACAGCGGATATGTGGGGGTAAAAGTAAAGAAAGGTTTCTGTTTAAAGCAAAAATATTAACAATGAACTACTGTAAGTTTTAGAACATAAAATTAAAATACAGGACAACATCACAAAGGCTAGGAAGTGATAAGGAGAATTAACCTGATATAAGGGCCTCAAACTATATATGAAGCAGTACAATTTGAAAGTGAACTGTGACAAGTTAAAAATGCTGTAAACCTTGCAGCAAACACTAAAATAAAGAAGTACAGCAAATAGGCCAATAGTGACAAAAAACAGAATCACACACAAAAGACAATTCTACACAAGAAAGGAGAAAAACAGATGGCATAAATAAAAACCAGTAGTAAGACAGCAGATTTAAAGTCAACTATACCAATAACTACTATAAATATAAATGGCATAAGCACTCTAATTAAAAGACAGATAATATGATTTAGAATAAAAAGCAAGACACACCAATATTCCATATAACAGAAAGCAATTTTAAAGATACAATCATAAATTAACAAAATAAAGCTAGAAAAAAAATTTGTAGAACATGCAATAACTAAAAAGGAAACTAAAGTGGCTATATTAATATTAGAGAAAGTAGACTTTAAAATAAGAAATATAACCAGGGGTGAAGAACATCATTTCATGACAAAAATGTCAAACATCAAGAAGACACAATATACATTAGGTGTAAGGGATGCAAAATGGCATAAAACTTTGGAAATTTCTTATAAAGTTAAACGTATATTTAGCATATGGTGCAGCAATCTTACTTGTTTACTGTTAGGTAACTTCTGAAAAGAAATGAAAACATATGTATATGTAAAAAAAAATTGTACATGAAAGTCCATAGTGGCTTTATTTATAATAGCTTAATACTGGAAACAATCTAAATGTTCAGCTGATGAATCAGTAAACTGTGGGATATCCAAATAGTGAAATACTTATTAAGCAATAAGAAGAGAGAAACATAATTCACACAACGCCTAACACTATACACAAATCTGCAAAGAGTAACACTAAGTGAATGAAGCCAGTCACAAAACAGTCCTATGATTCCATTTATTGCAATTTTAGAAAAGGCATAAGTATAGAGCCAAAAAGCAGATAATTGTCTGCTACAACTGTCATAGGCTGGTAGTAAGAGAAGAAGCAATTACTGTAAAAAGTAGAATTAAACTTTTTTGGGTAATGGAAATGTTATTTATCTTAATTGTGTTGATGTTTATATAACTGTATACATTTTAAAAAACTCAAACTATATACTCTAAATTGGTGAATTTTAGTTTCTGTAAATTATTAGATATCATGCACATTCTATATTATAAGGCTGAATTATCTGCCAACATTAATGTGATTTGGAAACCATGGGAAATTGGAATGGGGATATCCAGGAAAAGCCTGAGGAATTAAAGGCAGCTGAAACCTCCAGGCTCCTCCTGATAGCGCCATGAAAAACAGAGGTTAGAAGTCTTCCACTGACAAAGCAACTGACAGGAAAAAAGCCTGGAAATGGGCATTGACTCAACTGACCCATATATTTTCCCCTTATTTCTGAGGGAGGAACAGAGAAAGACAAGCAGAGGCAGTTTCCTTTGGAAAACAGGAAGAATTTCCTAAATTGCTACAAAGACAAAGCCCCATGATGCTTAAAACTTCCTTAACCAACCAGAAATTCTCAACAAGGTGTTTGTGATGTCTCAACTGCTAAGCAATCCTCAGGTACTGCTAAGCAATCCTCAGGTTCTGAATCTATGTTCATATGTACTAGACTTCTGAGGGAGAAGAGCTTCTACCAGGAGAATCCTCCAATAGAGGAGATTTCCTGGGCTACTTGGTCCAGGGAAAAAATGGACAGACAAAATGTCATCAGTAGAATCTGGGGACTTTGGAATAAATTAACCAAATTAAGTCAACCCATTGCTATAAAGTGATTCAATAAAAAGATGCTTGCATGGGTTAACTTTGGTATCCTTGTCTAGCAGGATTTAGTATATACTCTGAGTAAGTGACAGCTGTTATACTTCTTTTTGCCTTTTCTTGAACTGGAATTATTCATTTTTTTTTCTCTAGTACTTCATGTGAATTATGTAAGATACAGTTGGCCCTCCATGTCTGTGGGTTCTGCATCTGTGGATTTAACCAATGGTGTATGGAAAATATTTCCTCCAAAATTTTGTCTGCACTGAATGTGTACAGATATTTTTCTTTGTCATTATTCCCCAAAGAATAAAACATGACAACTATTTCCATAGTATTAGATTTTATAAGTAATCCAGAGATAGTTTAAAGTATATGGGAGGATATGCATCAGTTATATGCAAATACTATGCCATTTTATATCAGGAACTTGAGTGTCCTTGGATTTTGGTACCTGTGAGAGATCCTGGAATAAATCCCCTATAGATATTAAGGGACAACTGTATTTTCATACTTTTCACTTAGCCTATAGATTGAAGTGCCATCCATACCTGACTGATGGGAATGAACACAATCAATAAATCTTAGCCTTGGAGACAGAAGTTGCAGCAGGACAGGTACGTTACAGAGAGACGGTATATTTGTGGTTGTAAAAGAAAAACTGCAATGTTTGGCAAAAGCATTATTCAACATATGAAGAAGGGTGTGTGTGCACACTGGAAAGAAATAAATGGGTATGTAATACTTTGTGTGCCAAGAACTCCCATTCTCTGAGGCAAGTATTTCATTCCTCTTGCCATTGCAAGCAAGTGGGGGCTGTCAATCATAATATTCCATCCTATCAGTGATACAAGTCAGACTCCTGTCCTGGAACAGACTAAGTTAGAAGTTAGGGAAGAATAAGAATCCTCTTCAGTGTCAAAATTAAACACATGATCTATAGTGCTGCTAATAACCACATATAAAGGACCTCATTCCAAAGAATAATGCTGACACACAAAATCATGCAGAGAGACAAATGAAGTGTACATCTTGGTGACAGTCCATTTTCATTTTCAGGTGTGCCCTTTTCCTAACATAGAGTGACTTGCTGTCACTTACAACTATATGAACTCTGACACAATGTTGTGAAATAAAATTAAGTAGTCTAGTAACCTAGTAACAAGATGCACAGAAAATATGGTGGGTGGAGTCTTAAAGATCTTGGGAACATTAAGAAATTTGTTCATCATTGCTAAGTCCATGTCAAAGCCACTGCACTGCAATGTTTCTCTCAACTGCAAGCTAATAGAATATGCTAACACATTAAGGAAAAAGATCCAGCTACCGATAGAGATGGGACTATTCATCTCTTCACCCCAAAGATAATTCTGAGCAACACGTCATCTTACCTTACTCTGTTCAACTATATCAAATTGCCACTTCACTTTGCAAAGATTATTCTAACTATATAAGCATGCTTCATTCCTCTCAAACTCCTAACATCATCATCTATCAAGATAATCATGTTTCATACTTCACAGAGATATCAGAAGTCTTCGATTTCCCCAAAATAATTATATAATGCTCTCCTACATCTTACCTGTCCACCTAATTAAAGGTCAGTCATTCCACATATGTGCTGGATATGAATTCCCTCCCTCCACCTTTGTCTCTGGGATTTTATACCATTAATGTTTCTATGCTCTGCAAATTTAACCTTTCCCTCTACCACCAGAAATATAAACTTCATGAAGACAGTAACCTTGTCCATCATGCTTACCACTATATTTCTGGTGCCTGGTACAGTAGGTAGTCAGTATTATTTGTAGAAGCCATGACTAAAAAAATGAATGAAAGGCTAGAAAATGAATAAATTGTAATACGTTTTCCATTTCTAACGTTCTATGATTCTGCTTAGAGAAGATCAAGTGCCACACTGGATATTTAATTTAGGGTTAGAGGCTTTATCAAATTTCAATAATATGTCTATAGATAAACATAATTTTCTTCATCCTTGACTTTCAGATAAATTCACTTTAAATTTTGAGCATAAAGATGAAATAAATGAAATGGAAAATGATAACACGATGCTTACTCTTCTTTCCATCCATATCTGCATGGATTTTCCGAGCCAAGAATCCACTTTTGTACACAGCAGCATTTGGATCATGAGGAATGTCCAAAAATGGGTTGGTTGTACTTCCAATACGACTGATGGTCTTTGGATGTGTTCCATTAGCTTTCTCATCAGTACCTTCTGAGGGAGACTTTTTTTTCTCTTCATCATCTCTAAAAGGGAGAAAGCACAAAGACTAAGTCAAGCACCTACCATAATATTCAAAGAAAAACATTACTTAACACAAAAAACTACGTTGTATTCCAATGGTCTATCACTTTTTATAACTACCACCATTATAATAGCCACTATTTGTTAAATATCTATGTGCCAGGTATTAATGATCATGGTAATGTTTTATAAGACTGATATTAATATCCTCTATTACCGATAAGGAAATAAATGAGTTTAAATAAATATCCAATGCCAGATTTGCTAATGAAGAGATAATAAATATAGGATCATAAAATCTCTAAAATCTTGTCTTTTCATCCATTACAATGCTTTTATGTTTGTCTTCTTTCAAACAAGTGGGATTTTGTTGGCAGGAATCATGATTTTGACTTATGTATTTCTACAGGGTCTAGCATAGAACTAGGTAAACAGAAAACAGCAAAAGTGTTAGAGTGAGCCCAATGGATAATAGTAAACAATATCTCCCAAATAACCAGTCTAGTCCCTAATATTAAAACCCCTTGCAAAGCTATTATGAATTAGAATGGGGTGCCATGCCCAGTGCTTTGGCATGTCACAGCTGCTACTTTCTCAACCACCATAAAAGTAGTCCCCAGCGTCTATTGTTCCCACCTTTATGTCCATGTGTACTCAATGTTTAGCTTCTGCTTACAAGTGAGAAGGTGCAGTATTTGGTTTTCTGTTCCTAAATTAATTGACTTAGAATAATGGCCTCCAGCTGCATCCTCATTGCTGCAAAAGACATGATTTCATTCTTTTTCTATAGCTGCATAGTATTTCATGGTGTTTATGTACCACATTTTCTCTATCCAATTCACCATTGAAGGCACCTAGTTTAATTCCATGATTTTGCTATTGTGAATAGGTCTGCAATAAACATATGAGTGAATGTGGGTTTTTTTGGTGGAATAGAATTTTATTTTCATTTGGATACATAACCAGTAATGGGATTGTGGGGTTGAACAGTAGTTCTTTCTGAATGCGGTTTTTTTTCGGTGGAATGGAATTTTATTTTCCTTTAGATACATAACCAGTAATGTGATTGTGGGGTTGAATGGTAGTTCTTTTTTACATATTCTAATAAATTACTTAAAAACTGCTTTCCACAGTAGCTGGACTAATTTACATTCTCACCAATGATGTATAAGTTTTCCCTTTTCTTTGCAGCCTCACCAGCATCTGTTGTTATTATTTTTAATAACAGTCATTCTAACTGGTGTGAGATGGTATCAAATTGCGATTTTGATTTGTACTTCTCCAACGATTAGTAATTTTGGGTATTTTTTCATATATTTATTGGCCATTTGTATATTTTGAGAAGAGTCTGCTCATGTCCTTTGCCCACTCTTTTAGTGGGGCTGGTTTTTTTTTGCTTGAATTGTTTAAGTTTCTTATAGATGCTGGATATTAGACCTTTGTCAGATTCATAGTTTGCCAATAACCAAAACATATTTTAAATATGTCACAGAACTGAAACTGCTTGATA
Organism: Saimiri boliviensis; assembly: GCF_048565385.1. Lineage (NCBI taxonomy): Eukaryota > Metazoa > Chordata > Mammalia > Primates > Cebidae > Saimiri > Saimiri boliviensis. The sequence goes on from NC_133461.1 coordinate 93,895,846, forward strand.
ACGATGGTGATCTGAGAAAAATAGCCCTTTTTTCTTTATTGGTATTTTATCAGTAATTGTGAGATATGTGAAAACAAAATTGGATTCTCACAAAAAAATTAATATTTTACTGTTACTTTGAAAGAAGTTTCGATTTGTGAAGGACAGAATTCCCCTATGCCCAGCATTCTCCAAATGTTAACATATATTAATAACTATAGTACAAAGTTTCAAAACTAAAAAATTAATATAAGTTCAACACTATGAATTAAACTTGGCTTTATTTGGATTTCACCAGTTTATCTTTTTTTTTTTCTAGTCTAGAATCCTATCCATGATCCCACAGTGCATTTTGTCATCATGTCTTCCAGTTCACATCAGTTCCTCAGTCTTTCCTTGTCCTTTACGACCCTGACACTTTGAAGAGTACTGATCAGTTATCTTGTGGAATCTTCTGAGTTTAGTTTTGTTTTTTTTTTTGATGTTTTCTCATGACTGGATTGAGGTTATGCATTTTTGGGGAAAGATTCCACATAGATGATATACCCTTCTCAATGCATTAGATCCAGGGGACAAGTTTTATTACTGGTTATAATTTAAGTTAGTATCCCATATGTTTCTCTACTGTAAAGTTACTATTTAGCTTTGTAAGTGTTTTGGGGGAGATACCTTGTAAATATGCAAATATTCTAATTCTCCTTTACCCAGTAACTTTAACATTCATTAGGGCTCTTGCAACAACTATTATTATGGTGTTTTAATGGTTCCCTCATTTATTCTACATTATTAATTGAAATTCTTCTGTATGTATGGACATGTGGATACTTGTTTTATTCTTTAGATTATAATAAAATATTATTGTTATTTAATTTGTTGCTCACATTGTTCCAGCTTTGGCCATTGGGTATTATAATAAGGTGTGCCCCTATGTCCTGTGAACATGCCTCATCTTCTAATGTACTTCTTTACTTTCAGGTACCACAAAATGTCTCGAAGCTCATGTTAAATTTTACTTGTCTTGGCCCTGAAATCAACTACTTCCCCAAGGAGTCTTGGTTCTTCTTACTGGAGAATAGTATTTACAAACCAAATCTAGGGGCTAGGTGTGCTCATGCTTTAGGGTCCTCTCAGTAGACAACACTAGGGAGATAGAGTCATGTACCATATAACAATGTTATGGTCAATGATGGACAGCATACAATACACAACCATGGTCCTGTAAGACTATAATGCAGCCAAAAAAAATCCCATTGTCTAGTATTTACTACAATAGGCTTTTCATTGTTAGAGTATCCTACTTCTATTTATTAAAAAAAAAGTTAACTGTAAAACAGGTTAACTGTAAAAGCAGGTCTTTCAGGAGGTGTTCCAAAAGAAGGCTTTGCACTATTTACAATCGCAATGACTTGGATCCAACCCAAATGCTGACCAGTGAGAGACTAGATAAAGAAAATGTGGCACATATGTACCATGGAATACTATGCAGCCATTAAAAAGAATGAGTTCACATTCTCTGCAGGAACATGGATGAAGCTGGAAATCATACTTAGCAAACTAACAGAGAAACAGAAAACCGAACACCACATGTTCTCACTCATAAGTGGGAGTTGAACAATTAGAACATTTGGACATAGGGAGGGGAATATCACATACCGGGGCCTGTTGAGGGTTGGGTTGAAGGGGAGGGAGAGCATTAGGAAAAATACCTAACGCATGCGGGTCTTAAAACTTAGATGACAGGTTGATAGGTGCAGCAAGCCACTGTGACACATGTATACCTATGTAACAAACCTACATGTTCTGCACATGCATCCCATAACTTAAAGTAAAATCAAATCAAATAAAAAGGCTTTGTTATAATAGGAGAAGACAGCTTTATATATGTTATTGCCCCTGAAGACATTTCAGTGGGACAATATATGAGATGAAGACAGTGATATTGATGATTCTGACCTTGTGTAGGCCTACCCTAGTGTGTTCATTTGTGTTCTAATTATTTTTATTATTTAAACTCTTAGCCTATAAAATCCAGTGTGTTCTAATTTTTAACAAAAAAGTTTTTAAAAGTAAAAAAGGCAAAATTTCAAAAATAGAAAAACACATAAAATGAAGATATAAAGAAAATGTTTCTGTATAGCTGTACAATGTGTGTTAAGCTGTTATTACGAAAAAGTTAAAAAATTAACAAGTCTATGAAGTAAAAAAGTTACAGTATGGCCGGGCGCGGTGGCTGACGCCTGTAATCCCAACACTTTGGGAGGCCGAGGTGGGTGGATCACGAGGTCAAGAGATCGAGACCATCCTGGTCAACATGGTGAAACCTCGTCTCTACTAAAAATACAAAAAATTAGCTGGGCATGGTGGTGCATGCCTGTAATCCCAGCTACTCAGGAGGCTGAGGCAGGAGAATTTCCTGAACCCAGGAGGCGGAGGTTGCGGTGAGCCGAGATCGCGCCATTGCACTCCAGCCTGGGTAAAAAGAGTGAAACTCCATCTCAAAAAAAAAAAAAAAAAAAAAAAGTTACAGTATGTTGAAATTAATTTATAATTAAAGAAAAGCTTTTTTTTTTTAGTGTAGCCTAAGTGTACAGTGTTTTATAAAGTTTACAGTAGCATGTAGTAATGTCCTAGACTTTCAAATTCATTCACCACTCACTTACTCACTGACTCACCCAGAACAACTTCCAGTTCTGCAAGCTCTATTCATGGTAAAATGCTCTAAACAAGTATACCATTAAAAAAAAATCTTTAATGCCATATTTGTTAGTATTTTTTTTCTTACTGTTGGTTTTCTGTTTAGATATACAAATATCATCATGTTACAACTGCCTACAGTATTTGGCACAGTAACAAGCTATACAGGATTATAGCCTAGGAGCAACAGGCTATACCATATAGCTTAAGTGCATTGTAGGCTATACCGTATAGGTTTGTGTTAAGAACACATATTGTTCACACAATGATGAAATCACCTGATGACGCAGTTCTTAGAACATATCACTTTTATGGAGTGATGCATAACTGCATATATAAGTATACTCATGTGTATACATATAACTATATTTATGTATCCATCCATCCATCTCAACTAATTCTTATTAACACCACCAAACCTGAGCCAGCACAAGGTTCGTTACAGCCTTCCCCACTTGCTTATCTGTACTTCTTCAACAATGAGAAACCTGGCTCTCATGATCATGAGAAATATATTTATTTGTTCAACCCTAGTGAACATATAAAGGAGTTCCAAAATTGCTAGACTATACCCATGTGAGAAACGAATTTATCTGCTAGAGTACAGTGTTTGTGTATATTTATTTTGTCTTACACTGTTTTCCAAAGTTATGGGTCAGTCAGCTCTTATTTTTCTCACTCTCATCTCAATGGTCAGGTGGAAAACACATTCCTTTGTTACAGTCTGAATTCTACTTTGTGTTTATCATATCCTGGCTGCTTTTCTTAAAAACTAAGCATTTTTGAAAATGCATTTCTTGTGATGTTCAGATTTAAGGATTTAGATAATGCATAGAGTCATGTACCCACTACAGTGCCAAACGGAGCAGTCTTATCACCCCCCCAAATTCCCTCACACGACTTTTTGGTCAGCTCCTCTCTTGCATCAATTCCTGGCAACTGTCTTCCATTCCTATGGTTCTGCCTTTTCCAGAATGGCGTATAAAACAGTTTCTTTCATTTGGCAAAATACATTTAAGATTCACTCATATTGTAATGCGAATCAATAGTCTGTTCCCTACTATTGCAGAGTACCATTTCATTTTATGGTCATGCCAGTTTGTTTATCTATTCATCTACTGAAAGATAGCAAGTTGTTTCTAATTTCTGTATTTTATTTTTACAATGAAAAACTATTTATAGCTACAACCAATAGCATAATAAAAATATAAAAAATGATAGGTCTTTTCACAGAGCAGAATCAATCCTGAAGAAATATTTCTATTCTTCAAATCAATTATTCTATTATCACCATTAAGATTCAGTATCGGGCCAGGCACAATGGCTCACACCTTTAATCCCAGCACTTTGGGAGGCTGAAGCAGGTGGTTCATGAGGTCATGAGTTCAAGACCAGCCTGGCCAAGATGGTGAAACCCCATCTCTTCCAAAAATACAAAAATTAGCTGGTTGTGGTGGCGGATGTCTGTAATCTCAGCTATTTGGGAGGCTGAGGCAGAGAACTGCTTCAACCTGGGAGGTGGAGGTTGCAATGAGCTGACATCATGCCACTGCACTCAAACCTGAGTGACAGAGTGAGACTCCATCTCAAAAAAACAAAAAACAAAAAACAAAAAATTCAGCACTGTTAAGGCCACAGGTAACATCATACTCAGCAGCCAAAGATGGAATGCCTTTCCTTTAAGATCAAGAACAAGACAAGAATGATCACTCTCACCACTTTTGTTCAACATAGTTTTGCAAGTTCTAGACAGAGCCATTAGGCAAGAAAAAAAAAAAAAAGAAGTAAAACCGTTTGTGATGCTGACATAATCTTATATATAGAAAACCGTAAAAACTACCCCTCCCGACAACTGTTAGAACTGCTAAAGTCAGTAAACTTTTATATTTTAAAATCAACACACAATATTAGTAGCATTTTTATACACGAGCAAAAAAAATTAAGAAAATCCCATGTACAAAAGCATTAAAAAAAAAACAAGTAGGAATGAATTTAAGCAAGGAGGTGAAGATGTGTACCCTAAAACCCATAGAACACTGAAAAAAGAAATTCAAAAAGACACAAATAAATGGAAAAAATATCCTATGTTCATGAACTGAAAGAATAATTATTAAAATATACCTACTAACCAAATTCCAATGTCATTTTTTAAAGGGATAGAAAAAATAATACTAAAATTTCTAGGAAACCGGAAAAGACTCCAAATAGCCAAAGCAATCTTGAGCAAAAAAACAAAGCTGGAGCATCATTTCTTGACTGCACAATATAAAGCTATTCTAATCAAAACATAATGATACTGGTATAAAAACAGAAAGCCCAGAAAAAAATCCAAGTAGCTAAGGTCAACTGGATTTTGGGGAAAGGTGCCAAGAACATACAATGGGAAAAGTACAGCATCAGGTGCCATGGCATCTACCACTGCCTTCTGTGGCTTGTGCCAGTATGAGATCCAAACTATGCCACCATGCCCTCTTGGATCCCTGCCTGAGGCAAAACAGAGACCCATCATGTGGGCCGCCTACAGACAGGTCAGAATATTGTAATCAACTTCCACTCTCTTCCTTGCATCCCAAGGGAGGGAATAAGTAATTGGGCTGCTTCCTTAGGACTATGCTATTCCATGCTGTGAAGGGAGCTGGGTAAGGGGAAGTAAAATTGCTTTGAAATTTCCTACAGTTTTGAATGTGGCTTTTTCTTGATTGTGAGGTTGTCTGGTTGCTGTAGATCTTTGATTGCCAGAACACATTTGAAGTTATTTCAGCCAGTCTTACTTGTTTATTGAGTTTCCCCGAGAAAACAAGGGCCTGGAGCATCCTAGTCTACCACTGTGCCCATTTCCCTTTCATTGCTCTAATCTTAGTGTTACCAGTTTAATTCAGTCCCGACAAGAGAAATTAAAGTACTAACTCCCAGTACTTATGAATATGACCTTGTTTGGAAATAAGATGATCAAGTTACAATGAGGCCATTACAGTGTGGCCTAATCCAATATTACTGATGTCCTTATTAAAGGGAGAAACCTGGATATAAAGACACACACATATAAAAGGAAGACCTTGAAGCTGTCACAAGCAAGGGGAGAGGCATGAAGGAGACTCCCCCTCCTAGCCTTCAGTAGGCACCAACCCTATTTTCACCTTGATTTCAGTGATCAAGAACCATGAGACGATAAATCTGTTTCTTAAGCCAATTTGTGGCATTTTGTTATGGAAGTCATAGGAAATGAATATACTTAGATGCTACCTCACCACAGCTTCAGATTAATTTTATCACTTTTGCAGATGGGAATGTGCCCTAGGGAAGAAAAACTGGGACAACCATGTCTGAGTACTTGTTCTTCCATAAACTTCACTGTGATCCTGAATAAGCTGCAGCATCTCTCTAGGTGTCAGCCTCCTCACATGCAAAATTCAAAGCTTGCTCTAAGTCAGTAAATACAAGTCATGCAAATCCTGTCCAGGGAGTGGGAGCCCAGGACGAATAGAAAGGTCTCTGGAATCCCATTCACTTAAAAAACAAACAAACAAACAAACAAACAAAAAACAGCTCTTGAAAGTAGACTGTGGTCTTGAACGCATTCTAGTTCTAGAATTCCATGATTGTAGAACTCTGTTGATAAATACATAACCACAAGAAAGATCAGGAGATCCTGTATGTCTCCATAGCATTGACCCTAAATGGAAACCGATGCTGTTAAGTTTAGGCTAAATGCTGTAAAAAAAAAAAAAAAAAAAAGCCTCCCGTTTCTGATATAGAGCAGGTATCACAAGTTCACCATGCAAACCCTCCACAATAACAAAACTGCACACATTGTTAAGTGATAAGGTTTGGCTGCGTCCTACCCCAATCTCATTTTGAACTGTAGTTCCATAACCCCCATGTGTCATGGGAGTGGCCGGTGTGAGGTAATTGAATCATGGTGGCAGTTTTCCCCATGCTGTACTTGTGATAGTAAGTTCTCATGAGATCTGATGGTTTTATAAGGCACTTCCTCTTCACTCAGCTCTCATTCTTCTCCTTCCTGCCACCATGTGAAGACGGACATGTTAGCTTCCCCTTCTGCTATAATTCTCAGTTTCTTGAGGCCTTACCACCCATGCAGAATTGTGAGTCAATTAAACCTGTTTCCTTTACAATTACCCAGTCTTGGGCAGTTCTTTAGAGCAGCATGAGAATGAACTTATACATTAAGACTAGAGGGAGTATGGCAGAAGAAACCCCTGTTCTTTCCTCTCCATGTAGGAAGCAGAACTAAGTAGCCATACTGACCCACCTTTGAGTGTCTCAAAAGGTGAACTCTACGCTTGCCCCCACAACTTCTTTAGCATCAGGCAACATACTCTATCCCTTTTGCCTTACTGTGTGGCGAACCCAGTGGGGCAGAGCTCACTTCTGTTCCTTTAGTTTTGATTTCATAGCCTGTACTAGGATTAGGCTGGTAGGGTCAGCAGGCTTGGTGGTCGCTGAAGTCCCAATCACATTCTCCAGTAGAACTTTCTGAGGGTGCTTTGCACTTTGCATTACAGAGCTGAGGCTTGACTTTATTTCACTCAGCACTCTGCTCTATGTATATATTCCTCTAGCCTGAACATCACAGAAGGGAAGTGGGTATAAATCAGGTACCAAACTTCACCTTGAACTGGAAATCACTACCATGATTACTGTCACTTAATTTCCTGATGTCACAGGAGGTGATGGGAAGGAGCTCTAAGTTGCCAGGCACTGTGTGCTAGGCAGTGCTGATATCATGATGATTAACACCCCTCGAGAGGTTCATCATCCAGGAGGAGAAACAGATACACAAAATATTGGGTAATATATTTTTTATAAAATACTGTATGTCTCCACAGAGTTGTGTACAAAGTGGTACAGGTCAGAAAAGAGGGAAGAGTTCATATCAAATATGCTAAATTATAAATGCAAGAAGTCCTTGTTGGGTAAATGGGGCAATGACCATGGTTGTCGCTACAAAACTGTGCAAAGTTGGAAACAATGGTATACCATAAAATTAGCACACTTAAGTGGGTGAATTTTATGGTATAAAAATTACACTTCAATAAAGTAGTTTAAAAAATAAAGGTGATGGTTGAAGGCAGGGGCAGAACACTAAGTTGGCTCTCACCTTAGTACTGTGATCAGATGATTGTAGGAAAATAAAGTGAAGAATGAACTTATTAAAAAAATGTGCTGAGTTATCATGGGGTTTCTATTATACCATATTACATTATACGATGAGGCAAGATGAGTTTAAAATGGATCTTTGTCACTTACCAAAAATAAAAAAAAGCATGCAGCTAAATTTTAAAAATCTGCTGAAAATAAGAATTACATTCTATTCTCTAAAAATACCTTATTTTGACACAGGAATCCTAAGTGTAAAAAAGAGACTTTGCTTTTATTAAAAATGTTAGGCTTCATCACTAGCCTTTTAATACCAAGAGAAATGCTGCCAGATATGAGAAAGATGTAGGCTAGTAACTTGGCTTTCTAAATAAAGGATGTGACCATATGTACAATGATTGTAGTATTCTTTCCAAACTAAGAGAAACTTAACCAATGGTTAAAAAAAAGTTTCTGAAAATACACTGGGGTCAAGCCAGATGTTATTTCTAAAAGATCTTTTGGAAGATTTTTAATGGGCAACTGAAAATAACTTTCTTCAGCATTATTGATCTGGCTAAATTTTTCTCACCTTTACATATATATGTACATTTTATAATGTATGAGTATATAAATGCCCAATGAAACCCAAACAACTATTGTCTAAAATGTTATTTGAATACATATTAAAATCATTTAGAAACTATATATATTGTATTTCATCTTGTATCATTCTTCACCAAACATCAAACACTTAGCAACTGATACAGAGGATATAAAATTCTCTATCCTTAGCATACTAAGAAAAATGCTTTCTTTATATCCCAGCCTCCATAATTCTTTGCTCCTCAGTGATTCTAAAAATGCTTTAGGACAAGTAGGCTACTAACATAATCACATTCCATCTGCTCACCAACCTGTCTGCTCTGAATATTCTGCAGTTGAAGATAATGTGAAACAAAGATAACAATATTTGTAAAGTACATCACTCTCATCATAATTGGGAACATTAAAATTGTTTTCACAATAAAATCCTTAAAATTTCTAAGTATCCATCTCAATCTCATCATTAAGAGAGATGCCACTTAGATATGAAGCAAACAATCTATTATTATTATTATTTTTTAAATTTGCCCTTTCAAAGCTAAAAACTGGGTGGCAAATCTTTCCAGTTTCCTACACACCTGAGTTCAGCATACTCGAGACTGCTGAGAAAACAAGTATTTAAATGTTAAGTGTGAACTCAGATTAAATGTTAAATATGAGATATGATTCAGGTTCTGGAATTACATTTCACAGAGCTATATGAGAGAGCAGTCCTAGTCCATTTTGTTTTGCTAAAACAGAATTCCACTGGCTGGAATTTATAATGAACAGAGACGATTTCTTACAGTTCTGGAGACTCAGAAGTCTAGAGTCGAGGGTCCTGAATCTGATGAGGGACTCCCTTGCTGCATCATCCCATTTTGGAAGGTGCAAGGGCAAGAAAGTGTGAGAGCAAAAGGACGGCAATCCTGCTTTTATAAGAAACCCACTCCTGCAATAACAACATTAATGCATTCATAGCCCTCATGACCTAATTACCTCTTATGAAGCCTTGCCTAACTGTTGGGAAACACAATCAAACCATAGCATTCTGCCTCTGGCCTCCAGATCACATTCATTTCATCCCAGTAGCCCCAGTCTTAACTCCTTCTAGCACCAACTTGGAAGTCCGAAGTCCAAACTGTCACCTAAATCATATATAGGTCAATTCGAGGCATGATTCATCCTGAGGCAAATTCCCCACCAGCTGTGAGCCTGTGAAATCAAAACAATTTATCTACTTCAAATAGTATAACGAGACATACATAGATGTTCCCATTCCAAAAGGGAGAAATAGGCAAGAAGAAAGAAGTAATGAGTCCCAAACTCTAAAACCAAATAGAAAAAACAACATTAAGACAACACTGGAGAAAAATTTCCTTTTATGTCCCAAATCCTGGAAACGCTGGAATTGGAGTTGGGACCCCAAGGCCTCAGGCAGCCCCAACCCTATGGTTTTGTTGGGCTCAGACCACCCAGCAGCTCTCATGGAATATCCCATGCATCTTTTGAAATCTAGGTAAAGAAAGCCATTCCTCTACATCTCTGACATTTTGTGTGGCTGGAGAATTGGCACCACATGGGTGCCACTAAGACTTATGGCTTGTATTTCCTGGAACAGTGGGCTGACTATACGTAGGCTTCCTCACACCATGGTTGGGGTGGTCAAATAATGCTGTGCCAGAATGTGGGGAGCAGAGAACTGAGGGGGCTCTGGTGGAGAGCAACCTGGGCCCATTCCCCGAAACCATTCTCCCCTCCTAGACCTCTGGGACTGTGATGGGATGGGTAGCCTCAAAGATCTCTGAAATGTATTTGGGGGTCATTCTCCCACTGTCTTGACCTCTTGTATCCATATTAATATCCTTTGCAAGTGGCTGCTTGGCCAAAATTGTGGCTTGCTTTCCCAAACATGCTTTATCATTCTTTGTAAGGCCAGGCTAAACATTTTCAAAATCTTCGTTCTGCTTCTCCTTTATTATTCTATCTTTAAGTCATTCCTCTCATGTCTTACTGTATGTGGTTAAAGTAGCCACTTAGCTCCATCAATATTTTGCTTTGAAATTTATCACACTAGATATCTTAGCTCCTTGCTCATAAATTCTGTCTTCCATAAAGCCCTTGGGCAAGAATACAATTCAGCAAGTTCTCTGTGACTTTATAACAAGGACTGTCTTTACTCTAGTTTCAAATAACTTGTTCTTTATTTCTACCTGAGACCTTTCCAAAATGGACTTTACTGTCCATGTTTCTACTAACAGTGTAAACATGATTATTTAAGTAATGTCTAAGGAGTTTCAAATGGTCCTTAAATTTCTTGTCTTCTCCTGAGGCCTCACCAAATTGCCTGCAATGCTCCATTTGCAGCAATCTAGGCTTTTTCTAGCATTCACTTCACAACTGTTCTAGCCTCTATGCATTATTATCCAATTCCAGTCCCCTTCTACATTTTCAGCTTATTGTTATAGCAACAGCCCTAGTTCTTGGTAACAATTTTCTGTCATAGTCTGTTTTGGGTTGCTATAACAGAATTCCACAAACTATGTAATTTAAAATGAACAGAGATTAATTTCTTACAGTTTTGGAGGCTGGAAGTTTAAAGTCAAGCAAGCGGCCTGCATCTGGTTAAGGACTTCTTGCTGGGGTCTTTTTTGACCCCCCCATTTGCCCTCTTGTGCTTTGTTGCCCTTCGCCTGACAGTCCTTAAATTCCAGAAGGTCCTTAAATATCTTATCTTCTCCTGAGCCCTTATCAAACTGCCTGCAATGCTCCATTTGCAGCAATGTAGGCTTTTTCTAGCATTCTGGGTAATTTACAAATTACCCAGTTTCAGGTATTTAAACATTATCCAGAAAGTGCAAGAGAACAGATTGGGGATCACACTTGCTTTTTTATAACAAAACCACTCTCATGATAACTAACCTATTCCCACGATAACACTAATCCACTCATTAGGGCCAAGCCCTTATCCCTTATGACCTAACAGTCTCTTATTAGGCACTACCTCCTAACACTGTTGCATTGGGAATTAAGTTTCCAGCACACGAACTCTGGGGACACAATGAAACCATAGCAAGAGTCTTCCCTAATTCTAACCACAGAAAATCTTTTTCCTTTAAATACCAAAATCTAGAAGAATGATCCACGTTCAATATCGTTTTTAGCTAACAACTTTTTAATTAAAAATACTTATTATAGAATACTTAATCAATAGCTAACAAAATTTTAAGTGATCTCAACTTTTTAGTTCAATGTTTCCTTCAAAGTTAATGGTTAATTTTTCATAAATATGGCATTTCTCTGTTTCTTAGAGTCAATGTGTCTTCACTGAATATAATAGAATAATATAATATAATATAACAAGCAAACCAATAATATCATTTATATAACCACTATATACAGATTTAACCTTAGTTATATTTCATATAGATTGTCTTCTAAGTCTGTTATGCCAGTATTAACATTAGCATTATTATTTTACCAAGAGTTAAGCATGATGCAGTATCTGCCGTATTAGGAATGTGAGTACAGTGAAACAGATAGTAATGAGAACATTAAGTCTCATTCTAGTATTTCAATGAGGTGTAATGAGTATCCAGCAAAGACATGCAATTGTATGAGCACCTCAAATGGAGAACTGAGTTTTATTCCTTCTGTTTCTTCCAACAATAAATTAATGCATTATTCCCTTCTTTTTAGTCAAATATTTCATGCAAGTAATTTCATTAATTTTTCCATGGTGAGTCTCTAGCTATGACCCTAAATGCCAACCCCCCACCTCTCTCTGCACACACTCAAATGAAATTTTTGGTTATATATTTAAAATATCTGTTGTATCTATACCATTGTCCAGCTTACTGTTTTACCAAGAATACAGTATAATGTAGTATCTGCCATGTTGGGAATGTGAGTATAGTCCAACAGATAGCGATGACTCTGGGAATGTTATTCTAGTATTTCAAGAGGCACAACAGCAACTTCTCCTTTCCTTATTTTTCTTGTTAGCAACGATTGCAAACCTACAGACGGCTATTTTGAAGTTTAAAATAAAAGTCCCTCATAAATGTCTTCACCCAAATAACTTGTTTCAGCAAGAAAGTTTTCCTTCATGTATCTACACTGCTGTTAAGAAACACTATTCTGATTAACAATTTTATACATCTAGATTCACTAGGAATTAAGGATATATAGTTATTTGATATAGTAACTCATTGCAAGAAAGGAAATTACAAGTTATCTTCTTTTAAGGAAATTGAATAATTTTATGCCAGGGTAGAAAATACTTTAAAATTAGGAAGTACTCTTCATTAAGATGTAAGTTCAATTCTAAAAGTACACACAAGGAATTTCAACTTTGCTCCATGGCTGATTCTAATGTTGGCAAATAAACAAAATGAAGAATTACAACAGAAAAAGATGAAAAACTTAAATGAAAGGCAACATATTCTATTAAATCTATCAGTCTAAACTAATAGAAAAACTCTTGGGTAAAAGTAAACCTATTTGTCCTTATGAGATTACCATCTCCCATAGACAAACAACTAAGATTACATTTTAATTAATATGTATTATTATCTAAAATGAAATAAGAATCAATGCTGAGTTAAGCAAAATATAAAAAGGGAATCAAATAATGAAAGTAAAAGAGCTCTAGAAGGATTCTTTTCTTGGAAAAAGAGTTTTCTTGAGAGTTCACAAAGCAAAGAGACTTTATAAGTAGTTACCAATTTCAGATTTAGGCCCTTGGATTGAATGAAGAATTACGGTGCCCATAGAAAAGAACAGGTAATAGTAATCCCATTGCCTCTATCATCCCCCAAGAATACACATGGAGATGTACATGCACACAGTCACATATTCATAGGCAATGTTAAACATAACGGCAAAGAAGTGGGAGGAAATCTTTGGAAAGTTTTCTCTACTTCCTAATTTCAGCAAATCAGCCAACAAAGAGACAGCACTGATTTCCTGAAAAGACCAGTCATGATTTAAATTCACAACAAGGAAATGATAAGCCAAACACGAACTGTTGGTATTTAAAACCACATTTCATCATAACACGTGACTAGAAGGACAGAAACTTACCAATGTGCTACCACCCTACCCACCTAACCAGAACAATTTAATATGTGAGGGCAAACAGGAAATAGTTTAACTTATTAGCAAATATAGCAAATGCTTTAAAATGTTCTTATTATAAAATGAGTTGTAGGGCAATATGAACCTGCAGCAAAGAGTATGCCACGATGCAAAGTTGTAAAATGCTTATCCAGAGTTAAAAAGAACAAATGTGCTAAATGACAAGTAAGGCTGATGCTGCTGTAACTAAAACACTAAGGGAATATGAGTACAGGGGAAACCAGCAGTTTGTTATTTAAAACTGTTTTTTTTTCTTTTTTTTCTGACTTTATCAAAATGAGGGAATACATGAATATACATATTTTAAACTAGGATAGGGGAGTGATATGGTTTGGTCCTGTGTCCCTGCTCAGATCTCGTGTCAAATTGTAATCCCCAATGTTGGAGGTGGCACCTGGTGGGAGGTGACTGGATTATAAGGGCATTACCCTCTTTGGTACTATTTTCATGATAGTGAGTGAATGAGTTATTATGAGATCTGGTCATTTAAAAGTGTTGAGCACCTGCCCTCTCTCTCTCTCTCTTCCTCTTCCTCTGGCTATGTGAAGTGCCAGCTCCCCCTTTGTCTTCTGTCATGATTGCAAGTTTCCTGAGGCCTCCTTAGAAGCTAAGCAGATGCCAGCACTATGCTTCCTGTATAGCCTGCAGAACCATTACCCAATTAAGCCTCTTTTTAAATGAAGTACCCAGTCTCAGGTATTCCTTTATGACAGTGCCAGAAGAAACAAATTCAGAAAAATTGGTACCAAGACGTGGAGCACTGCTATAACAATACCTGAAAATGTGGAAGCAACTTTGGAAACTGGGTAATGGGCAGAGGTTGGAAGAGTGTGAATAGCCCAGAAGATGACAGGAAGATGAGGGAAAGTTTGAAACTTCCTAGAGATTTGTTAAATTGTTGTGACCAAAATGCTGATAGTGATAGGACAATGAAGTCCAGGCTAAGGAGGTATCAGATGGAAATGAGGAACTTACTGGGAACTAATGCAAAGGTTACTTTTGTTACGTGTTAGCAAAGACCCTGGAGGCACTAGGTCCCTGCCCTAGGGACCTGTGGAACTTTGAACTTGAGAGTGATGATTTAGGGTATTCGGCAGAAGAAATTGCTAAGCAGCACAGCAATCAAGAAGTGATATGGCTGCTTCTAACAACCTATGTTCATAGGTACAAGCAAATAAATGACATAAAACTGAACTTATCTAAAAGTTTGGAAAATTTGCAGACTGGCCATGTGAAAATTTCCACCAGGCTGAAGAAATTTGCATAATTAAAAGTCAGGCAAGTGCTCATGGCAAAAAAACAGGGAAAACCCCTCAAAGGCATTTCAGAGACCTTCCCAGCAGCCCCTCCCATCATAGGCCCAAAGGCTTGGAGAGAAGAATGGTTTCATGGGCCAGTCCCAGGACAGTTTCACTGCCCTACACTACTCCCTGCATCTTAGCCACTCTAGCTACAACTGTGGCTAAAAGGGCTAAGACATAGCGCAACCCACTACTCCAGAGGGTGTAAGCCATAAGCCTTGGTGGCTTCCACATAGTGTTAAGCCTGTGGGTATGCAGAGTGCAAGAGTTAAGACTTGGGAGCCTCTGCCTAGATTTCAGAGAATGTATGGAAAAGCCTGGATGTCCAGACAGACACCTGTTGTGGGGTAGAAATCTCATGGAGAACTTCTACTAGGGCAGTACAGAAGGGAAATGCAGGGTTGGAGCCCACACAGAGTCCCCACTGGGTTACTGCTTAGTGCAGCTGTGAGAAGAGGGCCACTATCCTCCAAATCCCAGAATGGTAGAGCACTCAGAAGTTTGCACCCTGCACCTGGAAAAACCATAGGTACTCAACACCAGCCCATGAGAACAACTGCAGGGGCTGAACTCTGGAAAAGCCACAGGGGCAGAGCTGCCCAAGGCCATGGGAACCCACTCCTCATACCACTGTGCCCTGAAATTAACAAATGGAGTCAAAACAAATTATTATAGTGTTAAGATTTAATGACTGCCCTGCTGGGGTTCTGGACTTGCACAGGGCCTGTAGTCCCTTTCTTTTAACTGCTTTCTTCCTCTAGGAATGGGAATATTTAGCCAATGTCCACAATCCCATTGTATCCTGGGAGTAACGAATTTGTTTTTAATTTTACAGACTCACAGGCACAAGGAACTAGCCTTGTCTCAGGTAAGACTCTGAGTTAATGCTGGAGTGAGTTAAGACTTTGAGGGACTGTTGGGAAGGCATGATTGCATTTTGCAATGTGAGAAGGACATAAGATTTGGGAGGGAGAGGGATGGAATAATATGGTTTGAATCTCTGTTCCCATGGAAATATAATGTTGAACTGTAATCCCCACTGTTGGAGGTGGGATCTGGCGGTTGGTGATTGGATCATGGGGGCAGATTTTCTCCTTTGGTGCTGTTCTCATGGTAGTGAGTAAGTTATTGTGAGCTCTGGTTGTTTGAAAGTGTGTTGCAACCCCACCCCACGCAGCTCTGGCCATGTGAAGTGCTGACTCCCACTTTGGCTTCCGCCATGATTGAAAGTTTCCTGAGGCTTCTCCAGAAGCCAAGCAGATGCTAGCATCATACTTCCTGCATAGCCTGCAGTCTGTGAGCCAATTAAACCTCTTTTCTTTATGAATTACCCAGTCTTAGGTATTGCTTTATAGCGTGTGAGAACAGACTACAACAGGGAGATTTCTTATAATTTGTAAATACTGTTGTACAAAGCAGTAATACAGATGAAAGTCAAAAGGATGGAAGAGAACATTACTTTTCCTATTGGACAATACTGAACTTTAAAAATTGTCCTATCTGTGTTAATTGTTATATTTTCTGAAGATCCTAATGCAGCTACATTTTAAACAATTCCAGAGTAAGATATAAACTCTCATATCCACTTCAACTAACCTCATCCTATGCCATCCCAATTGGAAAGACTAATTACTCATTTTATTTATCACTTAGACTAGAAATTTTCTGAAGCCAAGAAAAATGCTTTAATGCCTTGTATACTTTGTTCTCCACAAATTATCAGCAGGCTGCATGGTGCAAATAGTTCAACAAATGGATGCTTCATGAAAAATAAACAATTGAGTAAGGGAACTGGGGAAGACAAATGGTCACAGTCCTGTATGAGGTAGCTAAGACCTTCCACAAGTCAATTTGACTCACTGTATTCTTCATTACAATTTTTGTATTTTCATCTTTGTACAGTCCTCCCACTCCCCTCAATCTCATGATATATTCTCATTAGGCAAAGATCTGTGTCTTATTCATATTTGTATCTAGGGCACAGCACTGGGCCAGACACAGAAGCAGTTGCTTGGAGATTATGGAATAGATAGATGAATGAATAAATGATCCTTGCTACTTACTTACTTAAAGGAAAAACTCTAGTAATTCTATGAGCATTTAATGAGACTAGCTAATTAAGATAAAATTCTTCTAATGTGCACTGTATCAATGTTTGGCATAGAAATATTCAGTCTTAATCCCTGCCCTTCAAAGACTTCATGACTCTGTGGCTGCAGAGATGCCAGACAGCATGGTGCTGCCACAGAAAGCCATAACAGCTGGGGAAAGTTCTGGCCTTTCTACTATACTGGACTCTGTACCTATTGATGAACACTTCTTCATTTAATTTTTCTCATATACAAAGTAAGAACATTGGACTAGATAAGTACTTTTCAAAAAAATTTTAAGGACATATACCTTAAAAATATTAAATGGAACCCTAAACATATATTCAAAAAAGACAAAAGTAGAACTATTTTGATCAGTTGAACTAGCCATGATGCTTATGGGATGCCCAACTTGGTCCCCATTGATATTTCTCTTTCTCCTCACTCACATCCCCAGACACGGCCCCAAGACATCTCCCTGTAATCTAAGGTTACATTGAATCCAGTCAGAAAACCAATGACATAAAAACCAGTAAGGTTTATAACAGTTATAAACATTCAATAAATCTACTGTGATTTGCTATAAGGTTCTAACGTCTACTTCAAGATGCCTCCTGCACAAATCCTGTATGCAGCATCCTACAAATTTTGCAGCATCACCATCTTTCCCGTAACTATTTTCTAAACTACACACTTGTAGGCTTATCTTTTAAGAAATGTGGTTCCTTGCATTACCATTACCATTCTTTCTATAGCCTTTTATGGAGCCTTCATTATATATAAACACTGTGATTAGCAAAGGAAGAGATAAAAAGACAAATTCAGACATGTATCATTTCCTAAAAGGATTTACAGTCTAATGGTACCTTACTACGAATAACCATAATGGGGTGTAGAAACTGCTGGTGTTATCAGACAAAGTAAAATGGAAGCTTTAGGCTGAGATCATACTTCTGGTTTGGCAAGATCAGGAAAGAATTCAAAAAAACAGATGGAATAGGAGCTGGGGTGTAAAGATGGTAGGCTTTGAACATAAAAAGATTATGGGACACACGTTCCTAGCAGAGGTGACTTCATGAACACTGGCAAAAAGGGACGCAGGCATGGGACTAGCATGGCTGGCTGAACCTAGCGGAGCCTAGTTGAAATAGTGGCTATGTGTAGACAAGAATGGAGAACAAAATCAATTATTGGAAGAATGTGAAGGGCCTAATTAAAGCTTTACAGCACAGGGAGTATCATAGAGGTTCAAGTTCAGGAAAGTCTAGAGACGGTAGCCCTTGCTAAGGAGGCAAACAGTGCCTGGAAAAAAAAAAAAAGGGCAGGAGTGAAGAGGAAGGATGCTGTTTGGAGCCATTTTTGCAGGGGTTGGAAGAGGTGACGTGGGAGGGTGTCAAAGATGATGTGAAGGCTAAAATCCAGGTAAGCCGGAAATGCTGGTGTCATTAATAGAAATGGAGCACACATGACAAAATCTGGAGACAGATGATGAGTGTTTAGCGCCAGCAGAAACATCCTGCAGGAAAATGCAAACATTGAATTGAAACTTGGGAAACAGGTCAGCCATATATATATATATATATATATATATATATATATATATGAAGAATTTTTACAGAAATGGAAGAACAAGTTTTAAGAGTGAATTTAGATTGCTGAGGAGGAAACTACATAGGAAGAAGACAATTATAACTGTGGATCTAACACTGACGGATAATAACGAAGAAAATGGGTCAGAGAAAGTGTAGTTAGAGAGGTATGGGAGAACTGGGAGAACACAGTGTTATAAATAATTATATCCATGTACATATGCATTTGTCAAGGAAAAACCTTTTTTTTTTTTTTTTTTTGAGACTAAGTCTCATGCTGCCACCCAGGCTAGAGTGCAATGGCGTGATCTCGGCTCACTTCAACCTCCAGTTCCTGGGTTCGAGCAATTCTTCTGCCTCAGTCTCCTGAGTAGCTGGGATTACAAGCTTGTGCCACCATGCACAGCTAATTTTTGTCAGAGATGGGATTCACCATGTTGGCCAGGCTGGTCTCTAACTCCTGACCTCAAGTGATCCACCTGCCTCAGCCTCTCAAAGTGTTAGGATTACAGGCATAAGCCACCGTGCCCAGCCAGTTAGTTCCTTTTCTAAAGGATCACATACATTAATATATGTCAGTGTTCTGTGAAGTGTGTTCTAAAAAAACCCCACCAGTTTTAGTAGATGTTAAAAGACACTTTAAGATTAAAAAAAACTCAGTGATTTAATAAGTTGGGGTACTGGCCCTTTATCTCCTACAGAAATTCAAGATGTACATCAGATTTTTAAATTCAAATTTTTCCTGCAGAAATCCAAGATGTACATCGATTGAACAGGCTGGTAACAGAGAAATCTGTTTAATTTTGTTTGAGCTAGCATTTATTCCGAGACTTAGTTGACCCATAAGCCCTTTGTTTTATATTTGTTTGATAGTGCAGTACTTCTTCCACAGGAGGAAACATTGGTATATAGTAAAAATAAGAAATTTATAGAACATTAGAAATCGAAAAACACTTGTGGTCATTTCATCCAATTCCCTCATTTTATAGGTGAAGACAGAAAGTTAATTATATGATAACCACTATAGTGTCTTCTCCTAATTCTTGATAAAGTAGTATATGTATATATATATATGTATATGTATATATGTAGTATGTATATATGTATATGTATATACATACACGAACAAGAGAGACAAAGAAAGAAACAACAACAACAAAAAGAAAATTAGGGCTTTAAAAGCTACAGCATCAAGTGTCAACTAAAGAGCAACTTGTTTTATTATGTTCAGTGTTTTCGAACATTTCACGGTGTCACCCTGAAGGTTACATGAGGCTCAATAACTGCTCACTCTTGTAAAAGAAAAAACTGAGGGCTAGAGGTTAACTTGGTCAGTGAACCAGCTACTACATGAAAAAGCTGGAATTCACACCAAAAATTTTCGGACTCTGAAATACAGGCTTCTGAACAAGATGCTCTGCTAATTTCTCAAGAGGACCACAGAAGAAGCCAGTTACTGGGTAAACTCCCACCCTCCACTCTTGGATAACACACAAGTTTAGAGCTTTCTTCCATCAAACTCTGACTACCCATAAATGAATAAATAAAACCTGCTGTAATAAATTCAAAAAAACTTAGATTTACAAAACAGGTCCTCAAGAGTATATGCATTTGTTTTGTAAAATAACTTCATAAAAGAATCTTCAGTGTGTTCTCTTTTCCAGAGTGAATATAATTATGTTTTTAAAATTTATTTTCTCTAGACTGCATATTCTGCAAATGTCAGGATGTCCTTTTTTGCATTTCAGCAAGATTCTGACTATATCATTGACAATTTTTTTCTATAAAACTCATGTTTGTTCATGAGAAATACGCCCAAACAACAATAATCACCTTCAATAGTAGACCATTAATTTTTAATAATCAGTTTTCCTTGAAATTACATGCTGTCTTTAAATGAGTCTCATCATGTATATACATACAAACACATAAGCTATTTTATATTTTATATATATATATATACATACATACATACACACAGATATATATGCAAATATTAAAGTCTTAACTTTTGACTCCCTAACTTGAAATGATATCATATGACTCTACAGTGAGTGGAAGCAATACAAATGGTGCTGATATTTTAAAAACTAATTCCCGCACATTATACGTAATACACAGTCAACTACTAACCCATGTTTCCCCAACATGCTGCTGATAGAACAAGATTTATCTCCCAAGTTATGATTCTATAAACCTGAGTTCATTGCAGAATGCTATGTTAGGTCATGTGGTAAAACAATACTTATGAATATGTAGTAAAAACCAAAAGTAAAATCCATGAAGCTTTAATTACAAAAAAACCCCCACATATTTTGACCTAAATTCCTGGTAATGTGACTAAAAATTTCATATTCTTTCATAATAATTTTTTAAAAATTAAAATTCTGAACTGTTATATTGATTAGCAAAATTTTAACAAGAGTGGTATTATTCTACATAGACTTAGATGTAACTCATCTTTAATATATTTCCCAAAGTATGTACCTTGAAACCTTACATTCGGCTGTCAAAGAGAGTCACGAAATAGTACATGTTCTATTCCTCTCTTGGGGACTGATAACACAGATGGGCATTGGATAAGCTCCTAGAAGTTCTGCACTTAAAAATAAAATTAGCTTTATTCAATCCCTCATCTCCTTAGCTTATTCTAGTCACAGAACCTTTTTTTGTTGCTGTTGTTTTGTGCTTAATATTTATTAATGACCTAGTATGATTAGTATCACAGGAAACAGACCTTGAAAACCATGATCACAAGAAACAGACCTGGAAAACCATGATCTATGTTAATAGGAAGGAAAGAATTAAAGTAAGTAGATAAGTAGATGATACCAAAAACATTTGTATTAATTTTTGGAAAACAAGTTATTCATCAGCAGATTTTTCTTTTAGAATGTTATTTTTAAAAGATAAAAAGATAATTAATTACCTACAGGTATAGCAACCATTTTAAAAGCAGAATAGGAACACAATGAGGACCCCAAAACCGCAAGATACTCTGGGTTTACCTGTAAGAAAGTATTGGGTTTACCTGTACAAAACCAAAATACACCCTACTTGTATCTGGGTTTACTTGTATAAAACCAAAGTAGGTAAGACATGTGGTATAAAATGACAATTGGCAATGCATATTTAATCCTTCTCTAAGATCACTTCTAAGGCATAAAGAAAGACAGTGAGTCGTTCATTATTAAAAGGCTGACGTCCAGCATACTTACACTGCCCATTCAAGTTTCTCATTCTTGATTGAGTTATACAGAGCCTGTAAAGAGAGAAAACGAGATCAAATTATTCTTTCCATTCTGTTCCAGTTTTTGAATTCAGCAAATGACCAAGCAATTTCTTCATAACAGGATGGGCAGGAAGCCCCTCTTGTCAGTCATCTTGGTTTTAGAAAGGTGAGGAATACATGGGAAGGCAAATGAACGTTGGGTGAAGCGCATTTCATGAAACAAAGAGACTTTCACAAAGTAAAACTGTCTGTTATCAATAAGGCACAGTATTGTACTGCATTGTTCTATAGTAAAATATTACAATGTGATTAAAATTAGACTGTGCATGCTATTTCTCATATTGAAAATACGGTCTTATAGTTTCACTCAGTTGGACAGTGGAGTACTCATACCTTTCTTTGTTTTTGAAACAGAGTCTCACTCTGTCACCCAGGCTGGAGTGCAATGGTGCGATCTTGGCTCACTGCAACCTCTGCCTCCTGGGTTCAAGTGATTCTCTTGCCTCAGCCTCCCAAGTGGCTGGAATTATAGGTGTATGCCACCACACCTGGCTAATTTTTGTATTTTTAGTAGAGACAGCGTTCCACCACGTTGGCCAGGCTGGTCTTGAACTCCTAACCTCAGGTGATCCGCCCACCTCAGCCTCCTAAAGTGCTGGGATTACAGGTGTGAGCCACCACGCTTGGCCATATTCCCGCCCCCACCTTTTTTTTTTTTTTTTTTAATAGGAGAAATATAATTGTTTTCATGGCAATTTAAAGAGTAAGATACATGATAGGGGGACTAAAGCCAGAATGAAAAAGCATCTTAGAATAGTTTTAGAGTTTCTATACTACTGACTTAAGTAGTTTTTTTTTTCTTTTTTCTTTTTTTTTTTTTGAGACGGAGTTTCGCTCTTGTTACCCAGGCTGGAGTGCAATGGCGGGATCTCGGCTCACCGCAACCTCCGCCTCCTGGGTTCAGGCAATTCTCCTGCCTCAGCCTCCTGAGTAGCTGGGATTACAGGCACGTGCCACCATGCCCAGCTAATTTTTTTTGTATCTTTAGTAGAGACGGGGTTTCACCATGTTGACCAGGATGGTCTCGATCTCTTGACCTCGTGATCCACCCACCTCGGCCTCCCAAAGTGCTGGGATTACAGGCTTGAGCCACTGCGCCCGGCCAGTAGTTTTTATTAAAACTGTAACACTCTAATTCTGCCTTACAGTCAAGTATTACATTGAGGTGTGTGTATGGTCATGGTAGACTGGATAGAAAGCTTTTTTAGACCTTTGGTAACAATAATGTTATAGTTAAGTCAGCACAAGACTGCCTCCCTGATTCTCTCAGCTCTAGCATTAACAAAGGCCCTTGTAGTCAATTTGTTCCACTATACCAACTACCAAGAAACTGTTTTTTAAGAGACAGGGTCTTGCTACATTGCCCAGGCTGCAGTGGAGTGACTATTCACAGTTGTGATAATAGCACACAACAGCTTCCAACTCCAGGGTCCAAGTGATCCTTCTGCCTCAGCTTCCTCAACAGCTGGGACTAGAGGCACATGCCACAGTGTCTGGCTTTACTTTTAAATTTTAAATAAAATGTTACAGGGAACACATAAATGCATTTCTAAGATATAAAACCACAATAGCAAAATGTATTGAACAAAAGAGTAACTGTATGCATAACAATATTGTGATGATATTGGAACGTTTTTCCTCAAAGAATGACTTGAATCAATTAGAACTTGAAGGCTTAGCAAAGACCTCACTTAATCATTTACTCTGAGATAGGAAAAAGGGGATCACATGTCATCCAACCTCTTATCTTTCAGACAAGAAAAGGCAGTTTCAGAACAATGTCCAAGCAGCACAGCAGAGAAAGAGAACTGCTTTGCATTTCTATCATTTGCCCCTTAACATTGTCTCATCCAAGTGTTTACATGTGTGTAAGCAAACACCACCCACCAATAGCGAATTCACTTTTAGCAAAATACTTCCAAAGTCAGTACAAAATTTATTTAAGTCGCAGATTTGATATTATTTACGATTCAATACATGTATTCTTAGCCACTGTCTTGACAATCTTCATGAAAGTTCTCCATTGTGACTGTAATAGTCAATTCAACTAATGAAGAATTACAGTAGCTAATAAAAATCAGGTCACATTTTGTATCTTTCAGGACACGATATATATTCTCAAACACAAAAATAATAGAACATACAATTAAAATAAGGAATACACTGAGGCACAAAGACCATGCTATAAACTGGATATTTGTTTTGAAGAACTCAAGTTTACTGAAGAACTACAATCTATAATATAGTTAATGTCTCATGAGGCTGAACACCTATGGAAGCACAAAAAGTTAAAATCTAACTCAAGTCTCAGTAGGGCTTTTGCTGGATAAATGCCTTTTAAATGAATTGTATTACTTGCATGAACAATTTTGAACACATAAGTAACAGTGGGCCAAGAAACTACAAATGAGAAGAGACAGATCATTAAAGATTCTTTAGCTGCTACTATCATACTCAGTATTACCCAGAGTAATTCACAACATGGCAAACATTTAAAAAAAATCTGTTCATAAAGGTAGACAGTTTAAATGACATCTAAACATCTAAAATTTTTCTAATACATTCATTTCTGTTCTAGCACATTTTTCTTCAAATACTTTTGCCCTCAAGAATATTTTGCTTAAAGAAAAGTGAAATTCTAAATTTAAAAATTATAGCTATTCAATCAGCCAGATATCTTATGAAGATAATCTATTATAAAGCATCTTGCCAAATTCCACAGACTCTCAGTATTGTAGGTCAAGTCCTCTCTCTGTGTAAATAATATAGAATAGATTTTTTTTTTTATTACAGCATGCCAAATCCAAACAGTGGATGTCATCCCTCTTCTTTTCAATAGCAAAACTACAAAGGAATCTTCCTGATTCTTTGTAGTGCTTTATCATGATTCATTACTTTTCTTAATAAAAGGAAGATACTTTACAAATGCATCCAAGACTTACATATACTCACAACACAACTTCCCATCTTTTTATCTACTCAGCCTAGTTAAGAATTGAATTCCCTTGATTCTTCTTTATCTCTAGCCTGACGGTCATTAATTCCTTTCTCATGCAGCCTAGATACCATGGTCTCTCACTTTAACCAGTCTAGTTAATATCTTCAACTTTTTTGTTCTGCTGTTTTACACGAAAAAATTAATAGATACTATGTAATTCTGGTTTTTTTTTTCTTTTTGAGAAAGAGTCTTGCTTGGTCTCCCAGGCTGGAATACAGTGGTGTAGTCTTAGCTCACTGTAGCCTCAAAATCCTGGGCTCAAGGGATTCTCCTGCTCTAGCCTTGTAAGTGGCTGTGGTTATACCTATATAACTCTTGATCAGTTCTACTCTGATTTCTCTACACGAAAATGCTAAAGATTAGTTAAGATTTCCTTTACTTTCAAATGTCAAATACCTAAACACTACCTTAAAGGTAAGGAGACCCAATAGTTAATGTAGTCAGATTATTAAAAAAAATGTGGATGTAATAGCCTCAGGGATCCAGGAACTTAATTCTCTTCTCTCAGTTCTCCTCTTTCTACCCCAACCATCTCCAGTCCTTGTATCTCCGCTACACAAGAAACACATCCAAAACAAGCCACACCTTTTCCCAGCTTGTCTCCAACAACAGCAACAGCAACAGCAACAGCAGCAAACTAGCTCTTTCTCCCAGCTCCAGTATGAAAAGTCCCAGGAGAGTCCCTGTCCTTCCCATGGACAGATCTGTGTGGCTAGGAGATGCAGTACTATGACTGGGCCCAGTTCTGAAGCCAAGGGGACTAGGGGTTTGGGAGAGGGTGGGTATTAATGAGGGGTAGCACTGACCTAGCCACTAGTATAATCTCTTGAACTTCACAGTCTCCCCAATTAGTATGTGACTAATTCAGCACTATTAGAGAAAATTAAACAATAGAACAAATTAATGCCATTGAATATTCATGAACTCAAACTTCAGCAGGGTCTTCATTCATGAGCCTCTTCTTGCCATCTCCTCTACCTGTCTCTCCTTTCTGATGATAAGGGGAGAACCAACAAAATGGGGTTTCAGAACTTAAATCAGAGATCAGGAAACAAAGGTTTCCTTATATAGATGAGGGAATGAAATTTCATGTTAACTAACTGTTCTCTATGTCCCACAGCTGTTTTTCACAAACACTGACTCA
Organism: Saimiri boliviensis; assembly: GCF_048565385.1. Taxonomy (NCBI): domain Eukaryota; kingdom Metazoa; phylum Chordata; class Mammalia; order Primates; family Cebidae; genus Saimiri; species Saimiri boliviensis. Next base: position 93,921,757 of record NC_133461.1, read on the forward strand.
AGTAAATACACTTCATGTTTACATCAACTACTATATTCTCTTCTCCTAAGACCAAACCTTATAGCATCTTATATGACTGGCCTAAGTCAGAGCTCATTTGAAAAGATAGTAAGACTTGTGCCTCTCTTAGAATATATTCAAATAATCTGGTAATGTTCTATTCTTAAAAGATGAGCTTTAAAGAGCCACTGTTGCTAGGACACATGCTTGAAGTGCCTTTGTCAGTGAGGATGACGGGCTGGCTGCACTGATCCTATAATCTCAGTCCATTTAGGACCAAAAGCATTTGTTAAGACAATGGCTAAAACTGGAGGCGTAGTACATGGCTCAGAAAAATAATTTATCTCTGGCTATGTGAAGGGTTATCTGGGCTAGCCCCAAGAGGGCAGGGCTTGTAGGGAAACACTGCTATGGACTGGTAGTTAGAAATAAGTGGGGAAAGTTACCACATGGACCTTAATGTGCCAGGGCAGCCCATATGAATACATTCAGTGAAGCAATAACAGACTGTGGAAGGCTGAAGAATGGCTCCCCAAAGATGTCCAGGTCCCAATCTCTAGAACTTGTGAATGTTACCTTATATGGCAAAAACTTTAAAGATGTGATTAAGTTAAAGAACTTGAGATGGGGAACGTACGTGGGTGGGCTCTAAATGCAATCACAAGTGTCTTTATAGAAGAAGGCAGAAGGAGATTTAAGAAAGACAGAAGAGAAGGCGACATGAAGAGGAATATGGAAATCAGAGTTACCGACATAAGTCAAAGAAAGCTGGCGACCACCAGAGGTTAGAAGAAGCGAGGAAGAGATTTTCCCCTGGACCCTCCAGTGGGTATAGAGCCCTGTTGATATCCTGATTCAGGCTTCCGGCCTCCACAATTGTGAGAATAAATTTCTGTTTTTTAAGACACCAAGTTTGTGGTAATTTGTTACAGCAGTCCGAGGAAACCAGTACACCAGGGTACAAGAGAAAGGCAGTTAACTGAACAAAGACTGATGATAAACCCATAGGCTGATTTCAGGAAATATTTCCAGGGCCAGTCCCTAAACAGTCTTTTACCACAGTGGTCTTATCTAAAGATGTGACAGTGCACAGGAAAATAAGCTGAGGAATTTTTAAAAACACTGATTATCGTGCCCTGTCCTAGATCTACCAGATCAGCTCCTTGGATCAGGAAACTGTATGAATATTTCTAAATGCTCCACATGTAACTCTGACTGGAAGCCTTAGTTAAAAAAATCACTGCTTTGCCAGCTTACCAATCTTTTATCTAACTGCAATTTTTGTAATTTAACCCAGGAGCCAGATAACAATTATACATACCTTTCTTGACACTGGCCAGGACGGAATGACTCTTTGAATTTGAACATAATCATTTTTAAGAATGAGAAAGCAAAGGAAATTAAATTACAGAAGTAAACGTATTCTGGTCTAAATTTACTTTTAAGTCTTTGTTCCACAGTTTTGGTTGCTTCTCAGAGACGATAAAATGCAATTTTATTCAAGGCTTTAGCGCCGTCATTGCCAGCCCACACAGGGCTCTCTGAAGCTTCTCTATATTACCATGCATTGTATAACCATGAGTCTCTTTCTCCAACATATTTTGCACAGTTGATGGAGTTCGTGTATTTCAGTTCAATCATCTCTAAACTCCAATTAATTTTTTTTTCTCTGTGGTCCCTGAATCATTATGAGAAGTATGGAGGATATCATAGCTTCCACTTTCAGTGAAACTGACAGTGACTGCAGTGAAACTGACAGTGACCGCAGTAGAATTTGTACTCAGAAAGAATTACGACACCATCCAAACCATGATTCCCTCTTTCAAATGCTATGCTGGCTCTCATGCAGATACTCAGATCAGGCAGACTGTTAAGTATAGAATAAAATATGCACCACTTTGGCAGTGTTGTCAGAGAAAGAGCATGTTTGAAAAAAACACTGGTTAAAAATTAATGATAAAACCAGTTATTAGATGAATATCAAAATGGTTAGAAAATCTCAAAATACTTTGCAATGGTCTTCAACTTTTATTATCTTCTCTATGCCTTAAAATAATATTGAAAAACTGCACTATCTCTCACTCTAGGAAGCGTCTCCAAAACCAGTATTTGGGATTGACTCTTTATTTGTCCCCTCCCAACCTGTGGAGGTCTTTACACCTTGCAATGTACCAAAGAAGGTTACAGGTGAGGGCTGTCTTTTTTTTTTTTTTTTTTTTTTTTTTTTTTTTTTTTTTTTTTTAAGTGGCAGAGGGCAATTGTTTGGCAGAGGGCAACTGTTAAGCAGAGGTGCAAAAGGAGACATAGCCTGAAGTCTTGATCACAAGAGAATTCACAGGTAGATCCATTTCAGGGAGAAGTACATATAGAAGATGAGTTTCTAGAAATTGATTTCCTTTAAGCTATCTGTATTCTCCCACACCTGCTGGACAGTTTTCATACACCCAACTTCAAACAGCACCATATTAGAGAGTGTATATTCATAAGCAACTTTGCCAACATTCATCTTTTTCAGTTCTTATTTAGGGTGACAGAACATGCTTGAATTTGGTTTATTTTTTCATTTCTATGATCAGATGTAGTTTTGGAATCTGGTCAACATGTAAACAGAGCTGAAATCTCTATCTTGGACAATTAATCTTGTGTTGTGATTTACTTACAAAGCCAGTCACAATTGCAAAACCATCTAACCATGAACAGATGTCCCAGCACAAATTCGTATTAATTAACACTAGAAAATTAATTTTAAAGTCCTTATCTTATTGCAAGAGTCTGAAGTACAATTAATATGTATAATTCATCATGTAATCAACATTTGTAAGCACATTCTAGAGGCTAGGGAGGCATTATGCTAGGTACAGATGAATCCATTCTGCCTTCAGAGGCCTCTTATATAAGAAATACAAAATGCGCTGCTAACCCTGACTGAACTTTACCTAGCGAAGAATTAGTCAGCTAATGGAGCCAACTGATTTTTTTATTTGCCACTTACAATGTGCAAGACACTTTCACACACAGTATCTAATATGTAACATTATGTTATACATGTTTTCTTGCGAGAAAAATTTAATAATAGAGAAAACAGATCCAACCTTATGAGCAAAGAATTTGCAAGAGGTGGATGGGGCACCTGTTGCTGACTTGCACATTTAAGACACATCAATTTACTGGACCCTCATTTTCTTTCTATGCAATAGGACAGTGCTACATAAAGTTAGCATTCTTGACCCCCTTCCAGATCTACAGTTTTACAATTCTACTTAAGAAAGACCTTAGCTATCACTCAGCCAAACTCCCTAACTAGTCCTCCTTTTAGTCTCTGCTCCCTTTTCCTGTGTTCCTAATTTTTTTTTTTTGCCATGGTTATTGATCAATAACATCACGACCTACTCCCAAATCCTAAGCGTAGCTTTTATAAATTAATGAATGCATATTTTAAAATTGCAAATGAATGAAGAAGAACAGGAGAGGGAGCAGGAGCTATAGCAAGAGAGCCAGAGAAATGTTTTGAGGTGGGGGAAAGGAAGCAATGGGACTTTGCCTCTTGTCAAATGCACCTTTCTGAGCTATAATAGTTTGAACCACCATTCCTTATTACGGAGGAAAAATAGTGTAGCCAAAGACAATACTACCGAAACATGCCTGTCGAAGAATATGGCCAGCAGCTCTGAAGATGCACAAAATCAAACTTGAAAATGAAGCCGGGGTGCAGTGGTTCAGAAATGTAACCCCAGCACTTTGGGAGCTAAGGCAGGCATATCACTTGAGCCAAGGAGTTCAAAACCCACCTGGCCAACGTGGCGAAATCCCAACTTTGCTAAAAAGACAAAAATTAGCTGGCCGTGGTGACATGTGCCTCTAGTCCCAGCTGCTTGAAGGCTAAAGCAGGAGGATTGCTTGAACTGGGGAGTCGGAGGTTGCAGTGAGCCAAGATTGTGCCACTGCACTCCAGCCTGGGTGACAGAATAAGACTTTGTCTTAAAACAAAACAAAACAAAACAAAACAAAAAGCAAAAAAAGAGAAGTGAATAAAAATGTAACTGCTAATTATCTTTTGTACTAACATAATACTTCAAACTTTTACTAATGTGTGTATGCATTCACTCATTCATTCATTATTTTTTTGGGTGGACTTAATCAATAAGATGTATATAAACACAGCACATTCCTCCTAAACTACTTTTGCTTCACCTTAGGATCAACTTCTACTGAACTGGCTGTTGTGTCTTACAGACAGTATCTCAAATATGCTACTATGAATAACACGCTTCCAAATGTAAACAAAACATTAAATATTAAGAATGCTGCTAAGTTCATTGTAGAGCAAAGGTTTAAGTAAAGGCATACCTCACTGTATCGTGCTTTGCTTCACCGAGCTTCACATATATTATATTGCTTTACAACTTGAAGGTGTGTAGTTAACCTGTTTTGAGCAAGTCTATTGGTGCCATTTTCTTCCGGCAGCGCGTTCTCACATCGTGTCTCTGTGTCACATTTTGACAATTCTCACAATTTCAAATGTTTGCATTATTATTATATCTGCTACAGTGATCAGTGATCTTTGATGCTACTATTGTAATTGTTTCAGGGAGCCACGATCCATGCCCATACAAAATGGTTAACTTAAACAAATGTTATGTATTCTGTGCACTGCACTAACCAGCTGTTCCTGGAGACACAACAATATTGCAATTAGGCCAATTAGTAATCCTGCAGTCGCCTCTGTTCAAGTAAAAGGAAGAGTTGTGTGTCTGTCACTTTGAATCAAAAGCTAGAAATGATTAAACTTAGTGAGATGAAGGCTAGGCTGAAGGTGAGGCTTCTTGCACCAGCTGGCCAAGTTGTGAACGAAAAGGAAAAGTTTTTGAGGGACATCAAGTGTTACTCCAGTGAACACACAAAACCTAAGAAAGTGAAACAGCCTTATTGTTGATATGGAGAAAGTTTGAATACTCTGGATAGAAGATCAAACCAGCCACAACATTCCCTTAAGTCCAAAGCCTAATTCAGAGCAAGGCCCTAAGACTCTTCAATTCTGTCAAAGCTGAAGCAAGTGAGAAAGTTGCAGAAGAAAAGTCTGGAGGTGAGGGAGGTTGGTTCATGAGGTTTAAGGAAAGAAGCTGACTCCATAATATAAAAGTGCAAGGTAAAGCTGCGAGTGGTGATGGAGAAGCTGCAGCAAATTATCAAGAAGATCTAGCTAAGATCACTGATGAAGGTGGCTATACTAAACAAAAGATTTTCAAGATATACAAAACAGCCTTTTATTGGAAGACAATGATATCTAGGACTTTGACAGTTAGAGAGAAGAAGTCAATGCCCGGCTTCAAAGCTTCAAAGGTCAGGCTGACTCTATTGTTAGGGGCAATGCAGCTGGTGACTTTAAATTGAAGCCAGTGCTCATTTATCATTCTGAAAATACTAAGGCCCTTACTCTGCCTTTACTCATTAAACGTAATAATGAAGCCTGGATGACAGTGTATCTGTTGACAACATGGATTGCTAAATATTTTAAGTCCACTGTCGAGACCTATTGCTCAGAAAAAAGGATTCCTTTCAAAATGTTACTGCTCATTAACAGAGCACCTCATCACCCAAGAACTCTGATGGAGATGTACAAGGAGATGACTGTTTTCATGCCTCCTAACACAACATCCATTCTGCAGGCCATGAAGTAATTTCAACTTCCAAGTCTTATTATTTAAACACATTGCACAAGGCTGTAACTGCCATATATAGTGATTCCTCTGAGGGATATGGGCCAAGTAAACTTCAAACTTTCTGTTTCAAGAACATCTGTGATTCATGGGAGGTCAAAATATCAACATGAACAGGAATTTGGAAGAAGTTGATTCCAACCCTCATGGGAATGACTTTGCGGGGTTTGAGACTTCAGCGGAGGAAGTCTCTGCAGATTTTGTGGAAACAGTAAGATAACTAGAATTAAAAGTGGAGCCAAAAGATATGACTGAATTGCTGCAACCTCATGGTAAAACTTGAATAGATGAGGATTCCTAAGGATGAGCAAAGAAAGTAGTTACTTGAGATGGAAATGATTCCTGGTGAAGATACTATAAACATTGTTAAAATGACAAAAACACACTTAGAATATTAAATAAACATAGTTCATAAAGCAGTAGCAGGGTTTGAGAGAGGACTGACTGCATTTTTGAATGAAGTTCTACTGTGGGTAAAATGCCATCAAACAGAATAAAATGCTACACAGAAATCTTTCATTAAAGAGTCTACAGTTGGGTGTGGGTGGTGCACACACCAATGGTCCTGGCTATTTGAGAGGCTAAGGTGAGAGACTGTTTGAGCCTGGGAGATCAAGGTTGCAATCGTGCCACCACACCTCAGCTTTGATGACAAAGCAAGACCCTGTCTTAGAAAACAAACAAGCACAAAAACTAACAATGAGGCAAGTTTAATTATTGTCTTATTTTCAGAAATTGCCACAGTCACATCAACCTTCAGTAGCCACTACCCTGATCGGTCAGCAGCCATCAACATCAAGGTGAGACCCTCCATAAGCAAGATGATAACAACTTGCTAAGGGCTCTGATGACACACAGAAGAAACTATAGTATAGGGTAAATGTACCTTTCTTTTTAAAATTTTTTTTTTTTTTGAGACAGAGTCTCACTGCATCTCCCAGGCTAGAGTGCAGTGGTGGTTGAATGGTCCACTCACTGCAACTTCTGCCTCTTGGGTTCAAGCAACTGTCCTGTCTCAGCCTTCTGAGTAGGTGGGATTATAGGTGCACACCACTGTGTCCCGCTTATTTTTTTCTTTCTTAGTAAAGAGGGGGTTTCACCATGTTGGCCAGGCTGGTCTTGAATTCCTGAACTCAGGATCCACTTGCCTTGACCTCCCAAAGTGCTGGGATTACAGGTATGAGCCACTGCGCCCAGCTGTGTAAACGTAACTTTTATATGCACAGGGAAACAAAAAAATTCCTGTGTCTTGCTTTATTGTGGTATTTGTTTTACTGGTATGGTCCAGAACTGAACCTGTAATCTCTCCAAGGTCTGCCTGTTTAAAGAATTTTTCTCCTAGTTATAGCTGTAAACGTCTAATGAATTGGTTAGAATATTAAGTCCAAATACTGGTTCAACATCAAAAAGCAAACTAAGAGTTGCAACTCAGCTATCTATAGAAATAGGCAAGTAACAAATGAGTCAGGAAGGCCTGGGAGAGACTCTAATGGTGTGGAGAAAGCTCCACGTAGAAGGAAAGCTGGCACTCAGCTGTAGCCTGATTTCAACCAAGTGGGAAGGTAGCTTCACAATTGCTGTTTTTTTGAGAAGTAGCTAGAAGTACAAATTATTCAAGGCTGGCAAATTTTCAAGTGTGGCAACAGAAAGAGCAATGTAAACTACTGTGGGTCAGACAAGCACATCTATTGTCAAAGAGGACACCAATTTTGAAACAGATTGGAATGATATGATCGGAAATTGTAGGGAGGAAACAGTAAGAATCACTGAACAAACATGGCAAAATTTCCAATTTTTGATTTTTATATGAATTTCAGAATATTTGATATTTCACCTGATATTTTTGACTTTGTGATGATATTCTAGCCATTTCAAATAACTCATCTTCCTCTGATAATAACATAACTATCAACGAAGCCCCACTATGTGACATTACTAAGAGCCTGACTTTCACTTAATCTCACTGAACTCTCCCAGCAACTGTATTTGAGAAAGGCATTATTATTTCCACTCTAGAATGACATAGCTAATGCTTACAAAGGTTAAGTAGCCTGCCAAGGTCATCCAGCAGAGCTGGGGAATCTAAAGGCAGGTCTTTCCCAAGCCATAGTCTCTGCTTTTAACTGCCCTAATCCCAACACAATATTGTCACCACATATGTACATTATTATGTGTATTGTTCACATACACACCTGTGTGTGTATGTGTGTGTGTGTGTATACATATTTTAAATTAACGTACACAGATCATCAGTAATGAATTTTGCAACTCTGATAAATGTCATTCCTAGAAATCAGAGTTAATAAAGTTAAAACCAAACAATGCTATTCATATTATAACATTTCTTAGCTGTTTGCTGTTATATCAGCTTAGAACTTGTTATTAATTTATTTAGAAAATGATGTTTTCACAGGGAAAGATATCCATGATCCTAAGTTCACAGCTAAGAAAACTTATGATCACAGTGCACATGAATCGATGGTGAATAGTTCAAATTCTCCTTTAACACATCATTGACTATAACTTGTCTGCTCCATCTACCTATATGGCATACCTTGCTTAATTCATCCTCATTGTATTACTCTATTTTACAATGACTACAACAAATATTTTATCATAACAAATTCTGATATATCAAGGGAAATTTTTTTGTAACTACTAGACACTAATTAGAATATACTTTTTCTGATACAGTTGTCCCTGATCCTTGGAGGAGTATGTTCCAAGAATTCCAGTGGAACATGAAACCATAAATGGTACCAAATCCTATATATGTTTTTTTTTTTCCTAGACATACATGCTTATGGCAATGTTTAATTTGTAAGTTAGGGACAGAAAGAAATTAACAATAACTAATAAAATAGAACAATGATAACATATGCCTACATCACTACTCTTGCACTTTGTGGCCATTATGAAGTAATATAAGGGTGACCTGAAGACAAGCACTGTGATACTGCGGCAGCCAATCTGATAACCTAGCTGGCTAGTAAGTCATGGAGGGCAGGGAGCATTGACAATGTGGAGGCACTGGACAAAGGAAGGATTCACGTCCCATGTGGGATGGAGGACAGTCAGATTTCATCATGCTACATAAGATGGCATGAGATTTAAAACTTAGGAAATGTTTTTTCTCTAAAATTTTCCTTTTAATATTTTTGGACAATGTTTGATGGCAGTTAAGTGAAACCATGAGTGACTGAAACTGCAGATCAAGGGGAAATACTGTAATAGTATAGCATATGGTATAAATATTAACACAGTAAAGTATTTTATAATAACTAGAAGACTGATTCATGTTTGTAACACTTAAAATAGCACAAATAAAACTCCCCAAACCATTCATTTATTCACTTATATATTCAGTCAAACAGTTACTAACTGCCAGATACCTATTTAGGTAACAGGAATCCGGTGGTGAACAACAGACATAGAACTTAGGGTTCAGTTGGGTGGAAGCAGACAATAAATAAGAAAACAAACAGATGATGATAATTCTGTCACTTTTTGGTAGGTTACTAGATAATTATTATAAGGTAATTAAAATAAGGTCACTGGAAAGAGTAGCCTTGATGATCAGAGAAGGCCTCTTGGCAAGGAAAAGTGAGTGACCAGGATCAGTCATGAAAAGCTGTGGGGAGAGAGTTAAGCAGCTCCTGTGTACCACTAAGCGGGCAGCTCTGAGAAACCTGATTGAGGCTGGTGCGGCTGCAGCACGAAGGCCCAGCAGTGAGCTGTGGTGTGAGACAAGGGCAAATGGGGACGCAGACCCTGAAGGGCATTTTACGTCAGAAAAGTTAGGGGTTTATTCTGTGCAGGCCAGGCAACCACTAAAGGATTTTAAGCAGGAGAGTGACCTGTCGTGATTCACATGTGGAGAAATGATTGGAAGAGGGAAAGGGAAATAGCAGTGAGACAGGTGGAATTTGGGTGAGAGATGAGGTAACTTGACTGGGGTGATGGCAGGCATTGGCGGATTTGGTACAGATCAGGCTGTTTTTCTAAATTACAGGAGAAGGGTGGACCATTTTCAAATATCTCAAGCACAAATAAAAAATTCGGTACGACGAACAGTTTCAACAGTAGCACCAGAAATATATTGTTATTCGTGAATATTTAAAGTTATTTAAGTGAAGAAAAAGGAAGTAAATACATTAAGATATATAGTTAAAAAAAGTAAGGTGTAAAACATTGTTATGGTATGTTTCCATTTTGTGGGGGAAAATGTGAGTATGTATCTGGGGACCAATAGAACATGGCTGATAAACACCACCACTGACAATGACTGATTCCAGACACAGCAACTCGGGAAGCAGGATGGGGAGAATTTTCAATGTATACCCTTCTAGATACTTTGAATGTTGATGACACAGTGTACACATTGCTTCTTCAATGAAAAATAGAGATGACACTAGATTTTATGCTTGTTGCAGATGAGATCAAGTCTTCCATCTCCCTTTAGTCTCTATAATGCTTCATAAATTGTCTTGATCACAGCAAGTGTTTCAGTTGTTGAGAAGGCAAGGATAATGCTGTGTAACACAATTATGATGGGAGGCAGCCAAAGAGAGGAAAAAAGAACAATGAACTAGGGGCTGGGCATGGTATGCTCACACCTGTATTTCCAGCACTTTGGGAGGTAAAGGCGGGTGGACTCTTGAGGTCAGGAGTTCGAGACCAGCCTGGTCAATATGGTAAAACCCTGCCTCTACTGAAAATGCAAAAATTAGCCAGGGTAAAACCCTGCCTCTACTAAAAATGCAAAAATTGGTGGCGTATGCCTGTAATCCCAGATACTTGGGAGGCTGAGGCAGGGTAATCACTTGAACCTGGGAGGCGGAGGTTGCAGTGAGCTGAGATCACATGAACTCCAGCCTGGGGGACAAAGTAAGACTCCATCACAAAAAACAAAAACAAAAACAAAAAAACCACACACAACAAATTAGAAAGCAGCAGACCTGGATTCACATCTGCCTCTATGCCCTAGGAAGTAAGTAGGGTTACCCAACATTGTTGATCTAGGAGCTGGAGGTTAGACAGATTGTTACTTGGTGGAGGGTGAAAGTTACCAGATCAAATGCAAGATGCTCAGTTAAATTTGAACTTCAGATACATAATGAGTAACATTTTTAGCATAAGGATGCCCCATATTTTACATGAAACACACTAAAAATTATCCAAAATTAAAATTTACCTGAGTGTTCTGTATTTTAACTTGTGAAATCTGGCAACCCTACACCAGCAACAACTCAAATATATGACTGTCTCACGCTAGAGCCCATATTTTCATTCACGACTTTACACTCTTTTCACGTCCTTCCCAACATAGACTTGCCATGACTATTTCAAAATCCTCTCCAGAAGGTATATGTATTCCACGAATAAAAGGTATTCTCACTGAACTCACTGACATACAGATGGAAAGCTAGCAACATACATCATGAAAGTACCCTCATCTTTCTTTAATCCCATGTAGATATTAAAAATAATCATTAAAAAAACAATACGAGGAGGTGCTTTAATGCAGAAATCCTTACAGCCTAATAGCTTGGAAAGAGGTTATGGTGTTACAGTCTCAGTCTATTATCTGGCATTTGTTAAACACAGAGTTAATTAAGATAAATAAGCTATTCTAGTCTCATATGCATGTATATATGCTGTCCATATTCTTTCTAATTCATTAAAATTTTTTTCTCAGGGCAATATATGTATATCATTTATATAATCGAAAATTACTAAAAGGTATATCATCTTGCTCAGTGAATCACCTTCTTCCTTATAAAATGAATTAAATGTTAACTTTCAAAGTGTTCTTCAGCATATGTAACTATTCTCCTGTGGAAGCACCATGATTCGAAAAGTCATTGTGTTCACTCTAGATTTTGTTTTTAACTTTTATACCCTGATCCTCTGAATGTGTAATTTATTAATTTATCAAAAACTTGCCTAGTTATAAAGCTAAGCTATGTCAATTAAAAAAATATAAGCCGGGCGCGGTGGCTCAAGCCTGTAATCCCAGCACTTTGGGAGGCTGAGGCAGGTGGATCACGAGGTCAGGAAATCGAGACCATCCTGGTCAACATGGTGAAACCCCGTCTCGACTAGAAATACAAAACATTAGCTGGGCATGGTGGCGCGTGTCTGTAATCCCAGCTACTCAGGAGGTTGAGGCAGGAGAATTGCCTGAACTCAGGAGGCAGAGGTTGCGGTGAGCCGAGATCGTGTCATTACACTCCAGCCTGGGTAACAAGAGTGAAACTCTGTCTCAAAAAAAAAATATATATATATATATATATATATATACGTGTATATATATATATATATATAACCATAACCAGTATCTTCAGTGAAGACACGGCAATGTACTTGCTGTAATTTGTTGTTATGTCCCTCTTGTTGGTAAGCCTTAATTGTTGGAAAGTAGCGGGCATGTACCATAATAAAAAATGCATCACAATTTGAAAATGTAAGGAAAACAGAAATTTAAAGTGATCTTGCAAAATATGCAATATTTTTTAAATACACAAGAAAAATGATCAATTATATTTAATGATTATGGACATGATAAAGTTAACATGCACAGTTAAAAAAAAAAAAAAAAAACTTTACTGAGTAACAAGCAGAACCCTTATAAATAAATGGCTTGTAAAAAAAAAAATCCCTGGGGCACTTTGACATTTAGAGAGAATGCCAGGCCTGGCATTTGTTCCCTGTCATTTCCATGCATTAGACAAAGCAATGAAGACAAACCAAATGGAAATAGGTTTTACCCAAAGCAATCAATACAGACAAATTAAATAATCTCACCCAGTGGATAGATAGCAGGCTTCAAATTTCATAAACAAGAAAATTTTCAAAAGAAATTTTAGGGAACTAAACAGAATTGCCAGTTTTTTATTTTGCTAAGTAAAGAAAGAAATTTTTTTAAGAAACAAAGCACTAACTACTATCACTATTGTTGCATAAAAATAAGTTACATGGACAACCTCAGAATAGAGAACTGTTTCTCGAGAAAGGATTAGTCTTTCACTGTTATTTCTCTACAGACAAATTCAGACAGCAACTAGCAGTAGAACATGCTCTAGTCTGAGAACTGCAAGAGTATCAAGTCTTGGAAAGATTCAGCCTTTTGCTTTTCTTAAAAAGTCGTCTCTATTATCTGGCATTTGATAAACAAAAAGTTAATTAAGATAAACAAGCTATTCTAGTCACTAGAAATTATTCAAGTTTCATATATGCTTTCTATATTCCTTCTGATTCATTTAAAAATTTTTCTCAAGGCAACATATGTGTATCATTCATATAATCAGGCCAAGTGCGGTGGCTCACACCTGTAATCCCAGCACTTTGGGAGGCCAAAGCGGGCAGATCATGAGGTCATGAGGTCAGGAGATTGAGACCATTCTGGCCAATATGGTGAAATCCCATCGCTACCAAAAATACAAAAATTAGTTGGGTCTGGTGGTTCGTGCCTGTAGTCCTAGCAACTGGGGAGGCTGAGGCAGGAGAATTGCTTGAACCTGGAAAGCAGAGGTTGTAGCGAGCTGAGATCATGCCACTGCACTCCAGTCTAGGCAACAGAGCAAGACTCTGTCTCAAAAAAGAAAAAAAAGTAGTCTCTATTGTCTGGCATTTGTTAAACACAAAGTTAATTAAGATAAGCCATTCTAGTCACTGAAAAGTATTCAAGTCTCATATGTACCTATATATGCTGTCTATAGTCCTTCTGATTCATTAAAAAAATTTTCTCAAGGTAATATATGTATATCATTTATATAATCAAAATTTACTAAAAGGTAATAAAATATAATCTTTTAACTTCACCTCTGATTCTTGTTGCTCAAAAGCAACCACTGTCAACCCCTTTTTGGTTTTTCTATTTTCAGTATGAACTATTGACTTTCAATTGCAGAACTCCGGAAAGAGAACATTCATTTAGTTTTCTTAACATACACACACACACACACACACACACACACACACACACACACACACGCACCCTGCCCTTCTCTTTCTTCTCAGTTCAATACTTCTATTAAAATCATACCACAATCACAATTTGGAGGTTCACAAATTTTCAATCCCCATATTATTATGACTATATAGATATCATTCGTGGGCAGTACACGAGGCTATGTTTCCAATTTCTATAAGATTTTTGATTTCCCAGGAGTTAATCATCATCTTATTTTGTTGTTGTATACTTATTTTTCTTATGACTCTACATCTCTACTTCAACTTCACACCCTCCAGCAGGCATTCCATCAGTGCCATGGTTGGAAGCATATCTCTTGGCATTGTCTCTGCTCCCAGTCCTCTAACCTGGTTGGTTTCTATCTCCTGCACAGCTGTTATCACAGGGTTTCCTTTACCATTGTCCTGGGGATTCCTTTTCCCTCTCTGCTCTTAAATTTCCTGTCTATTGGATACCATGTCTTCTCTTTCACTTCTTTAAGTAACTGAGAAAAAGTCTATGAGAAAGTAGAGCAGGAAGAGACTCCCTGCTGTGAAACATTTATACTTTTCACTTAGTCCTGCTTTTTTCAATGTGGGGATCTCACTGTCGGCCTCAACTGAGCCTAGGGATCTCACTGTGGCCTCAATTGGGTCCAAAACCTCTGGATTAAACTCATCAGAGAGAAAGAAAATACAATGATAAGGTGGGTGGGGGGGGGGGCATGCTGTCTTATACCTGTAAATCCAACAATTTGGGAGGCCAAGGTAGGAGGATTGCTTCAGTCCAGAAGTTTAAGACCAGCCTGGGCAAAAAAGCAAGACCCTATCTCTACAAAAAAAATTTAAAAATTAGTTGGCATGGTGGTGCATGCTTGTAGCTCCTGTTACTCTGGAAGCTGAGTATTCGGGAGGATTGCCTGAGCCCAGGAAGTGGAGGATGCAGTGAGCCGTGATATGCGTGGTCCAATTTTTTCTGTGGAACTAAGATAGTTAAGAGGTCTATCTGCTTTCCATCTTTCAGAGTTCGTTAACATCTTGAGAACATCCTCTCTCATTCTTCGTGTCCTTGAAGGTCTATGAGTCCTACTGCCATTTTAGTGGAGTTTAGGTGGGTGTAAAGATAAAAGCACACTGTTATCTAAACTCTAATTTAAGAGTTAAGTTTTCTGTTCTATCTAAACACCACTGAATCACAGTCTAAGAGATCACAGCAGGGGGTTGATGAGGCACACAAATGCTCCTCACAACAGTGCCCAACCATACTAAGAGATTCCAAATGGCCTTTCTAGTTTACCTGTTTTTAAGAAGGTGTATTAAGAAAGAGAAGCGTGGCCGAATGTAGTGTCTCACATCTGTAATTCCAGCACTTTGGGAGACAGAGGTGGGAGAAGCACGTGAGGTCGGGTGTTCAAGAACAGACTGGGCAACACTCTAAGTCCTCTGTCACTACAAAAAATGAAAATATTAGCCAGGAGTGGTGACATGTGCCTGTAGTCCTAGATACTCAGGAGGCTGAGGCATGAGGATTACATGAGGCCAGGATTTCAAGGCTCCAATGAGCTATGATCTCACTACTGCACACCAGCTTGGGTGACAGAATGACACCCTGTATCCAATTAAAAAAAAAAAAAGAATAAAACAACAAAGAAAAGTATCATAAATCTATCTAAATCTGCTGATACTTTATCTGTCCCTCTGAGTGACAGTAAAGAGCTGCTTCTCTCAGAGTACTTTCCTGTTTTTGTATGTCTAGTTAGGTAGGACCCCAACTCTTTAGATTTAATTATGCTAGGAGATCGTAGAAGAAAACTAATGAAAAACTCAACCGGGATTCATTCCCTTGTCATGAGCCAATGCGGCACCAGGATTTAGAGAGGGTCTTACTGCTTCCTGTAAACACCTCACCAATGGATTTTTGAGTAGTAGAGCTGATACTGACTCCACTAAACTGCAGCTGAGTGCAAGGTGATTAGACTGTTTAGGATAGCTACATAATCTTATTTATTTACTGGCACCAAATTTTAATGTGGCAATAATAAGTACACCAATGTCTCCAGTGCCTTGGGTGGCATTTCATGTTGTAAAACTTAACTGCAGTCTACAGTCAATGGCCTATCATAAGGGGACTCAGGGTAGGGCTAGAGCCTCAGCCGGCCAATTCGGAAAAATTTTGACATGAAGCATTTCAAAGAATCTACCTAGAAAAACAAATTCCACTGAAATCAGGTGATCTATGTGCCCAAACAGGTATACTAAAGTTACCATCAGAATATGGCAGACTGGATTTTAAAAAAAAAGAAATGAAAAAATAATCTGCTTGAATGGTAGTTAAGGCAAAGCTTAAAAATCATAATTAAGATTAATGATAGAGGCTGGGTGTGGTGGCTCATGACTGTACTCCCAGCACTTTGGGAGGCCAAGGCGGGTGGATCACAAGGTCAGGAGTTTTAAGACCAGCCTGGCCAAGATGGTGAAACCTCATCTTTACTAAAAATACAAAAATTAGCCAGGCGTGGTGGCAGGCACCTGTAATCCCAGCTACTTGGGAGGCTGAGGCAGGAGAATCACCTGAACCCAGGAGGCAGAGGTTACAGTGAGCTGAGATGATGCCATTGCACTCTAGCCTGGGTGACAGAGCAAGACTCCATTTCAAAAAAAAAAAAATAATGATAGAAGAGTAACTTCCCTCATAAATTAATATGATAAATTAATGAGCAGGAAGCCATCTTGCTCAGATACTCCTGGTCTCTGCTTCACTATAGATGAGCAAATAAAAAATGTTTTCCAAAAAATCTCCTATTAGACTCTAAGCTGAATGCAATCCCCAAACTCTTAAACCAGGCATGATCTAACAAAAGGTTGCAGAATATCTTGTCACCATACATATTCCCACACAGACACTCATGATCGTTAACCACAGGTTATCATGATGCTACGAAACTCCCTGATCTTCAGCAGTGACTATCTTTAAAATGCAAGTATATATATATATATATAATTTTTTTTCTCTCTCTCAATTCCTGTCATTATTGCATAGATTTTTCTTTTTCCTGGATTCTGAAAAGGATATTACACTAAGCTTGCCAGGAGTGACAGCATGGACCAGCATTTTCTCTACAATGTTCCAGTACTGCATGGAATTTCTCAAACACCTGCTTTAGTACACCTTCCCCAGAACAAAGTGTTCAAATACAGTCTACTCATAAGTGTAGCGGAGCAAGAGTGCAGTATGACATTGGGAGTTATTTAGAGATGATGCAGAAGAGGAGTGGGACGCAGCTTCTTCTTCACATATTTTTTTCTTCTTTTCTTCACAAAATCCACACCTATACCTCATTGCTGACCCTGAGGATTTAGTCACACAAAGAAAATAGCCATTCTTCTCTGCTCTCATAATGTATAAACACATCTTTTACTTAGAGAATTCTAGAAACTGGCCTTAGGAGGATTTAACAGGAAACCAGAATTGTGGAGTGTCTTACCCTGGGTAGGAAATGACCAACAGTTGATTTATAGCCTTGCTGCTGCTGGCCAGACCAAGTAGCCCATCACTCAAGATCACTATTACAACTAGATATGCTGACCTGCATACCCTAGCCCTCTTTTGTACTTTGCCTGGCCCAGCTTCCCCTCCGCTGCCCCCTGCAGAGTCAGAGGATCCCGTGCCTCACCTCCACTGTCTCCCTTGCGCTTGACCACAAGCCCCGATTTAAGAGCTTTGTCTGGGAAATCTGCTTGGCTCCATGTTAATTTCCATTACATGGGAAGCCAAAGAGCCTGTGGTCGGTAATAGAGACAGTCAAACCAAACACATCACCTACACTTTCTTTACTTAAGTGAACATGGGTAAATAGTGACAGTGAAGATCTGCTTTTAATTATATTCAAGGGTCAAGAAATATCACTCTATCAGGAGCATAGTTTGTTCAATATTTACTTCTAAATAATGATTTCAACATCCTTAAAAAGGACATTAATTTACATGAAAGTACCAGTAGCATATGAGAAATTCACAGACACAAAGGAACTGGGGGAAGGAGGGAAATTAAGAGTTGGTGCATGGTGGGTAGCTCAAACAAATAACAAAAACCAGTGTCGCGTTGCTAGCTTTCCTAACAAAAATAAAAGAAGGTCAGCACAGTGGCTCATGCTTGTAATTCCAGTGCTTTTGGAAGCAGAGGAGGTCAGATCACATGAGGCCAGGAATTCAAGACCAGCCTGGCCAACGTGGCGAAACCCCATCTCTATTAAAAATAATTAAAAAAAAAAAAAAGCTGGGTGTGATGGTGCACGAGAATCACTTGAACCCAGGAGGCGGAGGTTGCAGTGAACCTGGGTCACGTCACTGTACTCCAGCCTGGGAGACACAGCAATATTGTGTAGGTAGTGAAAGTTTTTATTATGGGCCAAGTCTGACGCCAGTCTTCTACTTAAGAGGAATAAACAACTATCGATAATAAAAATGATATGGATAATGATAACGTGTAGAACGACCTCCCTTTTAAGACCTCCTTTGGCTAAGGATCACATTAAAACATCACAATTGTTAGTCTGGCAGAATTATACCTAGAAGAAAAGTTTAACTTCTTGCAACACAAGAAGTAGTACAGTGTAAAGATAGGCGAGCCAAAAAAGTAAAATGGACTTCTGGAGATAAAATTGTTTTTATCTTTGCACTTTCAGATTTACTTTGTTAAAAACACCTCTTCCCTAATTCTTTCACATGCCAGGATCAGAACTAATGCAGGAGGATGTTGATATTTTGACCTAATCCTTTAAGTTGTTTAAAAAAACTCTACTTGGGAGCTCATTAGACTGAGGTAGCTCTGGCATTTTAAATTTTTACATGAACAAATCATAGCCCAATGTAAACAGTAAATGGAAACTGGAAAATATACCAATCAGAAACCACCAACTTCTTTTAAAACAATTGTTTTCTTTCTCTCTGCATATCATTCTTTCTATCAACTAACTTCTAGCCATCTAAACTGTTTGTCTTGCTTCTTCAAATACTAAGTAAGAGTTTTCCCTCTCGTATCTCTCATCAGAGTGCCAGTCCCTTCTGGTACAACCCTGATTTATGCATTCCTGAATGCTCAAGTGAACTTGAAAATTATATGTGCTTAAGGTTTTCTTTTAACAAAGTCGATTCAGCTAAAGGATGAATTTATGAGGTGAAAAATGTTCTCCCTCAAGAGTAACAAAAATATATAGAGACATTTGTAGGAAAATTTTCAAATTATGGCTAAGAATTTTCTCCATTTTCAAATAGGCAGATATATATGTCCTGTTTGACCAGAATATCCTCCCCAGGCTATAGCTTTAGTCTAAAGAACATAAGTGATCTAGGAAGAAATGACAACAATCTGTAAGCCTGCCACCAAAACTTGAGGTTGCAAAGGACCATTGTAATGATTTCTTCAGGTTCCTTTGTGTATAGCCTTAATTCACAGAGGGAGCAATGATTAGCATTTATCTAACAGTGCAAAGGAAACAGCAAGCAAAGCCTATGCAGAATGAAGAGACTAGACTTGAGGGTGCCTTTCAATATTATGGCAACAGGTTCTTAAAAAGCAACGGATTAGGCACTTAGAAGAGTTTTGGAGCAAAGGACTTCCATTTTCCTTTAACATGTTTATGGTTAACATCTCCTAATATAGGAAGAGGTTTATTCAGAAGACACAGAAAACTCACCTTTGTTAAATCTAGCTCAGTCTCTAAGGTTTCTTTCACAGAGGAAATGACCCCACCAACCTCTGCAAGATTTTTAAAATTAACATTGCTCAGAACAAAGGTATAATTTTATCAAACCCCTGCATTTTAGGGATGAGTTTTGGGGAGGCGAAGTGATTTGCCTAGGTGCACACTACTACTTAGAAAGCAAAACCAGGGTAGACCACCAGGATGCAGCATCCTAACCGAGAAACCAACAGGCCATGTTTCACTATGCACCACTCAAAGTACCAGTAGTTTACTGGAAGTTCCTGAAATTTTGCTGCCACAGAAATGGATTTATTTGCTATATTATTGAATAATAGCTTTAAACAGTTCACTTGAATCAACAATATTAACTAGAGAATTCTTGATCTAATCTCTAGCATCATGCTTATTGCTCAAAAAATACCTTGAGGATTCAGCCACCCATGTTATATTTATCCACTCATGCGATATTCACCTACGACAACATGAAGAAACAAAAAGAGGTTGTGACTCCCCTCCATTTAAATGATATCAGTTTGGCAAGAGATGGGGAAGAAAAAAGTGATATTATCAACATGAAATTTTATAGATTTATGTTTTAAACCTTAAAAATTAATCAATACCAAAATAATTTATATTTGACAAATACTTAGACTCAGAGGAGGACCGTGGAAATGTCTGGAAGAAGTGAGGCTTAAATCAACATTTTCTAATACTGCACAATCCGAATTCTGGAGTACAGCTGGCCCTCCATATTCGCGGGTTTTAAAATCCTGCAGGTATCTGGATACCCAGGGCTGGTTGTATTCTACTTTTAAGAAACTGTTTCTAAATTAGAGATCAATTAGGATCTAATTGATTCTAAAATATTACTTCTGACCAAGGCAGAGTAACCAGCTGGATCTGACAGCAGGAAGGTCTGCACTGCCCCCTCATGGCCAGAAGCCTTGCTGGTAACTCTTCCAATACCAGACACCCAATGAGCAGTTGAACCCAGTCAGACTTAATTAATACATTGTAATAATGAATGCCAGTCTCCACAAAACACATACTTTCACTTCCAAAACATATTCATATTTGCATCCTGCCCATATTACCTGTCTCAGAGTTTGATACAAACATTACTATCTAGAAAAAGTCACATTCTCTTTAGAGGAAATAATAAGATTTAAACATAGAATAAAGAAAAAAAGTATATACAGAGAATCGAGTTTAAAAAAAAAATAACACCCATAGGCTGAATTTTGGTAGGCTAAATATTATTCTTCAGACGATGTCAATATGAGTCACAAAGGATTGGAAAATTCAATGTTCTTAATTTAAAATAATTAAATCAAGAAAAGCATTTAAGATATTTCACTAAAATCAAAGGCAAAACTTCTAGTTCTTTCAACAATTCTTTAACAATTTTTTCAAACGAATTTTTTAAAAAGGAATAAATCAGAGAACAAGTGTGGAACACAGATAATCAATATTTGAATAAATCATTATGTATTTAATGGCCAAGAAAACAAGCTAGAAACATCAAAGATGAAAGTTTCAAAGAATCCAAAACAAGTAATTCCAACTCTGACAAGGAGAAGTAATTATTACACCTATTCTAGAAAGAGCCAGAGTTCTAGAAAGATAATATTAAATCCCAGGAGCAAACCATGAGTTAATGGTATCTTATTTTTTACAGGTTGGGAAGACAAGGTGACGGGGTGGAGTGAGGTGGCAAGGGGGGACTTGTAATCATCAGATTAGACATCCTGAATTTTGGATAAAAAAGCCAGATAATAAAAAATGCTGTTTACATGATTAGCAAGAAGAAACACCAGCTCATGCAGTAGCTCATAACTGTAATCCCAGCATTTTGAAAGGCAGAGGTGGAAGGACTGAATGAGCCAGGAGTTTGAGACCAACCTGGGCAACATCGTGAGACACTGTCTCTGTTTAAAAAAAAAAAGAAGAAACATTGATTTAAGAGCTAAAAAATACTACTGTATAAGTAATTTGAATGAAAATTCTGATTAAAATTGGAGTAACATGTGTAACTGTGGATAAAAATGGGAGAAGTGACACTTAAATCAACATTTTACACGTCTATTATAGTATAATTATGTTCATTAATTTAGGGTACGAGCCTATCATATTATTCAGTTTATTTCATTTAGGGAACATAAATGGCTAGTAAATGATTAGGGCCACTCTGATCTAATTTCCTGTTCTAATGATTTTCTCTTAGCTCTGGTGTTCAATTTTAAGCAACTAGATAATTTAAAAAATCTCTTGTGAGATATTGGGAACTTGGATATATCACTGAATACATATCCCGGAACTTAGAGACCACATATGCCTTAAAAAAATACTAATGATCTCTTAAAAACTATTACCTCCAAGATACCATGTGACGGCCTACTGACGACAGTTCTACTAGTGGTCTTTCATACTGTTAACTCCTGCAGTGTTTGGAATATTTTTTAAAAAGTGCTTGGCCTTCTCTTGCACAGATACATGTCATATAAGAGTACCTGTACTGTGTGACAAACACAGAGGATAGTAGAGAATCTTTTATGCTAGATTCCAGTATTATACTATACAACCATAATTATGGGTGAACCCACTAATGCTTAAGTTTTCATAAGGACAGGTAGTAGGACTACAACAGAGTTATGGAGGATGAGCTCTTAATTCCCCATAGCCTCTGACTGCATACTATGGGTATAATCCAAATTAAAACATACAAAACAAAATCCAGAGATCTCTCTTAGTGTTCTTTATAGAAGCCAATTTTATAGCCATGTTGATAATCACATACATGCTCACATGTATTTAAGAATATAATAAACCATTTAGGTCTAGTTCAGCAGGAGATCATAGTCATCACACCACAGGCGGTCTCATAACAGTTTCAGTAGAAGTCAACACACCCCTATACAGGTCACATTAAAGGGCTTTGAAGACACATTTCTCTCTAAAAGATAATGCCTTTTAAAAAACAGTGAGGAGGAAAAAGCCACATTGGAAGACTTATTGGAGCCGGACAATTTGCTAATGAAGGATGGGGTCAGACTCTACTACGTCATAAAGTAAGGGGGTGAAGAGGAAGCCAACATATTTCTTAAAGTCACACTAAGATTTTGCCACCTGTCCCCTGCCATATTTTGAGGGGAAACTGTTATTGCCAAAGTCTCTCAATAATGTTATGTCACACAGGGGACAGGGAGGTAACAGGGGAGGAGGGCAGTGGGAAATGGTTTGAGGGAGAAAGCCTGATGTCACTCTCAGTGGGTCTGGATATAACCCCGAGAAGGCTGAAATGACACTGAGATCCACCTCCTGAGGCTCTCTCTGCACATTATCAAACACATGAATCTCTGTTATAATCATCTCCATCTCCAGCCCTAGAGTTCTGTGATCCTATGATTCTATTATTCCATTTTTAAACCTGTGGAGTGGGAGTGTTTCTGAGTACCCTGCTCACACAGATGGTGGTGGGAAGAATCTCAAGAATATGTTGCATGTAGTAAATGCCCACTTCACTACGTAATCACTCCCTTCACATTTCACACGAACAAAGATTATATTATCTTCAAGACAGCTGCAAAACCACAAGTGGTTTGATGGCAGCATAGCATCAGCACATATATGTGTAAGAAACATGAAAGAAGAAATTTCTCTTCATTAAATATACCTGGGGATAACAACTCTGAACCTGACATGAATGTAGTATAATAGGACCAGGTCAGACTTGTACATCAGCTCCACAGATTGGGGGTTGAGGGGAGACCAGAAGAGGAAAGGCAAAAGGAAGCAACTGAAAGATAAAATCATACACAATTATGAATATAGAGATACAACAACTCTATATTCCTGATGTTCTAAAAATATCCTCCTCTGAAAAATCATTTGTCAAGGCAACCTTTCTGAGACCAAAAAAAAGATCGATGTGCCAAACAACAGTTTCCCACAGTCATCTCATTTTGACCACTGCTTTCACCCATCTCCTCCACAATCTGGCTCTTTACAAAACTGACCCACGCCACTCTGTATCTGGAGTTCAGGTCCCGTCCCTTTCACCTGATCGCACCTGATTCCCTTAGAGCCATTTTATACTCCTCGTTACTTTCTCAGTCGATCGCTACACATCAGACACTGCCAAAGACTATCCAATTCTGTTGCCTTGCCACACAGCTGTCAATAAGATTGAAGTGGTATATCTTTACCTTGTTCTCCTTAGCAGAAAACTCTGAGGAGTTGGAAATTTTCATGGACTTTGACCTGTGAGACTGCCGCCGGATAGAATCCTCCCGGGAGTATTTCACCGAACCTGAGGTCCTCACTCGTACCTTGCTGGCACTCTGAACACTATTCACACCAATCATTTTCGAAGGTCAACTAAGGAAGGGGTTTGGAGAAATAAAAAGGCACTTTCCAACCGTTCCAAGGCTCTCACGCTGGAGGAACTCTGTGGGGTTGTGCCTGAGCAGCTCCTGAGCGCTGTGATCCGCGTTAGCTTAAGAAGCACCAGGCTGCTTCCCCCAGCATCTTCAACTACCCTGTTTGCAGCGAGTCTGATTGTTCCAGGCACAGCTCACGTCACTGGCTGCAAAGAGGAAAAAAATGCAATCCACCCCTGCTACTCGTCTCTCTTTTCCACACACACACACACACACACACATCCAACCATATTCACATACTGGAACAAATGGCAATTGGCCAGGCAAGCAATTCATTAACATTCCAAATGGCAACATTATTTCTCTTGTGATATTGTGCAGTAAGCTCATTAATGTCAACAACAAAAAAAAGATACCACAAATAACAGTCTCAAGTAATCTGCAAGGCACCATGTGGGGTAGGAACGGAGCTGAATTTCCAAAAGGAGGAAAAAAAAATATGGATGGACGTCAAAAGGCTCAATTAATTACAGGTTAGTGAAACAATGCGAGACACAAAGACATGTCAATGATCAATAATTTTCCTTTCCTTCCTGTTTCAGGCCACATACTGTTTGACAGCAATTCAAATTGTGTTGCCATTCTGAAGATTTAAATGTGTCTTGTGACCTTAGACTATGACAGCCAGATATTATTTAAACAGAAATTATGTGACTGTATGGCAAATCCAGAATAAAGATGTTCTGTTACCTCTCTAGGAGACTGACAAAATGACTGGGGGGTTAGCACATGTTAACTTTCAAGATGGCTCAGAGTGAGACCAATAAAGCTAACTCCAGACAAAAAGGAGCAAGTACCTTTTCCAAAAGCCATAAACGTTCTCTCAGTGAACACAGCAATGTGCAAGCCTCTGAGTACGAATCACAAACTGGAGATTACTAGAAAACAAGACCATTTTAGCTCCTGATATAGTAAGTGAGTTTTGAGCACGAGACTCAGGATTGCAATGCCTCACTTATCTGGCATCCCAGAGGTAGAGGCTCAGCCACCACATTAGCATCTTCTCCAATTAAAGGAGGCTTTCGTGTTAGTATAAATAACAAAACTTAAACATATTTCATAAAGACCAATCTGGAAAAAAAGGTCAGCTTCAATTCATCCCACCCCTCAGATCTAAACTTTTCCTTTATAACTCAAAAATTTATACGCTTTTTTTTTTTTACAATGTGTTGTTCAAATTTTGCAATGTACTGATGTTCTTGAGCATTATTTGAGGTAATTAAAATGTTTTAAAGTAATTATTAAATCATAATGACTAAAGTTATGTTTTAAGGTAAGGTAATTGCTTCCCTCTACTGTCAACAGGCCCAGGAAAGGGTGATGTTTGAGCCTTGGGTTCTGTTGTACCCTCATAACAGGGGCTTTCTGTCCACCTCCTTTAGATTTTATTTACTTTCCATCTCCTATTTCTAAAGCACTGGTACTTTTTTTTTTTTTTGAGATAGTGTTGCTCTGTCACCCAGGCTCTAATGCAATGGTGCAATCTTGGCTCACTGCAACCTCCGCCTCCCAGGTTCAAGCGATTCTCTCATCTCAGCCTCCTGAGTAGCAGGGATTAAAGGCACCTGCCATCATGTTTGGCTAACTTTTTGTATTTTTGTCTACATAGGGTTTCACCATGTTGGCCAGGCTGGTCTTGAACTCCTGACCTCAGGTGATCTACCCCTCTTGGCCTCCCAAAGTGCTAGGATTACGCCTGAGCCACTGTGCCCAGCAAGTAGTTGGTACTTCTACTGTGCTATAAGGAAGACAAAGACATTAATATTGGTAAAATTTTATCATCTAAAAGAATAATATATTATAGGTTTCGGAAGATCTTGGGGCTCTACTGTCCTTTGAGGTACACTTTCCTCTCTTCTTAGGAAACTGAAGCTAGTAAATAACTTTCTTAGAATTAAGAAAAATTCTGTAAAGTTAGTAATTTACAAAGCATGTTCCAAAGACATAAAGTGGTGTGCTGTAGCAGTACAATAAAATTGATCATTTGGAATAAACACAGTTCTAACTTAAGCAGATGATTATTCTGTGGGTGAAGATCTTCAGTTAACAAAAGTAAGCCTGAGGTGGAACAAAGTAAGAAACGAATAGCATAATCAAGATAAAAATTCAAAAAGTCCCGTGTAAAAGACATGAAAGCCTGCCTCAGTGTGGGGATAAAGATAGCACTGGCTTAAAAGGAACACATCCTTTGGATATTTGCCAGTCATCATAATGATGAGTTACAAAATATCTTCTGATGAACTTTATTTCTTGTGTCCACCAAAACAGTTAGATTAAAAACAACAACAACAACAACTGAAACCACATACTAGGATGTATAGAAATGGAATTTGATACACATCACTTCTGGGAATTTAGCAGAAGGACACTGTGTTTACTCAAAGACTGCTCAGCTGACGTTACTCCTGTACTGTCCCCACCAATAACCACTTTCGACAACCTGTTTAACACCTAATACTTAACAGAAGCCACTAGTTCTCTTTTTTTGTTTCTCAACTTGACAATTCTGTGAAGTGGGTGGAGGTAATACTGCAATCACCACTTTACAGATGCGGAAAGTCAGTTCAGGACACGATCACAGAGCATGCATTCACATTCTCACATGAAGTATACACGGAGCCACACTGTCTCCCTCACACTACAGCTATCTGCATTGCCCAGTCCTTTTAAAACCTGTAATAAGCCTCTCTGCAAGTCACGGGGAGAAAGCTGTCTTCTGCTCCTGCCTTTCATTCTCTGTTTCAGAACACACATTTGTATGTGGACGGAGTGAAGAGAACCCCTAGAATGCCACTAGCAGTCTCAGGCTTCACAGTAGATGACTCATGCAACATATCTGAGTGTGTCTCAAGAGGTACCTGAAAAAGCTGGCCAGACCCCAGCATCCAGAGGCCCTTGGGGCTCATGCCTCATCCTACTGATGTAAACTTCATCCCTACCACTTCTCACTCCTCCTAACTTTGTCAGGCAGGCCTTACTCTTCATTCCAGGTGATTGTGTGGGACTTTAGCTTCCACTCAGCCCATGCATGGAACGCAAGCTTGCCGCCCTTCTGAAGCTTTCCCAAATGACACTCCATCTGCTGTCCTTCTGCCTGGAACTCTGTTGCCCCATCCTGATTCCCTGCTTAGCTGGCTTCTCACCATTCAGAAGTCAGCTTCGTATCTTTTTTCAAAGGGACCTTCTGTGACCATCCTTCCTTACACAACAGCCCTGCTCCACCCCTAGTCATTCATTCTCCACCAAAACCTCCACTTCCGTGATTTTAGGGTACTTGTAGCTGTCTGAAATTATCTGCATGTCATAGTCCACAACAGTACCTGATAAAGAGCAGGAGCTCAACGACCACCTTTCAAATAAAGAAGTTTTCCATCGGCTTTTATGTCATACCACTTTCTTTTTGGAGACAGAGTCTTCCTCTGTCACCGAGGCTAGAGGGCAGTGGTGCAATCTTGGCTCAATGCAATCTCCACCTCCCAGGTTCAAGCAATTCTCCTGCCTCAGCCTCCCAAGTAGCTCGGACTACAGGCATACTCTACCACACCTGGCTAACTTTTGTATTTTTAGTAGAGACAGGGTTTCACCATGTTAGTCAGGCTGGTCTCGAATCCCTGACTTCATGATCCACCTGCCTCGGCCTCCCAAAATGCTGGCATTACAGGCATGAGCTACGTGATGTGGTGGCCCAGGCCTGTAATCCCAGCACATTGGGAGGCCAAGGCAGGCAGATCACGTGAGTCCAAGAGTCCAAGACCAGACTGGGCAACACAGTGAAAAACCCATCTCTACAAACAATACAAAAAATAGCCTGGCAAGATGGTGACCACCTGTAGTCTTTGCTACTCAAGAGGCTGGAGTGAGATCATCTGAGCCCAGGAGGTTCAGGTTGAAGTGAGCTGTGATCAGACAACTGTATTCCAGCCTTGGTGACAGAATGAGACCTTGTTTAAAAAAAAAAAAAGAAAATTTAGCAGATTTTAATTTTTCTGAGAAAATAAATACAGTAAATATAGAATGAACTTTTCCCCCAACTATGCAAAAAAGCATGCAGTGAAATTTGTTTCCTTCCCATACCAGTTTCCTGCCCAGACCCTCTGCCCAGAAACAGGAACTGATCCCAGTTTCTTATGCATCCTTCCAGAGATGATGATAATCTATCCACATGCCTGTGTGTGTGTGTGTGTGTGTGTGTGCATGCCTGCCCATCTATTTTCTTCTCATGGATTATGAATGGAAGCATGATATATATTTTTGCTAATTTTTTATTTTTATTTTTTTAGTTAGAGTCTCTCTCCACCACCCAGGCTGGAGTGCAGTGCCATGATCTTGGCTGACTGCAACCTCCACCTCCTAGGTTCAAGCAATTCTCCCTGCCTCAGCCTCCTGAGTACCTGGGATTATAGGCACCCATCACCGTGGCTGGCAAATTTTTATGTTTTTTAGTAGAGATAGGGTTAAGTCATTTTGGCCAGGCTGGTCTTGAACTCCTGACCTCAGGTGATCCACCCTCCTTGGCCTCCCAAAGTGCTGAGATTACAGGCTTGAGCCACCATGCCTGGCCTATTTTTGCTATTTTTCTTTTAATTTTAGAGATAGGGTCCTGTTCTGTCACTCAGGCTGGAGTATAGTGATGCCATCATAGCTCACTGTGGCTATGAGCAAAGATCCTGGACTCAGGTGATCCTTGCACCTCGGCTTCCTGAGTAGCTAGGACTACAGGCATGGACCTGGCACTACCAAGTCAGACCATTTTTTTTTTTTTGGTAGAAATAGAGTCTTTCTATACTGCTCAGGCCAGTCTCAAACTCATGGGCTCAAGTGATCCTCCTGCCTCAGCCTCCCAAAGTGTTGGGATTGTGGGTTTGAGCCACTGGGCCTGGCTTTGCTATTTCTTGCTCTTTTATCCCTTATCAAGATCATGTTACATTATCACACACAAAGCCATGTTACTCTTGTTAATAGCATCATAGTATTCCAGCAGGTGGAATATTTACCAGGGTCTTATTATTGGACATTTAGTCTGCAGTCTTTTGCTACAATAAATAATGATGCAGTGAACAATATGCCTGCCAGTTCATCACATCTTAACGTTGCAGTATGGTTTTCCAATTGTTTTCTGAACAAGTCTTATTTTCTTCTCCTACATTATCTCTCAATGCCCACAATCATAGTATTAGGTACATGTGGGGTTCACAACTAGATTCAATATGAAATAATCGCTTCAAAGACATATTGGATGACCCTGTCCTGCCCCATCTGGCTCTGAGGCCTTGACTGTTTATAGACATGAGCCAGCCTGTCACTGAGACAGTCCGGTCGGCTTGCCATAAAATAAAAGCAGGCTTCCTGGAGAGAAGCAGCTGCTTAAAGGTAGAAAATAACTTTCCATAAAAGCTTTAGCAGAAAGTGAAGGTGACTTCCACAACAAATCAAAATTGCAGGAAAAATTTAATGAAGCAAACTAATGAAGAGGAAGGCTGGAAACTGGCACTTCACCTTCTGATGCTTTCTCTAAGGAAGCCATGTGGTAGATATGCCCTGAAAGGCTTCTAACAGGTGACCTAGTTAATGGTCATCAGACAAACTCTCTCAACCTCTCAACAGAGTACCAGAGAAATAACTCAATGTAGTTTTTTGGTGTGTCTACTAGGTACCAGGTGCTGGGGATGCACAACATTGATACCATCAGACCCATAACTTTGAGCAGCTCATATTCAGTCATGGGTGGGAGGTAGAGGAAACCAGAAATTCTATTGCCATGATTACAATGATGAATATCTTCAGGGTATCAATGAACTGAAAGGCTTTCAGATCCCAAGTGAGATTGACAGGAGAGTATCAAGCAACACCAGGTAGATGCTTCCCTCTTTGCTAAGAAGATTATCACGGAATCATTAGTAGGAAAAGCTGAAGACTGAGCTATGAACTCTGGAGAGAAGCTAAAGTGGAAATGAATTAAAAATACCAATTGTCTAGAGGTACAATTAGCAGGATACCAAGAAGGG
Source organism: Saimiri boliviensis (assembly GCF_048565385.1). Classification (NCBI taxonomy): domain Eukaryota; kingdom Metazoa; phylum Chordata; class Mammalia; order Primates; family Cebidae; genus Saimiri; species Saimiri boliviensis. Next base: position 93,951,576 of record NC_133461.1, read on the forward strand.
CTGGTGAGGGAAGAGAGGCCTGAGGTGTGAAGAGGAACTCAGCCTCAGCTTATTTTCACAACAGAATGGCAGTTGTAACATTCAGTTAATTCAGAAGGCTCTCATGGCGGTCGCTAGTTTCCTCAGATTATTATTTGCTTGTACTGAAACAGAGTAAAGTGACAGAAGGCTGATTTGGGAGAGGGCAGGGGCTCGCCAAGACTTTCTGTCCATGTTTGTCACGTGGCCCAACATATTCAAGAGGCTAGTGCTGCTGTTATAAAGAGGCTAATAATTCTTTCTGGACCATTCATTTGGACTTATTATTAGAGCTGGAAGGGACCTCAAAAATAATCATCTTCAATCTCTGTATCCTATAGATGACTCCTGAGACACAGAAACAAAGTGACTTGCCCAGGAGCTTGTAACTATGCAGTGACAAAACTCAGTCTTGTGCCCAGGCTTCTTAATTACCAACACAGAGGGGTTTTTTTTGTTTGTTTTTTGTTTTGTTTTTTTATTTCCCTTCTATGCTATTTATTTCTTGAAAGCTAAATATTCCATGAACGCACATCTGTGTGTGTGTGTGTGTGTGTGTGTTTGTGTGTGTGTATGGTTTTAAGGAGCAGGGAATTTAATAGGCAACAAAAAAGGGGGAAGACAGAAAGAAAAACCTCCTATGCAGAGACAGAGGGAGGGGGGCTCCAAAGCCGAGAGATGGAATTTTTTCAGATTACATTAAGGCTTGAAAAGTTATATTGAAGTGGAAAGTTCAAGGCTGGGCAACTGACTCTAGAAGTGAAATGGAGGTCGGCCACTCATAAGAACCATGAAAAGGAGACATGGAAAAAATCAACTGTACCAATAACGTAGGAACTCGTCTTGGAGTCCTGGAAAGAATGTGACAGCTTCCTGTCCTTGACATGGCAGGAGGGAGGTACACATCCTTCTGTTCTCTGAGTGCTATTTTTTTTTCCATGAAGTAACATGACTACAAAGCAAATGAATCTTTCAGAGAATGATAGCTACTACTGTTGTTAAGAATCCATAAACACATAAATAATCACAAGGGTAAACAGATACATTAGATAAAAACATACTGCTTTATCTTTCCTGTCTTCTTCCAGGCATTCCCTGCTGATATTTTTCTAGTCTAGCGATCTATTTTGAACCCCAGCAGATGGTGGCAGCCTAGGTTCTTCTAACACACTATACCCAGGATGAGATTCAGATCCTCCAGATGCTCTAGCCACATGAGGCCTGATGCAGGCTCCACCGCCCAACATCTGAGTCTGCACCAGAACCCTCTTGCCATGTGTCACTCACTAACCCACCACCATGATGGACACACCACCACTTTTCTAAATGGGACTCAGACCATTTCTCCCGGAATTAACATTTGGCCTACAGTGCCAGGCTACCTTTTCCTTATTCTCTGGTCCCTTACCCTTCGACCCTAGCCTGGTGGGCCAGTTTCATACACCCTTCCCTTTATTTCCCCTGCCCCTTTTCTGAAAGGTCCAGTAAGGCTTGCCTTTACCCATCTCAACTGGACACAAAACTGAAACATTTTTCTCTAGCAGTGGGAGCTATGGATTTCCTTAGTCTGTAAGGCATCGCTAGAATGTATACTAAATCAGCCTTAATGAACAATCACTATAAGAACTGGAGGTTAGAAGTAAAAAAAAAATCCTATGATTCGTACAACCTATGAGGACACATCACCTCGCTCTAGCAGCCTTCAATCTTCCTGGAGCATAATATGCTTTTGGTTCCATCTGTTCCTCAAACATACAAAGCAACAGGATAGGGAAAAAAATCTTTAAATAGTACCTTCTTACATTTCAAATTAAATAACATTCTTAAGGTGGGGGGAACACCCGTGTAAGTGAAACAGTTTTAAACTTGAAAAAAACATCATTTTTGCCCTCATTAACAAGATCAGTCGGGTAAGATGTTTTAGGCCAGATTCATGCATTAGATTTGCTATTTAGAAGTATAAACAATGCAGAGCAAAGACAGCCTCTGTGTGTTCATACACTTAACTCTGTGTAGCTGACGATGCCACAGTCAGCTCAGACCTTTCCAACTATTATATGGAGAAGAAACACAAAATCGTGAAGCTACAGGGCCTTCTGGAGAGCAGAAAAACCTACCCTATATACCTGAGGTATTATAAACTCTTCATTCTGTGCTATAAGAAGGTATTCTTAATTCTAGCCTAAAATAAAAACAAAATGCAAATACAGAAATGCTATTTCACACCCCCAAAAGCTGTTCATCAAGATGAGTAAACCAATAATTGTATATGAGAGGGTGAGTGCTGAGAAAATACTCTGTTTCAAAAGCTAATCCAATAAGCCTGTCCATAATTAGCTCTAACATCTAGTGTCAACTCAACAAATATTCCCTAAGTGCCTAATACATGCCAGTCATTGAAGCTAGGAGGGAATAAAACTATCAGAGATCCCTGCCCTTGTGCTTCACATCAAAGACAAATTATTCTCTAAGTAAAAAACAATGCCAATCAAAGTACATGACCCTACTTGCATTTTTTTTCAAAAAAGATTATTTGAACAGAGACAGAGAGCCACATTTTGCTGTCTCATTTTCATTTTTCTAAAGTCCTCTAAAATCACCATTTCCTTTTTCATTTCTTTGATTAGTTTGCTTGGTAGTCTGGGTCACTCACGAATTTCTATCAGTCCTTAATAATGTCAAGCCATATTTAGTTTCACCAAAAAATGGTGAACATTTCGTACAATGTAAGAGTAACTGCTATAGTGCAAAAGACAAAACATCTGGTTAGATTCTGTTCAACACTTTAATTTCCCTCGCTCACTATGCCAAGCATGAAGAATCAAATATGAAGCAAAACCAGAGAGATTCCTGCTCCTGATCGTTCTCTGGAAGATTCACTTGCTTTGTAGTGATGTTACTGCATGGAAAAGAATAGCACTCTGAACAGAAGGATGCATACCTCACTTCTGCCACGTCAAGGACAGGGAGCTGTCACATACTTTTAGGACTCCAATGCTATTGGCACTTAGCTGACATTGAGACAGACATTATTTAATCAATAATTAATAATCAAATAATTCACCAAACAAATGTAAAAACAGTAATACAATGGAAGAGAATCACAAGGTATTGCACTCTGGAAGTCTCTAACAGCACTCAGAATGGGCCTGGCCTTAAGGAAGTCTGGGAAAGCTTCCCTGAGGACATTAGAAAATGAGATAGGACCTGAAGAATGAACAGGAAAAAAAGAAGGAACAGCGGCCTGTGCAAAGGCCCTGTGATGGGGGGGTAAAAGGCAAGCAGGGGCAACCAAAACAAAACCAGTAAGACCACAGGTAGGAGGAGCTGTGAAATATATTTATGAAGGATGATGAGAGGCGTTTTTAAGGATGATGAAAAGCTATCAAAAGGATTTTAAAAAGTAGTAACAGAATGTGTTTGGAATTTTGAGGAGATTATTCATTTTTTTCCTTCCCAGTAAATGACATTTGCTAGCTGCAAGAATTGTTACTTTGGGCATATTTTCTATATCCAAGTGTATCTTTGGCCTTTATTCTCAAAAAAGCAGTAAACCAAACTATCTATATAATATAGATGTTATTTTAACTCCTCAATTGGTAAGGTCTCTCTGGAATTAAAGGATGGAATACAGATAGTTGGGGAACAATTAAAATTCAAATTTTAATACCAAAGCTAAGCTCTGGGGCTGCAGAAATTCACCACCAGGGGTAGGATGTCCAGGTGGGAGTGTGGACTGGTACTAGCTCAACCTCAAATAAATTTCTGAAAGGTTTTGAAAAATCTGAAACCGATTCTGAAATATGTAAAGGCCAGGCTATATACAACATGGTATCAGATGATCAGCTTCTCAAATGGAGCAGAACATTACAAAATTTGGAGGAGACAGGGCTATTTCAAACACATGTTCCCCAACTGCTGGTTATCTTGCTGCTACCCCTCAATGAGGAGGGATTCTATGAATCAGACCAGCTTGACATATACGACCTTAAATACAACAAAACAAATCCAACAGTTTTGCTCTTTAATATTCTGTCTCATCCTAATTTCAATGTGGCCAAGCCCCAAATCGTGGTTTCTACAAGATCAACAGCTCTTAAGGTGGCAGCAAAGTGCAATGGCTATGCTCCAACTAGACCTGTGTTCATATTTTGGCTTCATCATTGACTGGTCAGTGACATTAAGTTACTTAAATTCTCTATACTTCACTTAAAAACAGGGGAAGACCTACTCTATTAAACATTTGTTCATTTTAGGCTACTTACCAAACATCCTGCTTTGGTGGAAATCTTCAGATATTCCCTGTCCCTGTAAGCTGGCAACAAAGGTATATGCCATGTGACCTGAGCCTGGCCATTTGATGCTCTCAAAGAAGTGGCATAAAGACTCAGGAGTCAGTGACATAGCCCCTCTGCTGCAGTTGTGGTGGCAAGTGCAGGGTACTAGCCCCACACTTTCCCATGAAAGCAATGCGGCACTTTCCTCTGCAGTCAGCCTCCTTGGTCGAAGTCTGTTTTTCTACTGGGATCCCCAAAATAGCCTCTTCCTCCAGTTTGTGAACTATCTGATGACCTTTCAATAGATTCCTTTTTCCTCTGAAGTTATCTAAGCGAGGGAAATAACTTCAGAGGAAAAAGGTCAGTTTCCATGTTTTTAGAGCCAGGAATCCTGGCAATTACAAATGACTTATATTAGATAGTGGAGAGCAAATAGAGATGAAGCATTTAGCATGGCATCTGATATGTAAGTAGTATATTTGTGATAATGGGTAGTAACAGCAGACCCTGAATGCTAGGAAAGATCTGTGAATTTGGGATCTGAAAATAGTCCTGTCCAACTGTCATGAAACAATAAGCTAACTAGAGCACCTCTAGCCAGTGTTTTGTTTCAGTGACAAAGATTAAGAAGACACTGGTACCTACTTAAGCCTGAGCCACCAAACCATAAATCATCATCCATAAAAGTTCCTGTTCCCTTAAATACCTGCCCACCACTCCCATCTGAGCCCTAACCTGCCAGCCAACCCTCCTCATCTGCTACCACCATGGTGTTCCCTAAGACTCTGAAGAAAACATTCCACAAAACTCAAATTAACTAAGTTAAAAGTGAAGTTCCTTCTCTAGATGGAGCAGAACATTCTCTAGATGGAAGCTTCTTTCACTTCTTATATAATAAATTAAAATTATTCTGATAGGCTGGGTGCAGGGGTTCACATGTGTAATCTCAGCACTTTGGGAGGGCAATGCAGGTGGATCACTTGAGCTCCAGAGTTCAAGACCAGCCTGGGCAACATGGCAAAACCCTGCCTCTACTTAAAAAAATAAAAATGAAGAAATATGAAGCTATTTTCATCTGGTAGTACTGATTCAAGGGATCCTTGGAACTGGCCAAGGGTATGGAGAAAAATTATAGCATAAAAATACTAACTCTGAGATATCAAAAAAAATCTAATACATTTTTATTTAAGAAGGAAGCAATAAATGGAAAGGAAAAAAGAGACTCTAAGACAAAAAGAGACCAGAGTTAGGCTGTGCAATTCCCAATTTCTCTAGGGGTATAACTACCCCTTCGCCCTCTGCGAGGGATCCTTAGCCTTCTAGACTTCTAAAGATCCCTAGCAAAGGGAGAAAGCTTTCATACAAAGAACAGCAATGATTAAGGCCTGATGAGAGCTAATATTACAGTAATACTGAGACTGCTACTTGGGCTGGCTAGGTGAAGGCTGACAGTCTAAATTAAATCTTAATCTCTCTTAGAGGAAACTGCAGACACAACCGTCACTGATACCTGTCAGCCCTAAATGAGCCTTGCAAACAGGAAAGTGCATGCATGAAGTAAAAAGATAACGGCATCTTTCATGCCTTCTGTCATATGTCATAAACCAAGCTATACAGTATATCAAATACTTTAGAAACAAACTATTAGACTTCTTCCATGTATGTTAGAAGACCCCTGGAGGATTACATAAAACTATGGATAACTTTTATCTATTCCCCCTTAAGGGGCATTTTTATTATATAATAACTGACACATAAAAAACAATACATATAATATTTATACAAGCTATTAGAAATAATAAAGAACACCTTTAAACATTCCTCTAAATATGTGAAATAGAACATAATCATCACCATCAAACTTCTTGAGGACACCAATCTCAACTGTTTTGTTCTTCCTGGGTATACACACAGACTGGAAAATAATTTGGCATTATCTTGTCAAGTTGAATTTGTCTAACCTTCTCACCTCACAGTTCTTTTCCAAAGACTACACTCTAGAAAAACTATTACAGAAACTCTGACGAGATGAGTTCAAAAATACTGTTTGTAACAAGAAAGAGTATGAAACAAGTCAAATGGATAAAAAAACAGGGATAATTTCATGTGACTAGAACAGTACCCTCTCTCATTTGTAATGCAAGCTGGTATTAGGAGCTGGGGGAGTGAACATTCCTGGGTAGACTCTGTGCTGAACTGCCCAGATACCCATTCAGGAATGAAAGGCACATCTAGCTTCACCTGGCAGCTGTCTCTGAGAATTGCCCTGAGATGTAGAAACTGCCTGGCCCAAGATCATAGGAGAGAGGACCTGCATCTGAGGATAAGTCGACGCCTCTCTACCTCTTTCTACCCACCTCAAGTTTCAGAGCTCAGCAAGGCCTTTGTTGAGACTGCATCATGGTCCATTCCTCTCCACCCAGTCCTGCTTCCTTTCCACCTCCTTCTCACCTCCATACAACTCAGTCTGTTCCCCAGGGAATTCCATATATGCCAGAAACTTCACATTATCTCATTTAATACTTATGACAAACACTATTAGATAGATGTGATTAGTTTCATTTTATAGATGGTTTTAGAGAAAGTAGTTAACTTGTCTAAATCTTTTCAGCCAAAAGCTTGGATTCAATGTTGAATCTGCTTGGATCCTCAAGACTATGGTCTTTCAATTACTCTGGCCTGTTTTACTAAGCAGCTTGTGTTAACATACATTCCCAGGAGCAAAACAAAAGTGCATTTCTTTTAAAACATTCTTTCATTTGGATATTACTAATTGCATTTTCCCCAGAATTATCAAGGTTTTATGATGTTAAAATAGTATCACAGTCACTCATCAAGATAGGATGAGCTTACTAGCTTGTGAATACGAATAAGAAATACTCTACTTTTATTGTGCTAGTTCTAAGAAATCTGATTCTGATAGGATAAGGGAGTAGTAATGTGCCTCAAATCGGGCCATCATCAGAGCTGGGGAGAAGTATAGAATGGCACTGTCCAATAGAAGTCTATAAAAGCCACGTATATACCTTAAAACTTCTAGTAACCTCAGTAAAATGTGTAGGAAGAAAACAGATAAAATTAACTTTAATGATATATTTTGTCTGCCCCATAAATCCAAAATGTTACCATTTCAGGCCAGGCATGGTGGCTCACGTCTGTAATTCCAGCACTTTGAAAGGTCAAAGTGGGAGGATCACTTGAGCCCAGGTGTTTGAGACCAGCCTGGGCAACCTAGTAAGATTCTATTTCTATTTCACAAAATTTTAAAAAGTTATCATTTCAACACGTGACCAATAAAAACAATGAATTAGATATTTTACATTCTTTTTTCTGTATTAAGTCTTTGAAATGTGGTGTATATTTTACACTCCCAGAATATCTCAATTTGGATTAGCCAGGTGTTAACTGCTTGATAGGCACATGGGGTGAGTGGCTACAATACCGGGTAGCACAGGCCAGGGGGAGAGGGTAGAAAACAAAGGGCTAAGAATGAGATCAGAGAATTTCTAGCACTTTTACCATCCATTCCTGACTAGTCAACCCAAGTACTTGTCAAGTGATAAGACTCAAAACATTTTCTCTCAAATATGGAGCCCATCTCATTGACAGTCTATTTAAACAAGAGTGCTTTGCAGATCATTAGAGAGAAGTATTTCTTTTATATACAGTGTTAACGTCTGAGGTCCATGATTCACTAAAACATTTCCTTGCTATCAGAAGTTGACTTGGGAATATTTTGTATTCTAGAATATTAGTATTAGTTTTAAAAAAAAAAAACAGTCTTAAATGGAGTTCTAAGAAAAGAACATGGCACCTTCTCTCCTCCTTTATTTTAAAATCCCCAGAAGGTTGCAAAGCTCTGCCTGTGATTACGTGAATAACCTCTGGGCAAATATCTATCAATTTTTAGGGGCCCTGGATTCCTCAACCAGGAAATTTGAGAGTTGGATGAAATAACCTATACAGTTCCTTCTGGCATCAATATTTTGTCACTGCACTGCACAGTCTGATTAGCAAATTGTTTTCTGAAAAACAACAACAACAAAAAACAAAAAAAAAAATCCATTTCATTGTTGCATCACTCTTCTCTGACAAAACGTCTGTACATCATTTACCTGCTGTGGAAAGCTGAATAATAGTCTTCCCCAAAGATGTCCATGTCCCAATTCCCAGATCACAAGATTTTTATGTTACTCTGTGAATATTATATGTCAAAAGAGGAGGCGCAGATGTGATTAAGGAACTTGGGGAGGGAAGATTACCCTGGGTTGTCTCACTTGGCACACACAGTGTTTTTTTTTTTTTTTTTTTTTTTTTTTTTTTTTTTTAGAGATAGGGTCTCAGTTTGTTACCCAGGTTCAAGTGCAGTGGTGCAATCATAGCTACTGTAACCTCGAACTCATAGGCTCAACTGAGTCTCCTGCTTCAACCTTTCAAGCAGCTAGGCTGACGGATACACATCACTGCACCAAGTTAGTTTTAACATTTTTAATTTTTAAGAAAATTTTTGTAGAGATGAGGTCTCATTACATTGTCCAGCTTCGTCTCTGACTCCTGGGCTCAAGTGATCCTCTTACCTTGGCCTCCCAAAGTGCTAAGATTATAGGTGCAAGCCATCATGTTCAGCCTCATAGAGTTCTTATAAGAGAGAGGTTGGAGGTTCAGAGTAAGAGAAGATGGGATGACAGAAGCAGAAAGGAACAAAAGATTTGACAGTGGAGAAAGGGGGTCATGAGCCAACGAATACAGACAGCTTTTAGAAGCTGGAAAAGACAAGCAAACAGATTCTTCTCTCAGGCATCCAGAAGGAACACAGCCCTGCCAACCCATTTTGGACTTCTGATCTTCAGACCTATAAGCTAATATATTTGTGTTGTTTTAAGACAGCAAGTTTATGGTAATTTGATACAGCAGCAATAGCAAAGAGATATACCTATAATCATACAGGTAACATCTAAGATGATATATTTATGTGGTTTCTTTGTCGGAAGTAGGTGTATTGATTTCAAACCAATCTTTCTATTTAATTAGAATTAAGGATGTCTGTGTTAGCTTATATAAAAGGCAACAATAACACATAAGTCTCAATAAAAATAGTACTAGCTTTTTCTAGAAAATATGTAGAAACATTGTCATTTAAAATTAACATTAATGAGAGATAGTAAATCCGTATTAATATCAATCCATCTGGAGACCCAAAGATGAAACTCCACTCAACTAGGCTCATTAGGAAATAAATGAAAAGGTTACCTGGTGTGGGAGAGGCATCTTTTTGTCAACCTAAATCCCTTCTTCTTCCCACGGTACAGGGTTGTATTTGGTAACATCCAGAGACTATTTCTCAGCATCCCTTGCAACTAGATTCCTGCTAAGGAATGTGAGTGAAAGGAACATTTGCCACTTCCAGGCCAAGCTTTTTAAGAACCAGTATTCGTTTTACTTTTACGGGCCAAATACAGAAAAATTCATAAGTTCCCAAAGATGATAAAGCCACAAAATGGAAAGAGGTGGCTTTATTTTTTGAAAAAACAAACGAACAAACAAACAAATAAAAAAAACCAATCTGTTCTCCAGGAATATCTAGCTTTGGCAACCATGTAAACAAGAAACAAACGTATACTGTGTTTGAGCAAGTCAACAATTTGAGATCATTTACTAAAGTAATTTAGCCTACCCAAACGAGGACACCTAGCCACAATTAGGCAAGAGGACGCAACATTTCTTTCTTGAGCTTACTTCCATGTTGATAACAATTCATAGAGTGTAGTGAAAAGTACAGATTTATATTTAATGAGTTTGACTAACCTTCTACTCACTTGGCTGAATACTCTATATGAAGGACCGTGGCATTAGAAAATATTTGCTGGAATGTCTATCATTTCTGGTAAAAATCTCAGGCAGCATAAAGACTGCTGGACAACACAGGATAAGGAATTCATATGATATAAAAATAAATTATAAACTTTTAGATAGGCATAGTAGGCCATAGAATAGGTGGGTGGTCAGACTGGGAGAATGAGCAGTTTTAGTCATTACCTGTATTTAAGCCAAAGCTCATTAGGGTTTTTTTTCTCAGTAACGCACATTATACAAACAGTAATGAGACCCTTCAAAATAAAACAAAACAAAATAAAAATCAAGCTACAGATTCTGCTACTATATTTTCCTTTCTTTACTAAGCCCACTGGCAAGTGATTAACTCTTCAAAATTACTCTCAACTATAAATTCTTCCCCATTAGCTGTTAATCAACAATAAAATTCCTGGAAAAAATGGATGATGTGAGGCTTCCTCATTTGCAAGTAAATTTGAACAGAACCTGATTTCAGTCAAACGTTGTTTTCACTTTCCTAGGCTAAGAATTAGTGATGGAACCTGAAATTAGCAACCATCTTTTGGGACTGTCATATTAACATAAAAGATAATATACCTTGCAAAAACCAAACCCAGAGAATAATGCAGCAACTTTCCCTGTTTTCCTTTAAAAACAGACCTCTTAATCACTTAATTAGCTATAATTTAAAAGATACATAAAGTCCAAGAATTTATTACATCAGTTGCCAAAATTAAGAATATTTCATAGATTCCTATGAGTTATCATACACATTATTAGTAATAGAAAAAATTATGTACTATCTAGAGAATGATTGTTTCTTCAGGATCAGTTTCTTAAAGCTATAACCTACCACTGAAACAGTGTGAACACTGGTGAGAGGCTATCTCCCATGCTTAAACCTTTTGGCTACAATTCTAGTTAACTAGAACACTGTATTTGAGAAAATCAACAATTTTCTTTAGGAGCTAAGAATAAGCATAAGCACAACTTGGTTTCTTAGCATATATGATGAGGGAAAACCAGGAACAGAAGCCAAGCCTCGAGACCTCTATACCCAAAGACCAATGAGTTTCACACCATCACACTGAAGACCAATACATAGAATATTGCACCTTCCTTTTCTTCAGATTTTTTCTTTCTTTTGGTCTTTTCTTTCTTTCCTTCTGCCTAGGTGTGAACACACAGTAGGAATGAAAGGATACTGGACTGAGATTCAGAACACTTGAGTGAAGTTGAAGCAATGCCACCATCCTGAGATACAACCTTGGAAGAGTCACTTTATACCTCCAGCCTTCAGTTTACTTATCTGTACTGACATTATAATCTCTAAGGTCTTTGGAAATTTACAACTCTATAATTTCATAAAACAGCATTTTATGTATTTATTTATTTTGAGACAGGGTCTTACTCTGTCACCCAGGCTGGAGTGCAGTGCTGTGATCACGGCTCACTGCAGCCTCAACCTCCTGGCTTAAGTGATCCTCTCACCTCAGCCTTTCAAGTAGCTGAGACCACAGATGTGTGCCAACATGCCTGGCTAGATTTATTTATTTATTTATTTATTTATTTATTTTTCCTGTAGAGACAGAATCACTCTGTGTTGTCCAGGTTGGTCTTGAACTCCTGCCTTGGCCTCCCAAAATTCTGAGATTATAGGTGCAAGTTTCTGTGCCTGGCCACATAAAACATTTTTATCTTACACACTGTAACTAAAATAGATTTTCATTTTGGCCACAAGAAATGCTATATATATTGAGTTGGTATAAATAATTTCAATGACAATACAAGTTTCATTCGGCTTGTTACAAATTTTAAATTCATATACAGCAATCTATTTCAACAAGTCTCTTTATGAAGCTTACACAATTTAAAATACACCATGTATCACGAAACCTCTTATACAGAACAATCACATTGATTATCAATAGGGTAAGCTGAACATTTACATTGCAGTCCAGTTAAATCAAATGTATATGTACTAGTCTCCTCATTTAATCAAAGTCTTCCATTGTTGAAGGAAACAAAAAAGTGGCTTCCTAGTAGTGCAGAGTAAGTTCCAAGATGTTTAAAGGATATACACGTCTCTGTCAAGATGAACTTTCATTAAATGCATAAATCAGTGCATGTGTATATGCATAATATTTGAAGTGTGACTTTAAGTGAATATTTGCTTTAATACTTATCAAATATAAAAGCTTTACAGTTGCATAGCCATCAGCTTTCCCAAAGGAGTAAAACTCTACTTACAAAGTAGAGATTTATGAACAATATTTCATCTTAGCATTTTTTTTTTTTTTTTTTTTTTTTGGGACGGAGTTTCGCTCTTGTTACCCAGGCTGGAGTGCAATGGCGCGATCTCGGCTCACCGCAACCTCCGCCTCCTGGGTTCAAGCAATTCTCCTGCCTCAGCCTCCTGAGTAGCTGGGATTACAGGCACGTGCCACCATGCCCAGCTAATTTTTTTTTTTTTGTATTTTTAGTAGAGACGGGGTTTCACCATGTTGACCAGGATGGTCTCGATCTCTCGACCTCGTGATCCACCCGCCTCGTCCTCCCAAAGTGCTGGGATTACAGGCTTGAGCCACCGCGCCCGGCTCATCTTAGCATTTTTTAACCTAACAAAAAAACCATGAAAATGTCATTGGTGTGAAATACTATATTCATAGGACCATTTATGGCTCTTTGGATTTTGGCCTACAAATTATGTGAAAATTATGTGAAATTACATGAAAGAACTGAAAACAAAACAAAGCAAAAACAAAACCCCTTTGAGAGTCCATTAGTTTCAGCATTTTACTTCCCAAGGCAGAATGTTTCCCAGGAATCCTGGGATTGACTTCAGATACGCTGACTGTTATTTATGGCTGCCATGTATTTACATCAGTAACTTGTCCATCTGTAAAGGAAGTCTAAAATAATCAATTTGTAACCAACAGGTCTTTCTACATGTTTAAGATCATCTTGAAATAGATGGAAATGTCTGTCTCTCAGATCCACATTCTCTCTGATGACTTTAAAACATCACCTGATTAATAAAATCATATTGCAGCAATATTTACAGTCATTAAGAAAGACAGAGTAGGGATGTTGGAGAACCCCAGGCTAGTTATTTATGTTCAATAAGGTTCAGTTTTCAATTCTGTAAAATAGGAAAATTTTAGGTGTGTATATATGTATGTAGGTAATGTACATTATGGGTTGTTCTAAGAGTTACAAGATGGAAATCATGTAAAATGTTAGCTTACTGGTAGAACATCTATACCTTAAGTGGTACTCTCCCCCCACCCCCCTTTATTTTGTGTTTTTAACTGGTGTATCATAGTTGTACATACTTTGGGAGTATGTGTGTTCTTTTGATACATGTATATAACAATGTGCAATGATCAAGCCAGGGTAATTGGGACATCCACAGCCTCAAACATTTATCATTGGTTTATGCTGGGAACATTACAATTTTTCTCTTCTAGCTATTTTGAAATATGCAATAAATTATTAGATATAGGTACTCTTTATAAGAGGCATTTTATTGTTTTCTGCAGTGCTTGCTACAGCCATTTTCATGTTCTCCTAAAATGCCTTCCTCCATATCTTTTCTGGTATTGTCTTGATTTTTGTGTTTTTGTGAGGCAAGAGCTGTGAGAAATCTTAACGGGAGGAACTCTCCTTATTTGACAGTGTCAAGAGCTAGAAGAAATATCTTAACTTTTTGGTTAAAAAAGGAATGCAAGAAAAAGAAGGCAATGCCACCAGCAGATGCCACTGCCTTGTCACAAGGGCTTTTCTCCCTAATGAATTAATAGTCTACAAAGGGGCAGAAGTTTCCAGCGCATTCTGCGGCTGAAGAAGACACTGAAGCTCAGGGACCAAGATGCAAATGAGCCTGCTGCTACTGAACCAATGGCTCAGGAAGTCTTCAGAGACTTACACTGAGAGGATCCCCTTCAAGGTATGAAAAGGTGCTGATTGATTAAGCACTTTCATGAGGTGGAAATTGAAATAACTGTCCTTCAGTTCTTCATTATCATTAGGCGGCTGTACTCTTAGGGGATCAAGCATTTACTTTTCAAGAAGTTTAATCCAAACTTGTAAGTGCGCAAACATCTAGAAATGTACCATTTTGCCAGTGAAAATAAATCACCCACAGAAAAGAGATCCTATATTTGAGAATTCCCTTGGACATGAAATTCTTTGTTAAAGTAAATAACACACAACTGACTTCCACAGAAGACTGGATGACTGCAGTACATTGGATGCTATTAATATTTCTAAGAAAATGGTTGCTAACCTTTATTTTTTTAAATAAGAAAAAATAACATGAATATGTTTCTCATGAGAATATACAACACTAAGCCTGAAAGTATTTATTAAGCCATGAACAGAAATGGATGCAGTTGAATCTCAATGCTATCATTTTCATAATTTGTCCTGAAGTATATTTGACCATGAATTTCACATTAACCAAAGTGCTTTTAACCCTGAAAATACTGCAACATCACTGATTTGGTCCTAAAATTGTGGCACTGCTTTCGAAAAGAAGCTGATCCATCAAAAAGGAAAAAAAAAAGTAACTTCCTGGCAGATAAGATCTTTAAAAAAGATGCCAAAAAGATGAAAAATCAAGAACCAAAGCAAAACATAATGTACCAAAATGCTACTTCCCAACTGAAAACAGATACATTTCTGTACTCTCTTTAAAACACTAGTACTTCTAGACCATTTGGCAACTAAAGGGTAAGAAAAATGCCATAGCTCCATCCAACCCTTACTTTACTGCTACTGAAATAAAAATCTGCTTTATTCTGGACATTTATTTTTCTTACTAGACGCTAAATAAAGAATCTCCCTTTACTAGAGGACCAGTTCTAGGAAGATGAACTTAGACAATGGGAACCTTAACTCTGCTTATTAAGAAAAATAAGAGAACATTTTTCATTTCTTTTTTCTTTTTTTTGACATGGATTCTTGCCCTGTCATCCAGGCTGGAGTAAAGTTGTGCGATCTTGGCTCGCTGCATCTTCCACCTCCTGGGTTTAAGTGATTCTCCTGCCTCAGCTTCCCAAGTAGCTAGGATTACAGGCATCCACCATGACACCTGGCTAATTTTATTATTTTTAGTAGAAATGGGTTTCACCATGTTGGCCATGCTGGCTGGTCTCGAACTCCTGACCACATGATCTGCCAGCCTCAGCCTACCAAAGTGTTGGGATTACAGGTGTGAGCCACCACGCCCGGCCCCAGCAAGAGAACCTCATTTTGAGTTTCCACCTCAGTTCTGCTAAGTTGCTGAGATACTTTCTCTCCAGTTCTATTGCTTCATTCTTTTCATACTATCTTCCTACAATATGTCTTTGTCCAGCTTATGATAAAAAACTGAAGGTAGAAAAATAACATGTTAAAAGACAAACCAGCAAAAATATAAGCAGCATATATGACAAAGGTAATAATAACGTTTAAAATAAAAATAAAAAGATTTTGGAGATCAATTGAGAAAAAGATGAACATCTTAATTTAAAAATTGAAAAAAATAAACAGGCAACCCGAAAATGAAGAAAGCAAGTTTTCCATAAACATAATAAAAATAAAAATTAACTAGTACTGAAAAATGCAAATAGAGACAATGAGATACTATTTTCATCCAACAAACTGACCCAGAAATAGTACGGAACATTCTTTCTAGATGACAATTTATTATATTAGTAATACAATGAAAAGCACAAAAAAACTGCATTCATTCTTTGACTCAATAATTCTTAAGGAAATGAAAAAAACATTTAGTTTAAGCAGTTGTTGAAAATAACAAAAACTGAAAGCAATAAAAATATCTACAAATGAGGGACTAGACCAGGCATGGTGACTCATGCCTGTAATCCCAGCCGTTGGGGAGGCCAAGACAGGTGGATTGCTTGAGCTCAGTAGTTTGAGATCAACCAGGGCAACATGGCATATGACAGAAAAATTAGCTGGGTGTGGTGACGTGTGCCTGTAATCTTAGCTACTTGGGAGGCTGAGGTAGGAGGATGACTTGAGCTTGGGAGGCAGAGGTTACAGTGAGCTGAGATTGGGCCACTATACTTCAGCCTAAGTGACAGATCCAAACGCTGTCTCAAGCAAAAAGGCATATAAAATGAAATATAGTGGTAAATATTAAAATTCTATTGAAATACATGTTGATATGTAAATATATTTTTAGTATACTAATAGGTTAAAAAAAAAAAAAAGAAAAACACAGACACTTAAATATCCACACATAGGCTGCCTGCATAACTCTTCCTTGGGGAGTTGAGTGTATTCTGCCTGTGGAGGGGAATGAGTACTCAAGATCAAGAAAGTGGAATGTGGTTGTTGCACTGCTACATACAAATGTATTTTGGATATGGAGACAGAACATTAGTGATCAAGAGTATCAAAAATACTACTATTCACAAATATCTACTGTACATACATCCTACTCCCAAGGTTTCCCAAAGAAAGCTTCCTACTCCATTGATGTTGACCAGAGCCAAGTAACTTGCTTTGGCCAATGGACCATGAACAAATAGAACACATGTCCCATTCCAGCAGAAGCTTTCAATGCACTGTGTGGGTTGGCCCAGCCTCCTGTTCTTCCCTTCCACCACAGGAAGGGTTTGTCAAGGAGAAATTGCTATTTCAAGATGTATCTTCCAACGAGAAGACACTTAGAGCAGAGCACTGCCACACCCATCCCACAGCCACCAAAAAGTAATTGGAAAGGGAAATAAATGCCTATTTCAACCCGTTAGATATTAGGGTCCTTTGTTACTGAGAAAAGCTGTTTAGTAAATACACAATGTAATACTATTCTGTAGAATGTCTTTATGGAAGAATTTTCCTCTTGTTTTGCTTATTCATATTTCCTAACTGTTCTATTATAAGTATGTATTACACATATCCACATTAGTTAAAAAAACACCTTAAAACAACAGGATAGGTCAACAAACTAAAAGGAATTGATTCTAACTTGACTGAGTACAAGCCAAATAATACTGATAGTAAGAAATACTACTGTAAACCAAAGAAGAATAGCAAAAAAGCCATATAGAAGAACACTGGTGGTGCCCATCCATGCATAATCCAGGGGAGAAAAAGCTGGATATATTTTTTCATCCAGCTGGCAATCACCTAGCAAGGAGATGGATATAGAAGCTGTAACTAAGGAACTGTGAGTTTTGTGGTCCTTTGGCAAACTCATTCTCATTGGAAATGGCTACAACAAGATGCCTAAGCTTGATGACATTAAACAGTCAATACTTCTAGCTTCCTTTGCCCTGATGCCACACCAGCTAAGCAACCTTCTTAGTATACTAGTTACCTGTTAGGAAAGCATGTCCTGGTTAAATCAACTTAGATAGCATTTTTTTAAAATTAATAAATGGGCATTTAAATTTAATTATTATAAGGGAATGAGGGAAGAAATATACAAAGATTCTTGACTATTAAGTCAAATTCTCATTTAGGAAATCAGGATTTTCCATACTGCATTCTATCCAATACAATCATGACTACTTCTCATTTGCAATTCTATGTTCCTATTATGCTTATTCCCTTTCATTTGCCACTCCATGCACGTATACACATTATATCCTCACTCTCTCATTTTGCTGATTTTGCATATTCTTCTCTGCCTGTCCAAATCCTATCCATCATTCAAAAATGTCTCAAAGCTCACCCTCATCCTCCCCTTTCCAGAAAACGTGCCCAACAATTCACAACAGCAGCACTACCCCTGTATACTGCTCTGCTCATGTGTCAAGTCTATGAGATGTTTCTAGTTGACTAACAGCTCCTTGAAGTTTCCTATGCAAACCCCGCAGCAACAGGTGAGTGGCGGATTCTCAAAAAATGTCCTCAAAATTGATGTTTGACCAAATTAATCTAACAGCTTCAGGTCAGGGCTTATCCTACTTATCTTGGCAGATTGGAGGATTGGGATTTATAGTTGACAGCCCCATAGCTCACACACACTAAGACTGCCAGGCAGTTCTGAATGCTTTTTAATCAATTACCTTATGAAAACAAAAGTGCAGGACTGTGAGATAGATATTATAATCACTCCCATGTTCCATACCAGACAGCAAGGCTCAGATAATTTGTAACATTCCTGAAGTCAGAAGTAGTACAGCTGGGATTCAGGGCCCATGCTTGTTACCTCCTGCCAATTTTAGCTCATTATAATGAAATAAGACTCACTAGAAATGTAGTAAGCTAGAAAAAAAAATTTATACTTCTTCCCCAAAGAGTACAGCATGAGATTGAAAAGTTTGGGATGGGAAGTAAGAGCCCCAAAAACGTAAGCTTGAATGAAACAGATAGATACTAATCTCTTCTACAGAAGACAGGTCACAGTGACTGCAGTATTCAGCCAAGTAGAATATCAAAGTTTGGGGCTAGAGTTGAATTGCTCAGGGAAACGGAGGAAAGATTAGGCATTGTCACCTACATTCTTCTTCTCTGCTCTTGTACCAGGTAATAAACCACTTTGCTTTTAAAGAAATGTTGGCCAATTACATAAGGAATATTTATTCACAATCTCAGCAGAGGTGCCCAGCCTGACTCTGGAGACAGGAGAAAGGGAAAAGAGACAGAGGGGTCCTGTCTAATTTATAGTTTTAATGGGGCTCACTTATATCTCAGACTTACTCTTTCTTCCTCCTTTATTATATGGAAAAGAGGATATAAGGATAAAGACAACAGAAAAACCTCCTTTTCCCCACTTATGATCTAGAGATGAGAGTTACAGTAATTCTTCTACATTGCATGGAAAGGCTTAAACAAGAGTCTGCAGTAAATCATCTAACTCAGCAGAGGGGTGATTCACTGTTCTCTCTCCACTTTCCACCTATGTGAAAGCCAGTATTTTGCTATTCCTTGAATTATCCTGATTCAAATTATTTAAGAAGAAGTGCTCTACAAACTCTAAATTAATGACTTCTAAACTGACAGCAATTTTAAAACGAATTTTTTTCCTACAGACCAGAGGATTTAGATTTAGTTTCAGGAGCTAAATAAAACACAATTTTGAAAAAGTCAAATCGTTGGAAATGTTTCCCAAGCACAGGTATCAATGTTCTGCCTTAGTTGTTATGATCTATGGCAGGCACAGAAACAGGGCTCTGTTGCTCTAGAACCTTCGGTAATTACTATTTACTAATAATCCTGCTCATTTATTGAAGCCCATTGCAGACTTCAATTTCTTCTCATTCCAACCCTTCAGGCAGCTATTGAAAAACTGTAGCACATAAGTACATCCAAGAAATGTTTGCTGAGTCCGTACTATGTACTAGGCATTGTTCTAGCAAAGTATCTACCCTCACAGAACATAGATTTGAGTGAGGGAGGTGGCTGACAAATGAATAAGCAAATACATTCGTTGTTTCAGGTTTTTTGGGTGCTTCAATGAACAAAAGCAGCGTAAAAGGACAGAGCGTAATGGCAGGAGTGGGTAAGTGCTATTTCGAAGAGGATGGTCATGGCCCAGGTATTAGTCAAGGAACAAGCGCAGAGAAGAGAATCCACTCAGTTAGCTTACAAACATGATTTATCAGGTATTAGACAAGTGATTGCTGGAAAGACTAAAGAAAAATAACAAGGCTGAATGTCTACAAAACACTCCCACATCCATACTTGCCTCTGATGGTCCACATTCACCTTACACACCTCACATGGTGTGTCTGATGGTGGCACCAAACCGCAACCAGAACCTGAGCAGCAAGAGAGGGAAATATAGATTTTGCCTTTCTAGGCTCTGCAGTAGAATAAATGGAAAAATGTCTCTGTGAAAACACAGCATTCTTGCAGGTCCCTGATTAATGAAGAAACAATGAAAGAAAGTGTTCCAGGTGTATAAAACAAAAGGCTGAGAGTGGGAATGAGCTTGGTGTATTCACACAGCAGCAAGAGGGCCAGGGTGGCTGAAGCCTGGGCAGTGGGAGAGAAAATAATGAGAGATGAGGCGGGGGCGGGCGGGTATTCAAGACCCAGGTCAAGTGAGTCTTACAAGCTTTGATAAGGAGTGTAAATTTATTTTCCTAAGTGAAGAAGGATGTTATAGGATGAGGATTTTAAGCAGAGGAATAACATGATTTAAATAACCTTTTACATAGACCAATCTAGTTATATAAACAGTTCTCCATGCCTGATTTATATCAACGGCTTAAAAACATACACTTTTAAAGTGACTTCATATGATCTTGTATGGAGTAACTTTTTCGTTTAAAAAAAGGCCTATAAGGTAATATTTCTCAATCTATAACCCTGACACAGATACAGCACATGTTGGACCTGATCATCTCCACCTTCTCTAAGACCAAGAGGGGTAGCCAAAGGTAGCAGGCCCAAGCCTGGACATCTACCTCTTGCCAGGCTCCAGAAAGATGTGGTTAATCAAGGGGGTTTTTTTTAAATAAAAAACAAAATTCAGACCTCCAGACTTAGAAAATCTGAGAGTCTTTAAATCTGAAAAAATATTGTTAGTTAGAAATAAAAATGGAATTAGCCTCCAGCACTGAAATCAGCCTATTTTAAATAATCTTAGTTAAGATTATTTGTTCCGTTGAAGGTTTTTTGTTCCGTTCTCCAGTATGCAGCTCAAAGCCAAAACATTTCAAACCCAAACAAGAGAATGAAATAAAAATAAAATCAACCAAATAAATTATGTTTATTTATTTTTTTTAGACAGTAAGCATTTCATACTAACATCCATTTGCAGTGGGCCACTTTCTTAAGGAGTAGAACCACTTAAAAGAAAATGTCAATTTCAAAACTGTTCCAGAATGGGAGTGAGGAGTTCTTGCCATAAGTACATGCCTAGTTTAGCAACTATTATGCTTCTGCCAGGAGCATTTATTACTGTTATGAGATCACCCATCATAACTGTGGTCTGAATGTTCTAATTTGCTTTTCTTTTTACAATGCTAATGTTTCAAGCTTTTGAGCCCAAACATATTTTGCTCCAATTAAAAAAAAAAAAAATCCATGAAGCAAAACTGCAGAAAGGGAATCAATTTTAAACAAATTTGCTATATTATGTATTTTATGTGTTTGTATGTTAAATTTAATTTCTTTTACTTTCTCCAAAGCAACTACAATACTGGCTTTGATGAAGGGTCACCCTAAAACCACTTGCATCAACTCCTGTCATCTTGACCGAGTCAGAAAGATAAAAAAGCAAAACAAAATATTTCCTTTGCTTTCTTTCCATACAGACTGTCCTGTAATTCTTTTCACACATAAATTTGAACTGTTCATTTTCTTCCTATTTCATAAATTTGTGCCTGCTCTAGCTCCCTTCCAAACATTAAATTCTCTGCGGTGAGACTTGGTAATTAGAAGAACACAAAATAATGCTCCATAGGAGTAGACTAAATGCTGAAGCTGGCTCAGTGGGACTGGTGATGGCCAGCTTCCAAGATGGCACCCAGTGGCCTGCCCCCAGGACTCATGTGCTTGTGTATTGCCTCCCACTTCAATCCAAGGGTGTAACAGCCTTTCTCTAAGAACATGTGGCAGAAATGGAATTTGTTTCACATCTGCCCTAGTGAGCCCTTGATGCTTTGACTGTATATTACCTCCTGAAGCAGCTGCCACACCCCTACCCTTTCACCATTTCCTAAAACAATACCCTCAACAAGGTTACCTTGTATGTAATAGTCTTTTATCCTCAAGTTCTTTTATTTTATTCATTCCTCCACGCATCTACATTCATCTAGAATCAGAGCAATATTTACCTATTTTCCCATGTTATCCATTACATGCTCAAATTAACTTAACTTTTCCCCACAGGAAATTATAAAAGAAGATTTGTAGCTTTAGCGTACTATTGTGTGTGTATTTTGGTTTCTGTTTGTTCTTGAGATGAAGTAGGCAAAGAGAGGGATTACAAAGAGATTAGATCATTTAGCTTCATAGACCACTATAAAGGACTAGAAGGGAATATTCAAAAACACTTATCTCAGCTTTGGGAGTACAGATGCATTTTTAATACTTTACAGATTTGCTAAAACAAATGTTTAATACATTTTATAATCAGAAGAATATTAACAAAAAGTATCACATGTATTCATATATTAGCTGTGCCATTGAACATAGCACTCTCCTAAGACCTGAAATGTCATACATCTGAAGACAAATGCTACAGACCTTTAGGAGATGACATATGGTACAAGAAAAACAGGAAATGATGACAGAAGACAGTAGGAAGTCAGGGAAATTTTATAATTTAGAGATATGAGTTTGAAAGGGGTGTGGTGCAAAAAAAATCCCACCTAAACTAAAATGGGAAAATCAGGTTTTACAAAAAGGAGGCAACGTGGACAGAATTCAGCACAAAGGCCAAGAAAACTTGCAAAAAAAGACATCATGGACCTTTAGTCTCCACTCGACTGCTACAAATACCTGTGAAGCTGTCAACCAGCTGATGTAGAGATCTTGTGAGAATAAAGGATTAAAGAATGTAAGTGATAACAGAGTTATCCTAGATCAGGAAAAAGCGGCTAAAAGGAAAGAGCTAAGACAGAGATAGAAAATTAGGTGGCTGTGACTTCTGATAGTTCCGCAGCATGCTTCAGATTCACTCTGATCTGTTTGGCCAATAAATGAGTTTCTAGAAGGCACCTGGGAAGATGGATATGAGTGGATGCCACTGAGACTGTCAAAGTGAAAAGTTTGATGGGTCCAATACATAAAGTTCCTTTCAACAAGACTATATTTTGACTTTGACTTTCTAAAAAGTCAAATTTCAAATATCTGAAATTGAGTTTATGGCTTGAACAAACTGCCAAATCCAGACTTTTGCTTTATTTCATATTTTAGAGGACTCCAGAGAAAAGGAGTTTTCTCAAGCCACATGCACAACCCTGGGAGAAGCAAAAGACAGGTCAAAGACATTAGCTTTAGTATATGCTACTAGTCATATTGCCTTAAAACAATATTCATATTTGTATAAAACTATAACAAAACAGATACTATAGAATCTTACTTGAACAAGATTTTAAAAATCATTTGGTCCAAATACTCATCTAGCTGAACCCCTTGTTCAACATCCCCACTAATTTCACAGTTATGCTTGAACATCTGCAGGTCACAGAACTCACTATTTCCCAAGATCGTATGATCTATCCATGGGCACCTCCAACTTTGAGAAAGCCTGACATGTTTGTTCTAGATTATTTTACTTTTAATCTTCAAATTACCCAAATCTATTCTTTAGAACTGGTTTCATTTTAACCAGAAAGCTCTGCAGGAATATAGCATATATCTATATAGCAAAACTCTGAATTTTTTATTTTGCTGGGTCAAAGATTTTTCAGATAATAGATATTTTATATATCATAATCTAGAAACACAAAGGTTAAATAATACAAATCAGGCTTCTTCTGTTCATAGTGATATATGCATCACATTTCTCATATTGAAACCCAAAAAAGTACAGATGTAAGTTTTCTTGCTCTTAATGATGCAAAATGTAAAACAGAATTCCATGGGCCGGTATGACTGCCTCATTCTGACCCAACTCATTATGGACTACCGCCATATCCAACGTATGGAAAACTCACATACGTAGAGAAAATCTGCAGAGATAATCCCTTGCAAGCAGAGGAGTAGATTGGAAAACAAAAACAAAAAACCTCAAACCTCCTGCTTTGAATCCAAAAACATAACCATATTTTGTTGAAATGGGCATTAATGTACCAGGCACATTCCAATCATTCCCAGCAACATGAAGTACCAGATGTTTACTGGATTACACATTTTAGCACAATTGTATTCTCTGAGCCTCTTAAGACGACTCTTTGGATTGACAACACATTTTAATAAAATATCTGAGAAAAGAGCATAATTTTGTTAAGTAGAAGATGAACAATGTAAGAAACAAGAGTTAAAACAACAGCAACAACAAACCTCTATCCATATCCTCAAACTACCTGGAATTATATACGTTTACAACAATTAGCAACTGGCAAGAATTCGGAGCTCTTGAGTGAAATATAAATATGAAATACATGCAAAATGACCAAAAAGTGAAATGAAAATTTATTCTTAAAGAAGTACATACTGAATATGCCAGTGAAATTAAAAGAAAAATCTAGTCTTTAGTACAAAACCCTCCTCCCTGCCTGGCCACCCCCACAGTGCTCTGCAGATGGCATACAACACCAGTCGCAGGAGCACGGATGCACTTGCTTAATGCATTTTCAATACACACATAATCACAACAATCCAAGTCTTCAGGAAAATAAAATGAGGTTAAAGGGTCACATTCCAAAGCAGTGATTTATTATTTGTAGCAATGTCTTAAAGGTTTTATTTTTTCCTGATTTCACTCTCTCCCAAAACCCAGAATCTGAGGACAAAAGTAAGTTTATATGTAAAAAGACCAGATGAAGAAAACAAATTCATACTGAGGGGAAAGCTTCATCCATCAATATGAACAAGGTGTTTAAATCACTCGCATTCCACTGGTTTTCTTGGGGAAAGAAGGCTCTGCAGAAGAGCCCACAATCCACATCCCACTTGGAGCAAAAGCCCTTCTCACCCCAAGAGCCCTAGTGAATCATGCCATTGCCATCTGTCCCACAGGACACCCCCTCAAAACTCACTTCTGGCTAGCAAAACAAGGTGTGTGCAGTTTCTGGTACTGTTTTTATCAAATACTGCTTTCTTCTTAAGGATTATTTATTTCTTTAAAAAAAAAAAAAAAAAAAGCTGCCAATGTTCCAATACAGGCTCCAAAAGGGTGGGGAAGGCACCCTGGAGGGCTATCTAAGACTCCTTTTGAGACATGCCAAGAAATGTTTATCTATCAGAATGAACGAACTGTACCCCAAGTAACTAGGACCAAGTACTTGAGCCACCCAAGTCCAGGAACTGCTGTGTTTATCTTTTTGTTTTTCCTTGAAGTTCTTCTACAGCATAGTTGGGACCATAAAAGCCTTAGAAGGTAAAAAGATTGACATTTACTGAGACAATAATGCAATGTCTCATTTTATACTTCGGGAAGGTGATACTGTATAAGGTTAGGTGACATGCCCAAAGCTATGAAGCTATGTAATAGCAAGACCAGAAATAGGCCTCGGTCTTTGGACTCTTGCTCCAGGAATCACTCTGCATAAACAGATGGTTATTCTGGAAATTGTGTCCTATAACACAGAGCAAGAGGGAGGCATTTACCAGTGTAATGATTTACTAAATCATTCCCTAGATAAAGACTCATCACACTTCTTTACCCAATAAAATCCAGCCTGCAAAGAGTCACAGTCAGTATTTATTTAATCTGTTGATGTTCAAAATATGTTACATTAAAAGACAGTTTTTTAAAAGGCCTACAAGTCAACCACTGGCTACACACATACTGTTTTCATTGTAGGGACAACCATTTTTAAGTAGGTCACACATAGTAATGTAATGTAATTTAACATGTGATGACTAACAACACATTTTAAATCGGAAGCCAATTTATTGTTATAATTTCTTAACTAGTGCAGACATACAGACTATGATTGTTGAGGCTTGTTTTTAACAGTAAAAATTGAATTTCAACTCCCCTTTTTCCCAGCTGCAGTATTGAACTTAAACGTCTACTAGATCAGTGGGTGGAAGATCAAAGAACATTTAAAACATTTTAACTTTACTACCCACAAGGATGTGGGAGTAATATGTCAGTGGGACTAAAATGTATGTGACAGAGTCTTAGAGATTCCCTAACTCGACAAGAAGCTGATTGTTCCCTTTTTAAAGAAGCAACACTCACTCTTACCTTCGCTCAGTCTACTTTTTAAAGCTGGCAAATATAACAAAAGAGTTAAATGGGAATCTAAAAATATGTATGTTCTTATATGTTCTGTTTCTAGTGCAGGTGAAGACACTAATCACAGCTGATAATCTGAGATTTCTCTTATCTAGATGGCCTTGTAAAAGGTTTCCCTTCAAGTGAGTAATATGTAATCCACACTAAGAATAAACTTAATCTTTAAAAAATGGAAAACATTAATTCTTTCTATTTCCTCCCCCTTTATTCCCAGCCCAAGGAAGTACAGATGTGAATAAATGTGTCTAAATATAATCAGTAGAGAAAGATGTCAATCTCATTTCCAAAAGCCTGAAGTCAAGTTAGAGGAGAAAGAAGCAGCAACAATGGATGAGTGAGAAAAGCATACTGACCTCCCTGGCCTGGGATGCCCTGAGGCTGCTCTGACCAGCACCCGCTTCCATCTGCCCAAATCTCTTCTATCTACAGACCCCATTCAAATTCTATCACTCCCAAAGAGCGTTACTGGAGTACAATATACCCTCCAAACTCTAATTTTCTGAACTATTTCAGCACCCATTATGAGAACCCCACAATGAGTAACAATTATAGAATGCCATATGTCCCTTGTTAGCTGTTTACATGTTATCAGTTTTGTTTCCCCATTTAAACCATTAAGATGAAGAACCTGCAACATAACTCATGCTTTTAAAATGTTTTCCATAGGAATGGCATGCAAATAGACAAACAGGTGCTTGAGAAAACAAGCAACAAACTATGCTCCATTGAATTAACATAGCAAAACTCATGCCATAGCATTTCCTCCATAGGCAGTGCCTGAACCTAGGAGCACATGAAAGACGTGTAGCTGCATATGACACATGTGCTCCAGCTCCTCTGAAAAGACCAGGTATAATGATCAATATTACTGTTGTTGTTATTCATTTGCACAGAAAGCTAAATGCCATAGGTAATACTTAGGCATAAGCTGTCATGCAAACTCTGCAAATGCCTTTGTGCATATATGGATCTAATTTTTCTTTCATTTTTGGATTCATTATCCAGTGTACTTTCTCATTTTATAGAAAGTCATTAAAAAGATCTTCAGTAGCTATTTTAATATAATCTAAGTTAGTTCCATAGGCGTTTCTCTACTGAAGATCGATTAAATGCTTAGCACTCAGCGACATCCTGAAAGAAATACAAAAAGACATATGACAGAGTTCCCTTTCTATTTTGAGTGGGGGAAAAAAACTGTTCCTTCTATATCTCCAATACCATCTCTCCCAGGGCTTTCCATACACTAATAGTTCAAAGAATGACTGCATTGTTTACAGAATAATGAAATTTGTAAGTATAAACATAGCAAGGTACAGTAACCTTTCTAAAATAAACAATCATATGAAAGCCAAGGACATAAAAAGAAATACATTTTGAGAACACATTTTTATTTCTAACTTAAATTTCTAGAAGAGTTGATTCTCCCAGACACTGCCACTAAAAAATCATGTACTGATTTCAAATCTCTCGTGTTTCCTGAGGCAGAAATTGATTGGCAACTTCCATTTCTATACACATCGGAATACCTAAGGAAGCTTCCTACAGCCACAGCAGTGAAACACTATCACAGCCATATGAATGTAAGTAAAGATCTGTAAACTTACACGTCTATAGTTATACAGAAAATTATTCTTTTGAGAGCTAATAGATTTAAGAAGAATGAAAATACCAAAAGAAGAAGAAAATATGAGTCCAGGGTTTGGGTTCTTGATAAGCAGGTCAGGGTGGAAGAATCATGTGGATTAGAGATCTCAGTAGAGGGACGAGTAGAGGGGGAATGCCTGTCACCAAGGCTATTACAGTGGCCTAAAAATGGAAGAAGAAAAATGAGGCAAAATCATATTGGGTATGCAAAACAAATAGCAGTAATACTAAAGCCAGAAATCTACTTAGAGTTCTTACTGTTGGGATGGGTGTGGTGGCTCATGCCTCTAACCCCAGCATTTTGGTAGGCCAGGGCAGGAGCATCTCTTGAGGCTAGGAGTTCAAGGCCAGCCTGGGCAACATAGCGAGACTCCCATCTCATCAAAAAATAAAACATGAACTGTGTGGTGGTGTGCACCTGTAGTCCCAGCTACTTCAGAGGCTGAGGCATGAGGATCACCTGAGCCCAGGAGTTTGAGATTGCAGTGAGCTATGATCACTCCATTGTACTCCAGCCTTGGTGAGAAAGTGAGTCCCTGCCTCTAAAAAAAAATAAAATAAATTAAAAAAAAATAAAATAATTCTTTCTGTTGGTGGAGACCTGGCAGGGAAATATAGAGACTTATTGCGGGCATGTAATTCTTCATTTGAGAAAGATAAATGGGCTTAACAAATGATTCAAGAACAAATGAGCTTACTAATAAATGGAGAAATGAATAAATGAAGGCATGAATAAAAGCAGCAAGGAGATAACATAAAACTAATTAATAGTCTAAGTCCCTGGATATAAAAAGAAACACATGATCAAAGAACAATCATAATAACTAATTGGGAATCCTAGGAGATGTGGAATGGGTGGCGGACTTAGGCAAAATTATTAGCTAAGAAAAAAAAAAAAAAGAAAGAAGGTTGTATGAAAGGATTTTAAGAGACAAAGTGAACTGAATTCTCCCATGTTGGGTATCATTGAGCAAATCTAATTCCCTAATTCTTATCTGCCAAATAATCTTCCATTAAAGTTTTTGGTGCAGCAAATGGGTTCTACTTATTGACTCCCCATACTTCCTATGTATCCAATGCCTGGAGTACATCCATCCTTTAAAAATAACTCAACACAATTCTATCCATCCTGCAAGTCAAACTCAATGCAAGCCCCAAGAACTCTTTTTTCTTTAGGAAACTTAGAAAATAGTCATTTCTCTTTTTCTGCATCCAGCTTTGCTAAGAGGGGCTACAAACAGACAAGGGACAGAAATATCTAAAGGAGAAAATATAAGGAGGGTCAGATCTTTGAAGAAATGGATATTACAGATTTCCATGGTTGGGGTCAGAAGAAAGATGAAAAACAAAGTATTTCAATCCCACTTTGTTCTAAGGGGTAAAGATTCATTATACATCCTTCAAGCAGGCTAGCTTTTGATTTCGGGAACCACTGGTGGCAATGGGCTTGGCATTCTTTTCTACTACCCTCCTACCTCATGTTCCACTTTCCCCTCCTTTGAGAGATGGGGGCATCTGGAATGGAGTCAGTATATGTCCCAAAGTAAAGGACAGCCAGGGAGAGGAAAAAGATCCACTGAGATGAACTTTTATTTTTCCTTTTTATTTTATTATTTTTAATGAATTCCTCTGGCATTAAACCTGTAAGATGAAATACGTATCATCACCCCTAGATTACTGACCAAGAACACACTACCAGGATACCAAAGACAATATAATGTGGAGACTCTAGGCAACTCCCGAAGAAACAAGTTATAAAAGAGAGGGGAAGCAAAATTAGTGGCACCAATGGCAATGACGCAAAGAAAAAGAAAAAAGAAAGAAATGCCAAGCTGTAGCCAGGCAATGCAATGTAAAACCATTGCTTCATGTCCCGCCCACTTCCACACCCACTGAGAGTGCTGTTCTTGGGGACGAGAAAACAGCTTGAGGTAACAACAGAAGAATCAATGCCAAGCCATGCTTATCTCTGAGCCAAGACACTAACCTCACAGTTCATGGACATTATTGAAAAACAGAAGACAAAGACAACAGGAGAAGCTGACTGCGGTTCTCTCCTTCCTTGTCCACCACTTCCCTAAACCCAGAAAGGCACTCCTATGCCAAATCTGTTTAAAAATCTTATGAATCACTGGCCTCTGTTTCTTTTATGCATTTATTGAGACCAGCCTACACTGACATCGATGAGCTAGTGAGAAATTGCCAAGTAATAAGCAGCCAGAGACGCGGTTACTGAACTTTAATAAAATGACAGTTTAGAATTTAAAGACAAAGAAATGTCTTTTATCTTTTTCCACACATAGAAAAGGAACATAGCTGCTTAAAAGAACCACTGTAATTCCCCAATTTTTCTTGTATCCTTATTTTAATGTCAACTGCTGTATAGCTGATTATAATCATTATGTTATTATATCACACCCTAGATATAAAGATTTAAATAAACTACAGAATTATCTGCTACCTAGAACTAGGTCCAA
Source organism: Saimiri boliviensis (assembly GCF_048565385.1). Classification (NCBI taxonomy): domain Eukaryota; kingdom Metazoa; phylum Chordata; class Mammalia; order Primates; family Cebidae; genus Saimiri; species Saimiri boliviensis. The sequence continues at coordinate 93,981,650 of NC_133461.1, forward strand.
ATCTCCATCCATTCTCATGACTTTAACACATCACAAAAGATTTTCAAACAATTCTATCCTCTCATCTGGGTGTCCATTAGAACACAAACTCGATGTCTGTTCTGTTGCATCTTTATAACGCCTGCAACATGCTGAATGGGCATCAATTGAATGAACCTAATTCTAATGAAATCTCAGGTTCAGCTTATGCAAAATATTTTTATTCCAATGACACCACAACTAGTCCTAATGTTCCAACTGCTCTTCTGAGCTCTAACTTTATATATAGTCTTGACTCATCTCTGTTCTTCATTTCCACTCTCCAGACAGTCCATCATCTAGGAAATTTTCTTTAGAAAATGAATTGCTAGGCTGGATGTTGTGGCTCATGCTTGTAATTCCAGCACTCTGGGAGGCCGAGGTGGGAGGATCACCTGAGCTCAGGAGTTCTAGAGCAGCCTGGACAACATGGCAAAACCCTATCTCTACTAAAAATACAAAAATTAGCCAGGCAGGCTGGGTGCAGTGGCTCAGGCCTGTAATCCCTGAACTTTGGGAGGCTGAGGTGGGCAAATCACGAGGTCAGCAGTTTGAGATTAGCCTGCCCAACATGGTGAAACCCTGTCTCTACTTAAAAAAAAAATTAGCTGGGTATGGTGGCAGACACCTGCAATCCCAGCTACTCAGGAGGCTGAGGCAGGAGAATCACTTGAACCCAGAAGGCAGAGGTTGCAGTGAGCTGAGATCATGCCACTATACTCCAGCCCAGGCAACAGTGCAAGACTCCAACTAAAAAAAAAAAAAAAAAAAAAAAAATAGCCAGGCATGGCAGGGGGCACCTGTGATCTCAGCTATTTGGGAAGCTGAGGAAGGGAGAATTGCTTGAACCCAGTAGGTGGAGGTTGCAGTGAGCTGAGATTGTGCCACTGCACCCCAGCCTGAGCGACAGAGCAAGACTCTGACTCAGGAAATAAATAAATAGCTAAACTAAATAGAAAAAATACACACACACACACACACACACACACACACACACACACACACGTACATGTCTCTTTTATTTATCTTTACCTCTATCATTACCCCTATTTTGGCAATCTTGTCTAAGTTGGCTTTTTTATTTTCACTGTCTGCATACTGATTACAGACTAAAAGTCTCTATTGCTCAGAAGTTATTTGTACTTCCCCATTACTCACCTACTGTCCCAAGTAAAAATATGCCCTTAAGGAAAACCATTCAAAGTCCAACTTTGTAACATATCTGACCCATCACGTTGGCCTCCTAATTGCCCAACTAGTCTACTAAGCTATTTTCTAGACTTCTATTTAACCCACTTTTATCCATTTAGTTCATTAGAATGCATATTCCATGAGGTCATGCATTTTTCACTGTGGTATCTTCACCACCTAGATTAATGCCTGAAACATACAGGCCCTTAAATATTTGCTGAATGAATGAGTTTAAGAAAAAGAGAGAAAAAAAGAAAGGCAAGTAGAGGAGAGAGTGCTAAACTTTACAAAGGAGTTTATCATTATAGGTTCAGGTCAAGTCTCCACTTTCACTGATCACTTCAACCTTCACTGATTTCTCTCTTCTCTGATTTTCTATGGAATTTCTGCATGGAAATACAATTTAGCACCTAAATACTCAGTCCAAGAATTCAATGAATAGTTGAGAAACTCATATCCACAGAACTCTGCACAACAGACATGGTCTTTGCTTTCTCCAAACTAATAGTCTCATATAAACATTCAACAAAGGCAACCAAAAACCAGCTACTACAGGTGCACATAGAACACTTAATTTGGACTTTGACAAGAGGGATGGCTTCTCAGAGGAAGGAGTAGCTAAGCAAAGACTTGAATGGTGAGTATGAGTTAGTGAGACAAAAAGAAGGGAGGAGTGTTTCAGGCAGAGGAAACAGTATGGATGGAGACCTAGAGGCAAGAGAGAGTGCTTAGGAAAAGTGTTTAGGAATTGAAGGAAGTTCAGTGGTTCCGGAGCTCATGGGCAAGAAAGAGCCAAAGCTACTGGGGTTGGCAAGGACCAGACTTTGAAGGGCCAAGAAGTCACCTTGAGTTACAAAGCATAAGCTAAAAATGTGAATTATGTGAAGTAATACATATGTTAATTAGCTTGATTTAGCTATTCCAAGATGTATACATATTTCAAAACATGTTGTACATGATAAATATAATCTTTATGTGTCAATTAAAACTTTTTTTGAAAAAAGCAGCTATGACAATGAATATGAAAGGGAAGCTGAGAAGGGGAAGGAGACAGAGAGAATGTAGAAGCCTCACAGGTCAGTTCTGGTCCTCAGTCTAAAGGGGGATTTCTTGTGAGAAAAGCAGAGACCTGGTTTTAGGCTTTCTATCTCAAAATGTCTGTTCAGAAAATATGGCATTCACACACATACACACAAAAAACCTGTTGATTTGAAAACTTTGATTCTTCCTGCACCTTTCCCATCCAAAGAAAAAGAGTAATTGTAAAATTTAACAACTAAACAGAGACTAATAAGCAATTTTAAATGCAGGAGACTTCATCAACCATAAGAACCTTATGTCCCTTTCAATTTTCTTCCCCTTTGAGACTCTGAACTAGTCAGCAGAGATTTCTGAACTAGACTTCCCCCACAATCCACAATCCTGTATTTCTCATAATTATGAGTTCTGTAAAAGCTTAAGCAATGAGCTAAGGAAACAGCTCTAAGTCGTTGTGATTTCAGTTTCTCTTTTGCATCAGATTAACTGGCTCCTTTAATCCACAGCAGTGTCTAACATTAGTCCAGACTCAATATCAAGTTTTAGTCAAATGTGGTACCTTGTGTAAGGCTGTCTCACCCAAAATTATTTCAAGATGAAGAGGGCTGTATCTAGACTTATACAGTTCTCCTAAGAACATGCCACTACATTAATATAAGAAGTGTGCAACAACTATTAAAAGAATAAACAAAGATCAAAAGCTGCTAAGACAAAAAAAGGGTGCAGGTTTCTATGAAAGGTGTAGATTTTAACTGGATAATTTTTTATAATTGTATATTAAGTAAAGATACCTGGCATCTGTCTCATACATTACCTTCAAAAACTCTTCTTTCTCTAAAGAGCTTGTACAAATGCCATTCTGGAGGAGAAACCTTCATATCCCTATCTCAAACCTACTACACAGGAGAAGGAAATAGATCTTCATGCTAAACCTTCCACTGAGGAAATTACTAATTCGATTTCTCTTAGCAGTGCTGCTACAATGCAGTAAACAAAATTTCCACCGAGTAAAAACTCTTACTTAACAAATTCATTTATTTCCATTTTAATTAGGATAGCAAACTCTAAATTCCATAAAGACTGGAAAAGAAAGCATCATAAATCAAAAAAATCTTTCCTACTTTTGAAATAGGGATATCATATGGTATAGTAGCTATTGACTTGCAAAAATAAGAAATATGCTAAGTATTGCCTTTTTCTAATGACAAGAAGTATGCTGTGTTTTTCCCAAGGTAGCACTTCTTTTGAGATATTTTGAATATGAAATATTTCTTTGGGACAGCCGTGAAAAATCTGCATTCATTCCACAACCACACGACAATAAAATGAGGACCTGACCTTCTGGAGATGAAGATACCATGGCATAACCATCAACATTGTCACCAATTCTCATCTGTCAATATGTAAAATCTCTTTCTCCAGCTGACAAGTGGAAACTACTCTCTAATATAAACAAACACAGACATCCCACGTTGTAACTAAAAAATTTCCTAGTTTTGACCTGTCATTGGGGAGAAAATAAAAAACACTTTACATATAAATATTAATGAGATGACAATGCATTATATCTAAACTAGCAATTTGATCTTTAACAAAGCTGACCCTTAGTACCTTTGAGAAAAGAGAAAGAAGAAAGAAGGGAAGATGCACTATATCCATTGTAACATTCACTGCCCTTTCATCCATCCACTTAAAGAGTATTTGTTTATCACCTTTTATGTGCCAGATACTGTGTACTGTAGAATGTTTACCCATATTTTTGGCTTCTATCCATTAAAATACCAGTAGCAGCTAACTGCCTTAGCTTTAACAACCAAATACATCTCCAAACATTGCCATATGTCCCTTGGGAAGCACTGCCTTAGAGGTTAAGATTCTGTAGCCACTGTTTTTCAGAAATTTAAGATATAACTAAAAGACAAGATGTGCATACTTGAAATACATGAAAACACTGAACAAATAAATAGCCTGTAATAACGTTTTAGGGTTGGCAAGATGGCTGCCAAAAAAAAAAATTCACATGTACCTAACTAAGGTTGAATATAGTGTTTATTTTTTATTTATTTTTTTTTTTGAGACAGAGTCTCACTCTGTTGCCAGGTGCCAGGCTGGAGTGCAGTGGTGCAATCTTGGTTTACTGCAACCTCCATCTCCTGGGTTCAAGCAATTCTCCTGCCTCAGCCTCCTGAGTAGCTGGGACTACAGGTGTGTGCCACCATGCCCAGGTAATTTTTTTTGTATTTTAGTAGAGACAGGGTTTCACTATGTTGGCCAGGATGGTCTCGATCTCTTGACCTCGTGATCTGCCTGCCTCGGCTTCCCAAAGTGCTGGGATTACGGGAATGAGCCAATGCACCCAGCCTGAAAATAATGTTTATTTTTAAATAAAACTTTAAAACGATAATTTCTTTCTAAAAGCCATTCCAATCTGTCCTCTTTAGAAAATTCACTCCTTTACTTCCCCCCCACACACAAAAAATGCTCTTCACCAGCCTGGCCAACATGGTGAAACTCTGTCTGTACCAAAAATGTAAAAATTAGCTGGTCATGGTGGCGGGTGCCTGTAATTCCAGCTTCTCAGGAGGCTGAGGCAGAAGAATCACTTGAATCTGGGAGGCAGAGGTTGCAGTGAGCCGAGATCGCACCATTGCACCCCAGCCTGGGTGACAAGAGTGAAACTCTGTCTCAAACACACACAGACACAGACACAGACACACACACACACACACACACACACACACACACACACACACATTCTTCATTATAGCAAAACATTTATTCTGACTATGGACTAATGAAGTCATGGAGTCACGGTTAATAAATAAAGACTAGAAGGATGAAAATGGCAAACAAATCATTAGGTGAGATTGGAAGATTCTGCCAATTAAGAAAGGCAACTTAGATCCTCTATACCCTTTCGCTTTTATCTATGTGATACTTAAAATTTACTGCTCCATATCAAACATGATCTCAGTAATTCTTTTTTAATCAACTCTTTAGGACAGTTTAAGGAAAGGAATTGCTAGGCAGAAAGACAACAGAAGAAACAATAAATCTTTAAGTACAAAAAAACTGACAACAAAATGAGAAAAACACTACCTTGTGCACTCAAAGGAAATTGCTTATAGAAGATGAAACCAGGACTCAGAACAGGCATGTGTTCTACTCAGGAAATTAAAAGTTGTACTTTAATAAATGGTTTCAGATCCTTCCAGAAAATCTAAAATAAAACTAGATAATTACCTTATAGGTTTTCCTGGGAACACTTGCAATTTGAACAGAAAATATACCTTGTAAACTCTGCTTGGGTCGTCTGGGTCTTTGCTTTTAAATAAAAATGCTTAACCTAGATCCTTCCACTTTGTTTTCTCCCCGTCAGTGAGTAGGATGTACAGCTATTTAAGGAGTCTGAGAGGTCAGTATGGTCTAATCGGGTAGTAGGAAATATACTTTAGGGAAAATAAGTCATCTCTTTTTCCACTGTTTTTCTTTTGAGAGAGAGAATTAATTTTCTGTCTCTCATATACAACTATAAGAAATTGGTGCCACTGTGCCCCCCAGAGAAATGTCCCCTTAGTAGCATTTCAGGAGAGTCACCTGCTCCAAGTGAGGACAAATATAAAGCTAATAAAACAAACAAACAAAAACCCCCAAAATATACTAATTACAAAGTAAGAAATAGCAACTAAAGAATGCTTAATGGATTTGTGCTAAAACAAAACATTGAGGGACATACAGAGTCACAGAACTATCCAGACAAACAGTAAACAGGTAAGAGAAAAAAAGAAAGATTTGGAAGCTATAAATCCTATCTCAGTAATCTATTGCTCTGTAACAAGCTACCCCAGAAGTCAGGGGCTAAATTTACATCATCATCATTTCATCTGCTAGAGATTCTGTGCATGTGCAGTTTGGGGCAGAACTCAGTGAGAACAGGATTTCTCAGCCCCATGTGCTATTGGGTGAGCTGACTTGGGGATGGAAGATCCAAGATGCCTCAGTTCCATGTATGAGCATGGTGCCTGCTGCAAGCTGGAGCGCCTTGATGCTCCTACATATGGCTTCTCTCTCCAGCAGGATAGCTTGAGCTTCCTTCCTTACATGGTGGCTCTGAAACTGCCAGGTCTCTAAAGGCCTGCAGTTAGCACGACACCAATTGTGCCACACTGTCACACAAGCCAGCCCAGACTTCAGGGGGAGGAGAAACAGACTACACTCCTGAGGAACAGAACAACATGTTCATACAGGGATAGGAGAACTACCAGGAAATTTTTTTTTAACAGATAATCTACCACAAACCCCATTATTGTGAACCACAATAATATAAAATAAAATTAGAAAAAAGAAAAGATGACCAGGACTTTTCTGGTCTTTCCTATACACGCCCCCTCCCCACTACCACCATCTTCTGCCCTTGACTCTTCAACCAATGAAGGAGAGAAAAGAAAGAACAGAATGAAAGGTGCAATGCGGATTACAGCATTACAGACAACAACTTTGGTTAAAAAATCTTGTTAGGGTTTTTAAAAATCAGAAAGAGAACAAATGAATGAGTATCTAGAACCACCACTAAGTTTCTTATTACTTATAGCTAAATATGTTTTACATAAAAAGGAATGCTACAAGAACTTAGTACCAGGTAAATTGTTAGTGAGAAAAGTTCCCTTTTTTTTTTTTAAGTAAGAGATTCCACTTTTTAGGGTTGCAATTGTAAAAGTTCAAGCTTCTAGGATGTCTTTCTGGAGGAAACACTAGAACAATCACAGGTAAAAAATAAAACTGATAAATTGAGGTGGTAATACAGTGGATTCTGTGGACAGACAGTGTACTTTTTCCTGCACTAAAGTGCAGTGCTGCAGCATACCATCCCCCTCTTGAAACCCCGACTCTTTGGGAATAGAAATGGGGGTATTACTCATGCATGACCTTTGCCAAAAAGTGGCTGGCAGATGGGTTTACATAGCAAAGTGGAGATGTGATGAGATTATTCTGAGTCCCCACGAAACTAGCCCAGTTGAGCCTGGACAAGAGTTTCACTGGATAAGAGGCTCTTTACTTTCACAGAACACAGACAAATGTGCCATGTCACAATGACTTCCACTCATGTCCTGGTTTGTCATCATTCCTCCCTCCACTCCTTAACAGAAACCAAAAAAAGGCAATTATCTTTCTTCCAGCTATAGATGTTAATCCTCAACTAAGTTTTAATAAGATCCCATACTGACAATGTCTGCAATGTAGTAGAAAAGCTTTGAAGCCTGCAAATCATTTAGGACCAAAGGGAGGAAATCCAAGTCCAATTATGGGAAAATGAAAAAAAGAAAAAGAGCAGAAAAGCCCTTCAAATCAGACCACATAGAAGGCCAAAACCATAGATGAAAGGAATTAAGAAGCTACAGGCTTTTTTGCTGCCTTTTAAATATAGACCCTTAGGCAAAGTCAGCACTTGTTTAACATATCCACAGGTATTAAAGTCTATAACATATAAGGTGGTAGAAAAATAATTTCAGTGACTGTTACTTATGGGTCTGGCTAATTCTCAATATTGACAAACACTGGTCCTCATGTAAAAGACAAAAGTAGAAAATATCACTAAACTTGGAGGCAGAAACCAGATTTGGATTCTGTCTCTATGTATAGCCTTTGGAAAATTACTTTTTGTTTCAAAGCCCAAGTTTCTTTATCTATACAAATATGGATAAAAGTATCTTCATTCAAAGAGTTGTACACTATAACTGTTCAATGAAATTCATTTATATGTCTGAAAACAGTATCTAATAAATATAAACTGTGTATGATTCTGATCTTTAACATAGATTATGATTCCCAAGAAAAGTCCTTTTTCTTTTTTTAAATCATGGAAAAGACATAATATTTGTTGTCAGAAGGTGATGGTTCTGGCAAGATGATCTTGGGTAAGTCTTTTCTCTTTCCAAGTCCTAGGTTCTCCATTTCATTTATATGCTTGCAAACCTGAGTATCATTTGGGGGCACTAACAGTAAACATGGCAAACAAAGTCCCTGCCCTTATAGAATTTAGTAAGCCATAGGGAGACCTAAAAGAAACAAGTGTTCAGTGTTAGCTAGTGTTTTCTATAAAATGAGGTGACTGGGTTAGAATGTCTTCAAGACCCTCTCCTGATTTAGCCTGTGAACTCGTAACTGTAAATATCAAAGTCAACAAAAAGAAGGAAGATCATAATTTCTCATTCTGATGTTATGTAAGAGGTTAAATCATTCTTTCTCAAGCTGAAATCAAAAGCTTCCAGAGAACAGCAATGTCATTACAAAGGCTTTCTGCACTAAAAACAAATGATCCTCGTCTAAGATGAAAACTTAAAATTCTACTGTTAAAGGGAAAAATTAGGTCTGAACATCAAAGACTGTACCCTTTAGCCCCTTGAAACCAATAATTCACAGAGTAATACTGACACATATGCACAAGACCACCAATGTCTTAGCATACAGAATCAGAAATGATGGCTGAGATCCTCATGATCAGAGTAATACATTGAACAGGGAAAGGACAACGAATGCACAGAGTGGACACACTACTCCCTAGGATAAGATTCACAGGGGAGAGGAATATTTTATTTGCACCTTTACACTTTATATTCTTTATTCACTTTACAAACGTATCTAAGGCTATAGTAGTTAGAAGGAGGGTAGGTTCCACAAGCACAAATTTTCTCTGACACATTTCTGTCTCCTCATAGCATGGTTTTTACTGGTAACCTCAAGTGGGAAAGTCTCGCATAAAAAGCTTGAGTTTTCAGAATGAGTCAGACAAGGGCTGAGAAATAATGATCATAAACAGAATCAATACAAATTTATGAGGCTGATGAAACGATAAGCAAACAAAGGAATACTGGATACCAACAAGTTCTTTAAATAACTTTTTAGTGAGAGATATATATAAAATAAGAAACTTAATGTTTAAGTTAACTAAGAAACACACATCTGAATAGTTTTAGGAAAATTATTTGGCAAATTGAACCAAGATTGTCTAGCAGAATTCATTAAAAATATAAATAAATGAAAATAATTTATGTGCTTATTATAAATAGGTTTCATGTAGTTTCTGACAAACTTTAAGTTTCTTAAAACAGTGTACATTAAAACAAACTTGAGCACATGTCCTATACTACAATTTATCTTTTTAAGTATAAGAATAAACCTTATAAACCTCACATAACTTCTATAACCCCCAATTTCCATACTTACAAACTTTGGAATAAGATGCCCTATATTATGCAATCAACGTTCTGGCTATGTCACTTACTGTGAAATTGAAGGCAAGACACTTAACTACTTTGTTCCTTAGTTTCTTCTTTAGATCTAAAAAGTGAAAATAATAATGGTACCTATCCTCAAGAGTTATTGCAAGAATCAAACGTGTTAATTTATTTAAACACTAGAATGATGCCTGGTACACAATGAGAATTTTTAAATGCTGAGAATTTTATCATCTACTGTGTTTATTAGAATACATATTTATAGACGAATATGTGTTAGTAAACACCATTTACTAAACTGTTTACTAAAACTCGGTCTATTTATTAATCCTACATTCAGTAAGAGTTTGAGAAGGGAATCATCACCAAAAATCCCTAAGTTACCTCCTCTGATCTTCAATGGGGCTGTAGTTCAACTTCAGGAAAACATTTTATAAACATAAGGAGAGATTACCTCCAGAGCAGAATAGTGTGTTAAGATATGGAAATAATGGTGCACAAATATAAGAGATGAAAAAAATTGGGAAGGTTTCACCTAAGAGGAAGTAACTTAGCTGAATCACAGAAGGAATCTTCAAACACCAGAATAGTCATCAATTAAATCAGTAAATAGACTTATTATTTGTTTTTCCAAAGGTAAATGTGGTTGATGGTCAGGAAAAACTTTTTAATTAGAGCTTTCTGATGGCAACGGGCATTCTTTCCAAATGAATGTTAACATTAAAAACAAAATGGTGCTTTTCAAAGATGGAGAGATGATTATGCTGAGTGTGAGGCTGGACTGGACATCATAAAAAAATCCCAGAATTGTAGAATATTAAAATTTGAAAAGGACATCAAAGTTATCTGCTTTTGTGGCTTATTTGTCCATTGGAATCACGTGGGGAGCTTCTGAAAAAGTACTAATCTCATCCCAGATCAATTAAAATCAGAACTTTCAGAGGGTACAGGTTGTGCATTATTCTGCTTGTTTGTTTTCTTTTGTAATTGTCCCAGGTAGTTCTAACATATAGCCACAGTTGAGAAACACTGCATTAGTTCACAAATGAGAAAACTAGGGCCCACTGCTACAAAATGATGGAACTATAATTTGAACCCAGGTACTATGCTGTGCTATGTTTTATTCTCCCTCTTTTTTTTCAACAGGGTCTTACTCTGTAGCTCAGGTTGGAGTGCAGTGGTATGCTTATGGCTCATGCAGCCTTGACTTCCTGGGCTCAAGTGACCCTCCCACCCCAGCCTCCCACAAGAGCTGGGACTTTTTAAAACATATTTTTGCAGAGATGGAGTTTCGCCATGTTGCCCAGGATGGTGTCAAACTCTTGACCTCAGGCAATCTGCTTGCCTTGGCCTCCCAGAGTGCTGGGATTACAGGTGTGAGTGACCATGCCTGGCCTCTATGCTATTTTCAATACACTAAATTACTCATAAAGTCAATGGCTTTACAACATGCATAAGGCTGTAAATTCGTCTTGCAAATATATTTTCTGGGGAAAAGTATATACTTCAGGTTTTCTTCCCCATGGTACAGAATGCTGTCTAGTCTATTATCACTTTCTAATTTTAAAGCCATTATTTAACTGAACTTCGGTAGAAAAGATACACAAAACTCATCTTGTAACATGGGGTTTACTTTTAACTTTATTTTGACCTACTTGAGCTTGACTTCCTATTGTTTGAGCAAGTGTGCCCTTGCATAGATCCTTATCAGTAGGCTGAATGCCAAACTGGCATCTTACTCTCAGCACTGAAGATTCCTACTAGTCACCTGATAACTCCACAAGAGACATATAGACATCATACACATTGAAGGGCTGACTATATATAGCAAGGCAACAGGAACAGGCTCCTTCTACTCCATTTGTGATCATGAGAAACTGCTTATAAATTATTTTCTGCTTACTGATGATACCAACTAGAAGCTATCTTTTAAAAGTCTGAATCAGTGTGAAATTGGGAGAAGGGCAAAGGAATGGAAATCAGGAAATTCAAATGACTAACATGTGGTCACAGGGAAAGGAAAGCAAGCCCAGAACTGAATGTTAATTCCATAGCTCAGCCTCTATATAACAATCTGTTATCAGGACTTTCTGGTGACCAATTTTGCTTATCATTTCAAAATAGAAGCATCCTGGCAGGTGGGAAAACCATGGCAGTGGGAAGGAGAAGTAGCTGTCCTCTTTATTCTGTCTTTACCCATGCTAATTAGGGCCTTAACCAAGTCACTATTTCCCTGAAACTCCCTTTCTCATTTATAAAATGAGAAGGTTCATCAAGATTATCTCAAGGGTGGACTTCAAATTACACTGTTATGTGATCAGACAACATCTGCATCGTCAAGATGGACAGGGCTGGTCTATGATGTTTACACTGTGGACAGTTGCTTTTTCTGTGAACAGAATCTATAAGATGCTAAATGGAATCCACACAATAACCATATTATAAAGGGAATCTACCATACACATCACAGGTCAAATTTTTAATATGATAATCATTAACAGAAATGTGAATCCCATCACAGGTTAAACCTTAACATGAGTAGGCTGAATGCCAGACTGGCATCTTACTCTCAGCACTGAAGACTCATACTAGTCACCTGATAACTCCACAAGAGAGATACAGACATCACACACATTGAAGGGCTGACTATAGCTACAATTGACTATTTTCCAGAAATGCTATTTTTGGATGGCTAAAAAGTAAGCTATACTAAAAAAATGAGAAATCCCAACTTCACCCCAACAATATCTAGAAAAAAATTCTAATCATTTTTGTTCTAAAATTTATCTTTTGGTATATTTTAAAGACAAAAATAATACCATAAGGATGATTACTTTTACTTTTAAGATGAACCTTAGACTCCTAGGTATCACAGATTGTTCGGAACAACTTGGACTTACGGGTGATTTCTCCCAGTGATTTATTAATACACGTTTGTGGTTCAAAAATCATTTTGGAAGGCACATACGGAAAACCTGGAAAAATACAGATGGATGAAAATTTGGTAATAAATATATTTAAGGAAGAATATTAAGCAACTGAAAATTAATTTAAATTGAAAATTCTTCCCAGTTATAATCAGGAACAAAGAAGCAGATGATTCTCCCACAAAAAATAAAGAATTGTAGGCAATAAACAGATCTTCGTAGAAGAAAAAGAGTAAGCTATTTGAGGGAAAAAATAGGTGTTCCCATGCTTAATTATTAGTTATAAACTCACTGTTGAAATACCAAGAGTATTTAAAGAAACAAGGGGCTGGGCAAACCTGGAAAACATCACATGTAAATACAGTGCCTTTGTCTGAATTCTACGGAGAACAAGAAAGTGTTCTAAAACATCTGTTTTATTATAGGGTTGAAAATAAAGGAGAAGATAATACATACTTTGAAATCTATTTTCTAATCTCCATTTTTCATGTGTCTAATAGCTAAAGATAAGACATTCTTTTATAAATACAGTACCACTATTAGCAAGCATGGTCACAGGACTCTATACTACTTATAGTAGCAAAAAATATAAACCAAATTTTTTTATCATAAATCAACTTATAAATGTATATGAGACTACAAAGTGATATTATGATTTGAAAATTCAACGTGAAATAATTAAACCAAACAAAGTAATATATCCATTACCTCAAATACTTTTTATGCAATGAGAAAATTTGAAATTTACCTGGCTTTCTGGCTAAGATCAACTATAGTATCTGTTTTTTTAATCATTCTGTCAAATATTTTTAAAGAATATTAGAAATTAGATGAAGATAACATTATCAGCTATCTTTAGAACATAAGTTATTTCCAAAGGAAATGTCAAGAGCTCACAAACAATATTGAATCTGGAATAATAATAAACTGTGTAGTAACTTTCTTGAGCATAGAAAAGCTCACAGAAACAAACTGCAAGACGTTCCTATCAGCCAGAGTGGAGGCCCGTCAGCCTCTGGGAGCAGGAGCTGCTATCCATGGAGCTGCTCTGGACCCATTCCCCTAGCACAGCTTTGCTTTTCTGTCTTCTGTTCCCAGGTCTGACCTCCGCTTGGCCCGCAGAACTGGACACCGACACAGGTTCCACACTGACAGCTCCTGCTGTGTTAACTCAGCCTAGATCACGCCTACACTGCTTTATGAGCACTCAGTTTTGGCAACCTACTCTCTCTCTCCTCAGAATCTGACCTCAACTCCACCCTTTTTGTTCCACTTCACTTGTCCGCATTCTGACAGCTTGCAGTGACCTTCCCCAGCTACAAAGAGAAAAGTGTGCAGGGTTTCATCTGCAAAATTCTCAAGTAGAATCCATCATATCTTCAGTCCTGTTCTCTAAGGGTCCTTCTGCAGTCACATTATTTCCCCCTTATTATGGCAGGGAGAGTCTGAGTGACCTCGGATGAAGCTCAACTGCTTTTTAAGCTTATACTTGACAGCCTCTCAGTTTCCTTATCTAAAAATTTATGAATATGAGACTATCTAGATAATCTTTTAAGATTACCTCCATTTCTAATAACCTGTTCTTACATTCCAAATCTCAGTGAAATGACCCTACCAGGTACCTAAATCCCAGAAGTCACTTGGAAATCCTTTCTGTCACTCATTCTAATATCCAAATGAACAATCGATTCCCTCTGTCCCACCACTTTGTCTCCTGTTCCTCCTAATGTCCCTTGAGCCTCAGCTCTGTGAGGCCTACTTCACTTTGCACACCTTCCAGCTGCCTCCGGGTTCAGCACTTCCACTTGAGTTTCCCAGTGACTTCTGGCTTTTCTCTGAGTGTGGATTAACCTGGGTGCCTCCCTGAGGCCAGAAGGCTTACTGGACCCTCAAGAAAGAAGTCCTGGTGGCCGTGCATGGTGGCTCAGCCTGTAATCCTAGTACTTTCAGAGGCTGAGGTGGGCAGACTGCCTGAGCTCAGAAGTTCATGACTAGCCTGGGCAACACAGTGAAACCTAGTTCTCTACTAAAACACAAAAAATTAGCCAGGCGTGGCAGTCTGTGCCTGTATTCCCAGCTGAGGCAGGAGAATTGCTTGATCCTGGAGGTGGAGGTTGCAGTGAGCCAAGTCCACACCACTGGACTCCAACCTGGGCGACAGAGCAAGATTGTCTAAAAATAAAAATAAAAAGTAGTCCTGGCAAAAAGCCAACGATGAATAAAGGAATGAAAGGGAGAAAGGAAATAGATAAAGATTTTCAGATCAAAACATAAAAAGGGATTAAAATAATGTTTTCTATCGTCTGTTTTTTAAACCTTAGAAAACAAAATACTGAGTAAGAGGATGATGATAACAAGCAGTAGAGAGAAATGAAGAATAGTTATAGGTACAAGTCACAGCCCAGGGAAGGCGTGAAGCATTTGACACATGTAATCTCATTTATTCCTCTAACAGCTGTTCACAAGATGTGATGTTATCTCCATTTTATGGTTAGAGAAAGGGGTCTCAGAAAGCCTCCTTAATTTGCCCAATGTCACAATGCCAGTAACGGACAGGGTCAGAATTTAACCAAGATGATGTGACTCGAAGAGTCCACTGATTTCCTCTGGAGTTTGTTACCATGATGATCTCAACTTCACAACAGTGGTCCATGGGAGTAGCTTATGTCATATTAAAATCCTGGAATTTCAGTGTGCAGAAAGAAGAGTTAAAAAAAAAAAATCCTAGAATTTAAGTAACCAAAGTATTTGGGAAATAGGAGGGAAAACTCCACCAACACTGCAGCTGTGCTATTCATCTATAGACTCTACTCTTGTACTGGTACTAGCTACATGTGTCAGCACCTTTAAAATGCAATATTTAAAAACCCAATCCTGTGCTAAGATTATCTGTCCTATCAGTGGCATGCTGCATTTTGGGATGCCCTCTCCCACCTACTGTAAGCTCTCCAGAGACTGTGATACAACAATATGAGCTTCAACACATTGCATCTAATTTTATTGTAAAAAAAGAAATGCTCTGCCATATGGTTACCAACAAATGAAACAATGTCTGTTGCAAACAGAATAAAAAAGCAGGTGGAGGCCTGAAGAAAAAAGTACAACCGAATGAGATCTAAGCAATTTTAAAATAGCAGGTCAACCAGTAATGTATACTTAAACAAAAGTGTTTAAGAAACCAGGATGGAAAATGTATAAAAACATTACCAGGAGTAATATGAGAAAAATAATGCTTTCGACATTTTCATTTTATTCTTGGGAAGCTTTGGTGATTCAAATTTGAAAGGACTATAATAGGGAAGATATAAAAAGGAATCACAAATACAAGAGAACAGAAGAGAGTTTCACCTTTTATCCTAATAACTTAGAAATGTCTTCCTATTTCCTTGCAAAGAAACCTGGTATACTTTGTGTTATAGATGATCTAGCAAAAAAAAAAAAAACAACAAGAAAAAAGAAAAACCAACCAACCTACTATCACCAAAACCACAAAGACAGATGGGCCTTAAATTTGCTATGTAACCTGTATACACTTAAATCAGAATGGTCAGGCTTAGTTCCCTAGGAAGCACTGTACAGATCTTCAGAATGACACAGGCATCAAACCAAGCACAGAAAAAAAATCTTCACAATCATAAAACAAACTGATATCATAGCCAAAATACAAGTATGAGAATATTCTTTGAAAACATGTAGTTATTTCCATACATATTTTACCTACACTGTATATAAACATAGATGGCTTTTGTGAGGATATTAGTGAATTCTGGATCCCACTGTAACTCAGGGGATGGAGCCACCACCACTTAAAGATTAAAAAGCAATTGATATCTATCCTATTTTTAACTTTAGGTCTGGAGACTATGTCACCACTGGCGCTCAACTCTAGGGTTTAATTATTATAATAAAAATGTCAGGAATTACTTATGTTTGGTGAAATGCTACATTTCAGGCCTTTTATTTTTCATGAGGACAAAGAGCTAGTCATACATCCTTACCTAGGTTACACATAACTTTTCACAGCCTAGAACTATACACCAGAGTAATTAACCTTCCATGTTAAGACCCACATTTCAGAGAATTGTAGACATCAACTAGTTTTAAGTGGCTCAGAACAGAGTCAGGTCTCTTAGAATTTCCAATGTGAAGGACAAGTCATATGACCTTGGAGACTATGCAAGGCATTTAGCTTTAGAAATAAAGTTTTCATTGCTGGCTTTTATTTAATAAATATTGACAGCAGGCTTCTTTTAAAAGTTGCTATGCATACTTCTTCAACTGTATAGCAGGAAAAAAGGGCAAACTTCCCCTTTAGGCTCTGAAGGTTCACTGAAAATCAGCTGAAAAAAGGCAGAGTAACATGAGAAAAGGCATACAATTTATTAACGTGTACAAGGGAGAATCACAGAGTGATTCCCCAAATATTCCAATGGGATCAACAAACTCCTATAGCTTCTTCTCATAGAGGAGTGGGGAGGTAGCAAATACAGGGAATTCTGTCAAAGGGCAATAAATGATTACCAAGGAGAATGAATGGATGAGAAAACAGAGATTAACTTGTAAATGGGCCTCTTTAGAAAATGTTCCAGCATGGTTATATTCTTCCAGCATTCTTTGTTGCAATATGTAACAAGGAGACTAAGGAAGAACAATTGTTCTCCTTGGTGGGTCCAGCCTTTACTTGGATAAGGGAAAAGTCTCTTCCCACATTTGCTGATCTCTAAAGACCTTTAATTCAAAATACTTATTATACCAGGGAGCCATATTTTGGAGTGAAGTTTCCTGGGTACCTTCAGTATACTTAATGCAAAATACATTTTGAAATATTTAACTTAGAAAGTGGAAGTTCCTATCTGGGAGGCTGACGGGGAAGATTACTTGAGGCCAGGAGTTTGGGACCAGCCTGGGCAACATGGCAAAACCCTGTCTCTACAAAAAATAAGAAAATTAGCCAGGCTTGGTGACACATGCCTGTAGTCTCAGCTACACGAGAGGAGGGTGCTGAGGCTAGAACTTCGCTTGAGCCCTGGAATTTGCTGTTGCGGTGAGCTATGACTGCAGCGCTATATGCATTCCAGCCTAGGTGATAGGGCAGACCCTGTCTAAACAATAACAACAACAACAACAACAACAACAACGACAACAACAAACCCCGGAAGTTCCCTAATATGCTGCTCCCCTGACAGCATCACTATTAACATATTAGCACTTAATCTTCAAGATTCTCATATACGAATTTTAACACAAATGGTACCATTCCATACTTAATTTTGTATTGAGGTTTCCTCCATCAATTCCTCAAAAATAATAATTAGGTACTCATATTCTATCAAGTATTTTTACATGGATTTTCATATTTAAGCCTCATTTCCGGTTCTTAAGTAGGTATATGCACTGTTCCCAATGTGCAGATGAGGAAGTTGATAGAGGAATAATTTTTCGAAGGTCACAGTTAAGTATCAGAGAATCCAGGCAGCATGAATGAATAAGCCATACTCTTAACCCTTTCTCTTCATTTTGACATCCATACCACTATTCATAACTCTATGTGGTCTTTTTAACAATTGTATTAATTATATAATAAAGTATAATTGACCTAATCCTTCACTGACCAAGAGCTGTATTATTTTCAATTTTTTTTGCTATTATATACAATCCTGCAATTAATGTCCTTGTAGACACACCTTTGTCCATTTAGCTATCCAGCATCTTTTTTTTCTCCGAAATAATTTTGTCTTACAAAAAGGTTATACAAATAGTACAAAGAGTTCTTGGAAATCGTTCCCCCAGTCTTCCCTTAATGTTAACATCTTACATAACCATCAATGATCAAAACCAGAAGATGAATATTAGTAAAGTATTAACTAAACTATAGACCTTATTCAAATTTCACCAGTTTCCCCATTACTGCCCTTTTCCTATTCCAGGATCCTCTGTAGAACCCACAATGCTTTCAGTTGTTATGGCTTCTTAGTTTCCTCAACTGGTGATAGTTTTTCAGGGTTCCCTTGTCTTTTAGAACTTTGACACCTCAAAAGAAGACGGGCCAGTTATTCTATAGACCATCTTGCAATTTGGGGTTGGCTGCTGTTTTCTCTTTTTAACAATGAAGTCAGGCATTTTGGGGAAGAGAAATGATGTTATCTTCTCCTTAGAGCATCAGAGGCTTCATGATGTTGAGATGCCTTGTCACTGGTGATGTTAACCTTGATCACTTGGTTAAGATGGTATCTTTGGTTGTCTATACTGTAAAGTTACTAGTTTTACCCTCATAATGAATAAATATCCTGGGAGAGATACTTTGAGACTATGTAAATATCCTGTTTCTTCCCTAACTTTCATCTACTAAATTTAGCATCCTTCAATAGATCTATGTGCAACCATGATTAATGTGATATTTGCCATTTCATTCTTTCCTTTTACAATTGTTAATTTTTTTACTGTAATAGTAATCTGTCACTTCCCTACAATTTTTAAAATGTATTCAATGGATATTCATTTTCTTCTCTGAGTATAATCTAATACTACCACTTTGTTGCTCAAACCATTCCAGCTTTGGTCATTGGGAGCTTCTCCAGGTTGGCCAGGTTGGCCTTCTGGCATACCACCCTCCTTTTCTGAGCACTTATTTACTTTCTGGCACCACAAGATGTTCTAGGCTCATCCTGTATGTTCCCTGCCCCAGGACAACCACCAACCAACTCTCTACAGAGCATTGATTCCTTTTACTGGTAAACAGTATTTAGAAACCAAGGTCTGGATGCTACACTGGTCATTGGTATTGAGGTGTCATTGTTTCCAGATCCCCTCGGCAGGCAGAGCTAACAAATACATGCAAGTATGTATTTACATACATATATACATACCTATCATACACACTTATCTACATGTCTGCATCAATCCACACATTAAAAATTATGACTTCATACCAATAACGCCAACTGCAATCCAATACCACAGGGTTTCTTATTCATAATTTCTTTCTCTCATAGACAGAAAACTGGCTCTTATCATCTATAGTATGTTTGCTTATTTGCATATCCTAGTATAAACATAAAGTAGTGATAGAGGCAGACAAATGCCTAGACAGAAAGTGGCAGATCCCCAGCAAAACCTCACCTCCAAGTTGTAGACAGTTTAAAGTCTGAAAGCCAAGCTACAAGTAAAATGCTCTGACCGAATTGAGAACCTGTCTTCCTGTTTGGCATACTTTCCTCTGATTGGTCCCCACCCTTCACCTATTTGACATATACCCTTTCCTAACTGGTTTTTCAACATTGTCCTTCCCACCTTTGAATGGTGTTTGCTTTAACCTTTTTTTGCATACTTACAAACAAATCAGCATGCACTCTCCTTACAAACCAATCAGCATGCACTCCCCATTCTGAGTCCATAAAGGGCCTCAGACCCAGCCACACAGGGGAATCCCCTCTCTTTCTTGCTGAAAGCCATTTTTATAACTCATTAAAGTTCTTCCTCACCCTCCTCACCCTTCCATGGCCCCTGTAGCTTCGTTCTTCTTGAGCTCAGTCTAAGAGCTCAGGAACCACAAACCAGGGGTACAAGCTGTAACACAGGTGAGCTGGGGCATGTCAGCATGACTGAGGGAGGCTCAGATGGGGCATTGCTGGCCAGGGGTCCCCAGCTTGCAAAGTGACCCCTATAAAAAACAAATTTACTAACTGGAGTATCGTGTTTCAATACTGTTTTTTTTTTTGTCTTCTGCCACATAGCATCCAGTTAAAATACTGTTTTTCAAAATTATTTATGTTAGTTGTTTCCTTTCCCATCCCTTTTAGTGTAAATTACAAAATACTTAATTTGTAATAAACTTAGATTCATTTGTTACTGTTTATATTTTCCATTTTGAGTTTCCCCCCTCACCCCTATGGACTGGATGGTCTTAATTATTAATTTGTATCCTAACAGGGTAATCGCCAGGCTTGCGCTTTTATGTAGCAAATGAGTAGAAGGGCATATTCAGATATTCAGTGAGGGACTGGAAGAAATGTCCTTAGGCAGAGAAACTTCTCTTTATGCTCGCCTACATGTGTCTGCTCGCTCTCTGTACCTGTGTGTGAATGGTCTCAAATTTTTTTTTTTTTTTAGATGGAGTCTTGCTCTGTCACTAAGCTGGAGTGCAGTGGTGCAATCTTGGCTCACTGCAAGCTCTGCCTTCCAGGTTCAAGTGATTCTCCTACCTCAGCTCCCAAGTAGCTGGGACTACAGGCACGTGTCACCAGGCCCAACTAATGTTTTGTTTTTAGTAGAGACGGGGTTTAACCATATTGGCCAGGATAGTCTCTATCTCTTGACCTTGTGATCTGCCCACTGTGGCCTCCCAAAGTGCTGTGATTACAGGAGTCAGACACCGTGTCCCACTGACAGCCTCAGTTTTTAAACAGCGGTGTCACCTTTGTTGATATGAGATAATGTGAAACCTAGAAATCTATAGATTCTAAGGTTGAAAAGGAAAATTCAAATAATGCCCCCAAATCTTCAGTTCTTAACAATTTAAAAACATACCACAAATTGGGGCTTGGACTTTTCATAAAGATGTGTGTAGGTATTTGCAGGAGTACAGACACAGTTAACTGGAAGTTAACGACACTGGAAGGATCCTTATAATAAGCTTTCTATTAGGTATTATAAACAAGGAAAATATAAGAACATGAGAACTGGAAGAAATTACTTGGTTTCATTTTTTTAAAAATCAATTTTCCCTAGAGAAAAGAAACCAGAAACAGATGTAACTGACATAGTAGATGGGCAAAGAAATGCATCTTCAAAGTCAGAAGTACCATAGAAACAGGAATAGAAAACTATAAGTGAAAGCAACAGCAATCTTTCTAAATTATCAGAAAGTATACCTTAGCATATTAAAGAGGGAAAATTAATGGGAAAAGGTGAAATCAGAGACAGTTCCCAGTGTCTCTGAATCTGAAAGCACAAAGCTGTAATCAGAACACCAGCAGACATTATGGGTGAATAGTGACAAGAATGAGACTGCCACATGGTAAGGAAGGTAGTGCTTCCTTTCCAGCTGCTAAATAGTGCCAATTAACTACTGTATGCATTACATGGGTACCAATGTCTGCAAAGAATGTAGAGAGCAACTCCAAGAAAAAGCTATTTTTCTTCTCAAAGTGAGTAAAAAAAAAGACACAGAAAAAGTCGGGTTTCTTTTTGCAGGCCTCTAATCATCATGACCAGCACTTCAGGTTTGGGTGGAAGGTGGGAAGACAGGGAAGGAAAACAAACACTGGCAAGAGAGAGGAAGAAAGGTTTGGAAAGACTACGGAAGGCTTACTATGTACTAGAAGCTTTAAGGGCAAAATATGATTCACCAAAGGCAAGGGAAATTGTTGTCTCTAGTAAAAGACCCCTTGGCTTTCTGCCACCATAACTTCCCTTTTTAATCTATCTCTCATATGTAGCATGTGAAAAAAGGACCAGCTAGCTGCACTGGTTTTGTTGTTTTAGCCCTTATGTATACACACTTTAGAAGGCTGAATAAAAGCAACTGTGGGCAGTTACATCCTTTGTGATTTTCAAAGGTTGGCAGAAAGTATTCTATGAATCCTTTGTATATAGATGCATGCTTTCAAAATAAAAAGGCATAAACAATTCTTTTTATAGCTTACAAATAAATTAGGTGAAAAGGAAGGTAAGTGGTAGAGAGTAATGTTAATAAAGGTTTTTCCTTTATGCGGAATTGTTATAAAAATCAATTATAATATGACAGCAATTTTTAGAGACACCAAGTACGTGCCAATATGACCTCAGCATCTCTCCACAAGCTGTGACTGCACTGATGTTATTATCCACCTAAAGCAGGGTACAAAGCTCACTAAAAATGGTTGGAGAGGTAAGCCCTGTGGGGCAATACAAAAAGAGAGTGGTAGACTTTTCCTGAAGGTCACATTCTCTGGTTTGTATCAGCAGATTTGGAGTTTTTAAGAGTTTAGAAATATGAAAATCAGGTTTTATGTTTTCATGTATAACTCTACTTAGTTCTAACAGCCAAAGAGAAGGCAGTACAAAAACAGTAACATACAATTGCCTTAGTCCTTTTAAAATAATGATTCTGCATGCTAAGTGTTCATAAACTTGACATTCCTCTTATTTTTACTTTGATCTAGAAAAATCTGACATTGGTAGCCTGAATAGCTCTGTAAATAGTAACTAACACCCACGGAGTGCATTCATGGGATACGGCTGCTCTACCTGTACCACACATTGTCACCCGCCCTGGTGGATCACGAGGTCAAGACATAGGGACACTGGCATTTAAGCTGTTACCCACAACTGGAGTCCCTTCTACTCCTGCTCCAAAGCACCCATCAGAATTATCCTTCAAAAGACAACAACTACCATCTCAAAGGGGCTTTCCCAGATATTACCCAGTTGAAAATAAATTTCTCTTTATTCTGAAATCCTACAGTATTTTATATGTAATTCCACATTTATGCAAGATTTTAAAGATGCTGGCCCCCTAAGATTCTCATCCCCTGATTATTTAATCAAATGTTCATCTAGCCACTGCTAAGAAGGGACTTGGCAGATGGATCTAAGGTTACTAATCAAATATCCTTAATATGGGGAGATTATTCTGGATTATCCCAGTGGACCCAGTGTAATCATACAAGACCTTCAAAGAGGAAAGTAGAACAGTCACTCAGAAGATGCACCAGAAGAGGAAACCAGATAGAGAAGAGGCAAAAAGAAGAGGAGGAGGAGGTCAGACCGTACTGGAGAGTGAGAAGAACTTGGGCCATCTCTGTTAGCTTTCAAAATGGAGGTGGCAGACCACGAGCAAAGGACTAAAGGTGACCACTAGAAGCCGAGAAGGACCCTGGCCAACATCCAACAAGAAAATGGGGACCACAGTCCTGTGACCACATGGAACTTAATTCTGCCAACAAGCTTAATGAACTTAAAGCAGATTCACCTTCAGAGCCTCCAGAAAGAAACACAGTCCTGCCTAAATCTTGATTTGGGGATGGAAAAACCCAAAGTAGAAGAACCAGCCAAGCAAACCCAAACCATTAACCCACAGAATGATGAGATGAAAAATCTGTGTCATTTCAAGCCATTAAGTTTGTGGCGATTTGCTACAGTAGCAGTATGCAACTAACACACTTTCCTCCATATTATATACTATTTAATAGTTCAAATCTCAGTGGGCATTAGAATCACCTGAAGGTCTTTGTAAAAATACATATGGGGTCATTCCCAGAGTTTTAAAATTGATGAGAGGGAAGGAAAAGCAGAGAGAATATAGCAAGTTTTTGCTTTTATCTCCCCACATGATATGGTCCCCCAAATTTATTAACATTAGCATCACCCAGAGAGTTCCTGCATGCCTGTACACAGGGGATTCCCATCCTCACATCCCTGAAGAAAACACTGTTTTCTGACCCTTTCTCACATTATTTTTATCTATCCTAAAACTTCAAATAACAAAATCAAATGGCGCATACTTTTGTGTAAAGCTTCTTTCATTCATGATGTTGTATAAGTAATCCATTCCTTTTTGTCACTGAATAATATTCTACTGAATGGATATTTCACAGCTTCTTAATCCATTCACCTGTTTGTGGACATCTGGGTTGCTTCCAGTTTGGTGCTCTGAGCAAAAGCTGCCATGATTATTCTTGTAGCATATGCTTTTGTTTCTCTTGAATCACTGGATCGTAGAGTAGGTATACCTTTATAAGAACATGCCAGACCATTCTCCAAAGTGTTTATATCATCTTAACAGTTTTCCAACCGAGTGAGAATATTTCAGCCTCCTACTTTTTTTCCTCTGGCCCCAAATGACTTTAATGTGTAGCCAGAGTTGAAAACTACTGAACTAGATTAAAAATTCTTTCAGGGAAAAATTCATGTCTTTTTTAAATTTTTTTTTATTTTTTGGAGGTGGAGTCTCTCTCTGTTACCCAGGCTGGAGTGCAGTGGTATCATATTGGCTCACTGCAACTTCCACCTCCTAGGTACAAGCAATTCTCCTGCCTCAGCCTCCCAAGTAGCTGGGATTACAGGTTATGTACCACCATGTCCAGCTAATTTTTGTACTTTTAATAGAGACAGAGTTTTACCATGTTGGCCAGCCTGGTCTTGGACTCATGAGCTCAGGTGATCCGCCTGCCTTGGCCTCCCAAAGTGCTGGGATTACAGATGTCAGCAACCGCGCCTGGCCAAAATTCATGTCTTATTCATCTTTGTTCCCCCCAATATATTTAGCAGAGCATTAACCAAAGCCAAAACTCAGGAATTAAGTTTTGTATTGATACAGCTTCTGACTTTTGTTAAACACAGCAAATCTATTAAGTATGGCTACTGTACCTAAACATTTAATATGTAATTTTGAGGAAAGCAGTTCATAATTTGTGTAGTTGTCCAATACCTGTTATTTACTAAACTGTGAGATAGACGATGGCATGACCTATATAATAAGAACTGCACCTCTAACCCAGCTATAGAGCCTGACATACAGCAGAGCCTTAATAAATAAAAGTGTGTTTTGGGAAGAAAAAAACCCTCCTTTCTCCTAAGGATTTTATTATAATTAAACCACTAGCACAAAAATCTGCACACTTGGAAAATCCTAGCTTATGGCTCTTAATATTCTGGGAAACAAACAACTATTTGAATACCTGATTATAGGAATAGCTCCCCACAAAAGATAAATTTACGTATATATTTACACAAATTAATAATTCTACATACGATATCAAGTTGTTCACATAGAATCACTGTCACTGTATTTTACAGAAAGCTGAAATGATTTCTTTAAACAGTATTTGTTGAATATCTGATCTGTCCTAAGAATTATACCAGGTATGAGGCACACTGTGACCAACAAGGGTATCTCTTGTCCTTAAGAATACTGGAAGGAAGAAGATCAAATGCAAGTGATAAGCAATAATACCATCTAATCAATATGTTCTGAAAATCTCTAATTTTTCAAATATATACAACAGACAGTCTGGGAAGCTGATGGGCAAAAAAATATATACATATATTTTTGTCTAAGTCTATACCATGTGACAAACAACCTGAAACACAAATAACCTTTCGAGATACTATTCTGAGGATACATATTTGTCTTTCATTTATGTTTCTGGGAGTGAAAGAAAGAGCATGGAAATGAGGTAAAAAGAATAACAATGTACATCACACACCCTGCCGGTCAGGGTGTGGGAGGTGAGGGGAGGGATAGCATTTGGAGACGTGCCTAATGTAGATGATGGATTGATGGGTGCAGCAAACCACCATGGCACGTGTATACCCGTGTAACAAAACTGTATATTCTGCACATGTATCCCAGAACTTAAAGTGTAATAAAAATAATAATAATAATAATAAAGATTAGGTAACCTTAAGGTGAAATGAGTTGCCCCCAGAAGCATGAATTAACTTCCCTTTGTAGTCTTTCACAAATGGCAATCATTTTCAAAGGAACGTGGTAGTTCATTTTTTCTGGTAAAAGGTGTGAAGGTATCAGGGTTCTTCTCAACAGACAGTCTGGGGAGAGGATGAGCAGAACTATAACAATGTGCGAACTCCCTTTGACTAGGTGGTATGTTGTTAAGATAAATTTTCATGTACCTTTATCATTCAGCAAATACTTCTTTGCAAGATCTGGATAATGTGGCTTCTGGTGTTTCTGAGAAAACAATGATTTAGAACAAAAACTATGCTACTATCTATTGAAAGTTTAAGGGAAGAGTAAATGTTAAAACATTAAAACAAGCAAATAAAATGCTTAAAATAACAATAATCCAATATTGACAGGGAACAGAGTTCAAGAATGGTTTTGGACAGAGAAATGAATTATCCTATATTAGTGAATTTTCTGATTGAAGCTAATTCCTTTAAATGCCAAAAAATCTTTATAAAATAGTTTTACTGGCAATCTTTCCAATCTATTTCACACTCCCTGTCTCCTTAATCAAACTAAGTAAACAAAATGTGACATTTTTGATGACTCATTAAGTACATCCATTACTTTGCTGTGCTGTAATGCAGCCATTCTGAGAGGCCACTGACTACACAGATTTGCTTGTCTCTCTTCAAAACAGCTCCAGCAGTTCCATTTGGAGACCTAGTGCCCTTTAAGGTTTCAACGTTTTCTTTTTACCTTATTAACAAATCACCTCTCGCTACTGTCTCTCTATCTGACGAACATCACTTCCTTGAACTCTATTCTTCTATGTCATGGCCACACTGAGAAAACAACTGTTTCTTTAAAATAATTTAAACTTTGGCCGGGTGTGGTGGCTGACGCCTATAATCCCAAAACTTTGGGATGCCAAAGTGGGTGGATCACATGAGGTTAGGAGTTCGAGCCCAGACTTATTAATATGGTGAAACCCCACCTCTACTAAAAATACAAAAATTAGCCAGGCATGGTGGTGGGTGCCTGTAATTCCAGCTACTCGGGAAGCTAAGACAGGACAATCACTTGAATCTGGGAGGAGAAGGTTGCAGTGAGCCAAGATCATGTCATTGCACTCCATCCTGAGTGACACAGTGAGACTCCATCTCAAAATAAATAAATAAATAATAATTTCAATTTAAAAAATTTATGTAATAACCTAAGTGTTGTGTTCTTTTAAATTTGTTTTATTAAAATTCATTGGATGTGGCTATTAACTTGTCCATGAAGAGCTGGCTGAGTGATGGTCAGCAGTGGGACTGTAAACACAGGTGAATACCAGTATATGATATCTATAGGCTCATTTGCTTATGAAATGCCAGGGAAGAGGATCAGGCCAAAAATTTCAAAGTAAAAACTAATTGTGGGTATTGTCAGAAACAGGATCTAAATAAAGGTCTGTGTAAAATTAGTGAGGTCAGTTATTAATACATGCACTCTGTAATTATTCTGGCTGTTCAAAGTTATTTTGATTTTTTTGCTTGTTTTCAACCTTTTGAGTCTTTTTCAAAAAACAATTGACCATTAGCTAAGTGAAGCATTACTATAACAGCAAATTGTTTTCCTTTATGGGATGTTTTGACTGTAGAGATATAAATGCTTTTAAAATAAAATGTTTCTGTGTATCCTTATTGGCTATGTAAATATAATGTCCAGGATAGAATATGTGTCATGATAGTTCCAATTATCCTTGCATTGCTGGTCTGCTCAAAGGAGTGCATCAATCCCAAGGAGCTCCACGACCTCTTTCTGATATATTATAAGCAAAAAGAGGGTGGTTTTTATTTACAATGTGACCAGTTACATTCATATCAATAATACATGTTCATGTTAGTGAGAGGTGCAGCAATTTTGGACTGTTACGACACTTTAAAGATGCTCCAAACAGGGCCAGGCAGAGTGGCTCAAGCCTGTAATCCCAGCACTTTGGGAGGCCAAGGCGGGCACATCACTTGAGGCCAGGAGTTCAAGATCAGCCTGGCCAAGGTAGTCAAATTGTGTTCCTACTAAAAATACAAAAGTTAGCCAGGCATGGTGTCAGGCACCTGTAATCTCAGCTACTCAGGAGGCTGAAACAGAAGAATCACTTGAGCATGGGAGGTGGAGGCTGCAGTGAGCCAAGATAATGCCACTGTACTCCAGCCTGGGACACAGAGTAAGACCCTATCTCAAAATAAATAAAATAAAAATAAAAATGCTTAAAACATACAAACATTCAAATGTCTATGGATCCATCTGAATAGGAAATTCAGTAGCACTTCTTCATGATTAAATTGAAAATAAAATCTATCTGGGAATCATTAGTACTCGACGACAGTACCCTTAAGGATCACAACTACTACCACTCAAACTTTTTTTCCTTTTTACTTTTTTGGGGTTAAAAATCTGTTTGTACTCTTAAGCAGCATCTGTTCTGTTAGAACATTCTAACAGACTCCTTTTTGTTTTGTTTTTTTTTTTAAACCATGAACATGACTTGTGGATCTTCAGTTATTTCAATGTATTACCCTCATTATCATCACCATTTTTCATTCATGGTCTGAACCACACCAAAAGCAGCATCATTACTCTGCCCAACATGAGCACGTGACTGAAAGCAAAAGCAGGCTGCCAGACCTCCACGGGGAGAGCAGAAGTGGAAACATGCCACGAACCTTTCATCACATAACTCGGCTTGATTTACTTTACTGAAAAAAGCAGCAATATTCTGTGTTTTAAGCCAGAACCTTTACAGTTTTTCTCTTAAAAAGCTTGCAAACCTAGCTTTTCTCTTAAAAGGCTCTCCGACTTACACCAGGATAGGCATCCAAGCCCTTTTCCTCCATAGATACTGTTGCTACCAGGTTTCCATGACCTTCTCTTGGAAAGAGCTCACCTACTCTAGGCAACAGTTGATGCTCTTTTTTTAGCTACACTTAAATACCACCCATAAGTTCCTATTTTCAAATACATACTCCGAATATAACTCAGATCAAGTATTTCTGAGGATTCACTTCAGGCTTTTCATTTATAAAAAGTTCAGACCTTTTTCCTGACTGAGGTCTGCTTCTTCCTCTCATATAGTCCTTTGGGAATAATCTTTAGAAAATGCTACAATGACAAAAACAATTTTCTTGGATTTAAATCTGAATATTCTCTGGCTTCATTATTAAGTATATGCTTCTTTGTCTAAACCAGTAAATACAATGTGAGAGTTAAACTTTAAGAAATGTGATTTGGATTTACAAAGAAAAAAAGAGGTTAAGAAAATGCCCAGGCTGGGTGAAGTTGTCCATGCCTATAATCGCAGCATTTTGGGAGGCCAAGGTGGGCGTATCACCTGAGGTCGGAAGTTCAAGACCAACCTGACCAACATAGAGAAACCAAGTCTCTAATAAAAATACAAAATTAGCCAGGCATAGTGTCACATGCCTGTAATCCCACCTACTCAGGAGGCTGAGGCAGGAAAATCGTCTCAACCTGGGAGGCAGAGGTTGTGGTGAGTTGAGATCTTGCCATTGCACTTCAGCCTGGGCAACAAGAGCAAAACTCTGTCTCGGGGTGGGGCGGGGGGAAAGAAAGTAAGAAAAAGAAAATGCGCAGCACTTAGACTGAAATGATCTTTACAAGATCACCCTGTGAAGTTTTTTCAACTTCTTTTTCACCACATAATATTTTGCTCAGAAGACATCAACTGAGGAAGTTAGAACATGACAGAAAAACAGAAAAGCTTCTGGACCAGAAGGGGAGCGGTGACAGGGAAGTATGAACACTGGACACAGGCTCCAAGAGCCTAAACCGAAAACCTGAAAACTATGGGCACAGGTCAGATATCTTATTTTACAAATGAGGAAACTCAGGCACAAAGTGAAGTGATCATCCAGAGGTGCCATCGCTAGCCACTAGCAGGCTTAGGGCCCAGTGGCTTCTATAACCCAGTCAGAAGTAGTGTATTCCACACAGGCACAATGCTAGCCACTTAACACACCTTATCGTATTTAATTCTCCCAACCGCTCTTGGAAGAAGGTATTTTTATCCCATGCCATACCCGAGAAAACTGGAAAGGATTAAGTTGCCTGGTCAAGGTAAGATATTGGGATTACTTTCCAGATCTGTGACTACTCATTTCATTCTGCCACACAGCCTTCCATGACATTCAACCTTGCAGGTCAAACAAACATTAACTGGGGTCTGGGCACAGTGGTTCATGCCTGTAATCCCAGCACTTTGGGAGGCCGAGGCCAATGGATCATTTGAGGTCAGGAGTTCGAGACCAGCCTGGCCAACACGGTAAAACCTTGTCTCTACTAAAAATACAAAAAAAAAATAGCTGGGCGTGGTGGCACACTCCTGTAATCCCAGCTACTTGGGAGGCCTAGGCAGGAGAATTGCTTGAACCCGGGAGGTAGAGGATGCAGTGAGCTGAGATTGTGCCATTGCACTCCAGCCTGGGCAACAGAGCCAGACTCTGTCTCAAAACAAACAAACGACAAAACATTAACTAGGAAGAGAAAATTCAGGTTCTACTTTTTGTTTCTCTCCTACTTCATTCAGGTAATGGACAAAAAGGGAATCAGGAAACCAGTCTAGCAACAGAATCTCTAACAGTAAGCTAAAAACAATTCAATTCTTTTTTTTTTTTTTTTTTTTTTTTTTTTTTTGAGACGGAGTTTCGCTCTTGTTACCCAGGCTGGAGTGCAATGGCGTGATCTCGGCTCACCGCAACCTCCGCCTCCTGGGCTCAGGCAATTCTCCTGCCTCAGCCTCCTAAGTAGCTGGGATTACAGGCACGCGCCACCATGCCCAGCTAGTTTTTTGTATTTTTTTTTAGTAGAGATGGGGTTTCACCATGTTGACCAGGATGGTCTCGATCTCTCTACCTCGTGATCCACCCACCTCGGCCTCCCAAAGTGCTGGGATTACAGGCTTGAGCCACCGCGCCCGGCCAACAATTCAATTCTTAACATATTTCCTGCAATACTGTCACCACCAGCATCCGAGCCACCACTCTTCTCACGTGGACAACTGCAATTTTACTATCTTTCCAATTCCACTTTCCTAAACAATTCTCCAAACATCCAGAGTCAACATAGGATCATGTTACTTGCCAGCTTTTAATTCTTCAAAATAATTCCCGTTGTCTTTTTCTTAAAACATCGGTGTTTTTAATACTGCTATATAGTTATATCTGAAATGTTGATCATTACATTATACTCAATATTTTTAAAAAATGACCAAGAATAGTAAAATTTCATTAAGTCAATTTTTATATGATGCCTTAAACCTCTGGCTGAATAGAAAAACTACCCCATTTTTTTTTTTTTAGAGTGGACCTATTCATTATTTTTATCATTGAAAGTTTTACTGAGGAAATTACAAATTCACAGACAGTTGTAAGAAAAGAATTGAGTCCTGGCGCCATTTCCCAGTCTCCTCCAATGGTAACATCTACAAAACTATAGTATGATAGCACAAACTAGAATGCTGACATTAATAAAACCTAGTCTTATTCTGATGTTTTCAATTATGCTTGTACTCAGTGATAAGCAGAAAGTAAATATGAGAGATGAGACAACAACAATGGGGATAGGAGGACAAAGTAGGGAAAAAAGACTTCATGTTGCTTAGGTTAAGCCTTCTGGTAGAAAATATTAAAAAGTAGGGCAACTGTCAGTGTTAAATTTCCAGTCTTCTCCCTGGCTGAAAGGGGTAGATGGAAAGTGGACTGGCTCAGTTTTGCTCTTTTGTTTGTTTGTTTAAAAAAGAAGAATTATTACAGCTCTTGCTGTCACTCTGTGTAAACAGATCCTTTTTGGTGTTTGAACTTACAAAAAGTTGCTTATTTCTAGATTTTCAATGGCTGATTCATTTGTTGTTGTTTATCCTTATATATAGCTGTAACTGATTAAAAACCCTAATGGTTACAAAGCTGAGAGCATAATTTTATACTTCCTAATTATGTTTCTTCCTTGTCCAAAAAGATGCATTAATCTTAATTTAAAATGTGTTTTATCTTTGCTGACCTTTTGAGTCTGTTCAAATGCTACCTTCTTGGCTAATTTCTCCATCATTTTTACAAATTATTTTTTCATAAGAAAACCAAATGAGAAGATTATGTTTAAAACAAAATATATAATCCTTTCAGCTGACAAGATAGGTTAAGGGCTGGATGAAGGTATCCTACATATTCTTGGAAACTTCTCCTAAGAGAATCTTGCCTAAATTCTGTCCTTTGAGAAAGGAAGCGAAAACAAATGTATTTGAATAAGAACTTTTATTGGGAGTCTAACCGATAGACTTCATAACAATTTAATTCACTGTTTTTTATCATTCCATTCATGGAATGAAGATTGTGAATCCTGGTAGGCCAAGCATACTGACTTATGTCTTTTCAATTTAATTAACCAATTACACACACACACACACAGATAGACTCTTCAGCATTAACACTTTTGGTCTTCCCTTAAAGGACAACATGATAATTTCAAAGTTCCTAAACTCCAAGTAAAGAAATTTCTATAAAAATATAAAAAATTTAAAGAATATTCTAATGTCAAACATCTAATAGTAAGCAATAATCTGTCATATTGATTGGTCTCTGTAAGATTTATTTCCAGACTTTTAAAAATGATTTCCAGTAACACTGCCTTGTGACTAGAATGATTCTTATAGCTACTTCCATATTTAAATACATTCAAGGTATGTTTTTAAAAATTCTGCAAGTTGTGTTCAGTTTTATCACAAATACTTAGTTACTTCACAAATATTTGGAACTTTCCCTTTGTTGTTTCTGTTCTCTCCGTCAACAAGTTGATATAAAAACTCTTAAAGGAGAGACTGTTTCCACCAATTTCTTTCTACTCTCCCTCGGTATTTATTGAATTTAACTGCTACTCACAAAATTAAAGATCTAACTATAACTGGAAAAAAAATACTAAGGAGAGAAGTATCTGAGCATACTTTCCTATTGCCTATCTAATGACAATAGGAAAGTGGGACAGAAAACAATTGGGTTCATGTCCTGTCAAAATCTACAGTCTAGATGTCTCTTCAGAATGAAATGATTGAACAGCCAACAACTGACCTTCCACCCTACATGTTCCTAGGCCATTTTCCAGGATCTCTTTGTCTTTCATTTCTGTTTCTTCCCTTCTTTCATGTAAATACATTTTCAAATGGACATTTCATCTCTAAATATATAAATACCTGGCAGCCATCACCGAAAGGCTCTGTGTCTTTTCTGTATATAATAAGAAATGAAGAATTAACAACCATCAGAGTTAGAAATGCAAAGCAGATTGAATAGAAGATACAAATGCAGCTTCTCTGTTAAAATCAAGAACACAGGTTTTCTATGAAACTCAGAAGAAATAAAATTCAGGGAACAAAAAGGCAGAGGAACAAGACACTGTATTTTGACACAAGCTAGAGGAACATTCAAGAAAATCCTTATTTTTAAATGTTTTAATTGACAAATGAAAACTATATATATTTATGGTATACAATGTAATGTTTTGATTATACATATATATAGTATAATGATTAAATAAAGCTAATTAACATATTTTTCACCTCACATACTGGTTTGTGATGAGAACATTTAAAATCTATTCTCCTAGTAATTTTAAAATAAGCAACATGATATTATTAACTATAGTCACCATGCTACACAACAAGACATTCAGAATTTATTTAAATCATCTAAAGGAAATTGTACCCTTTGATCCAATCCCACCATCCCCAGCCACTGGTAACCATTACTCTACTCTCTTGAATCGACTTTTTTAGATTCCACATGTAAGTGAGATCATACAGTGTGTGTCTTTTGATGCCTGGCTTACTTCACTTAGTATAATGTCCTCCAGATTTGTTGATGTCACAAATGACAGAATTCCTCCTTTTTAAGGCCAAGTAGTATTCCACTGTGCATATCTACCACATTGTATCCTTTCATCTGCTGATGAACATTTAGGCTGATTCCATATCTGGGCTGTTATATATTTTCAAAGGTTACTTTAAAGAGTGAAGAGTTTCAGAAATATGCACATAATCAAAAGCTAACACTGCACTAGTTGAAGTGCTGCTGAGGAGCACTTCTCCTCATCAGCTGCTGAGGAGACTGGGTGAAAGAAGTTCCCAAGCTGACACAGTCAAGAGTACACAAAAATTGCCCCAAGACAAAGCAGCATCCCAGCAATTCCTGGACCTGTTCTTTCAGATCAAGGCCTCTCCATTTGGAAGGCAAATCTCTAGCAACCCTTGTTCCCCCAGGGATTTTTTAATCCCTTCAAATAATTCACGTTTCTATTAATATTCTAGGATTATTCAGAGTTAGGAGAATAAGAACTAGTTTGTTTCCTCAAAGGTTCTTCAAGATTCTAGGACCAATCCAAGAGCCAATGTACCCTAGAACTTCCCCTCTTGCAGCATCAAAGAGGGGAGTCAGTAAAAACACAAATCAAATTTAAAGTATAAAAATGTGGTAAGAGGGAAAGAAGCTTTTAACAAGATAAAAGGTAAGGGTTAAACAAAGTTCATTTTCAGGTCAATATCACAGATGGTTCCTTTCAAAGAGCAGAGGATATATATCCCTAGAAAGCAGCAAGCTCAAAAGAGATGGTGGATAGAGCTTTTGACTACTGCCACTAATCTCACTTGCATCTAAAAAAAATCTTAAACCCAAATATCTGCTGGAGGGGATAGGGTCCCATTCCAGCTCACTTTAGGCCAAGTGAAAAATAAAATATTATCAAAAATAAAAAGTTTTAATAGCTAACAGACAATAGTCAATACATGCAAGGACTCTATATACATGAGTGTACACACACACACACACACACACACACTCATCCAATTATTAAAACAACCAAATGAAGTGGGTACTAACAAAATCTCCCATTTTATAGATGAGGACATTGAAATATGATATTTAAATGAACTTGCTGTAGTCCCCTCGCTACTAAGAGATAGAACCTGGTACTAGAATCTAGTCAGTACAGCTCTCAAGTCATAATCTCAATTCTTATACCATACTGTCTCTCAAAACACATCCTACAATACAGAGCTAGCCCACATTCTACATTCTTATCCCTCTTTATTCACGTCCTTAGTAGTTGTAATACTTATTAGAGCCTTAGGAATGTTTTACTAAATCCATCAGGACCCAAAGCACAACCTCCCCTTTCTCTTCCACATCGTCCCCAAGATGCTTGAATGCAATGGCTAGGATAGGCAGAGTCCATAGAAACATGTTCACAGGGTTACTCAGAAACTTGTAAGATAATCACAAACTTGTGTTTATCTGTACTATGTGAATCATATCTGATGATCTGGTCTATTTTGTTAAATGAATTACTTCTTGATTTGGTGATGTAGTTGAAAGGGGTACATATAAGAATGACTTTGGGTGAAAGAAGGGGTGGGAAATGAAATGGAATAATAACCAAGATAACAAATAGTCTTTTACCTATACTTCAAATGGCCATCTGACAGAGTTTGGATCTGTGTTCCCATCAAATCTCATGTTGAATAATAATCCCCAGTACTGGAGATAGGGTCTGGTGGGAGGTGACTGGATCATGAGGGCAGAGTTCTCATGAATGGGTTAGCACCATCCCCTTTGTGTTGTTCTCACAATACAAGTAAGCTCTCCTGAGATACAGTTATTTAAGAGTGTGTAGCATCTCCCTCCTCTCTCTATTCCTCCTGCTCCAGCCATGTATGAAGTGCCTGTCTCCCCTTTCACCACGATTTTAAGTTTCCTGAGGCCTCCTCAGAAGGCAAGCAGATGCTAGGATCATGCTTTCTGTACAGCCTGCAGATCCATGAGCCAACTTAACCTCTGTTCTTTATAAATTATTCAGTATCAGGTATTTCTTCACAGCTGTGGGAGAATGCACTAATACACCATCACAAACATCACCTCCTCCAGGCCTTCTGCTTTGAAGAACCTAAGTAATACCCTATCACTGGTTGTCTGCTGATATCTAACTTATTTCACTTGTATTACAGATATCCATATCTTATACTCTAAGCACCTTGTAGGGGCAAAAAGTCAAATATTGTTATTTGAGTAAGCAACAAAAACTGCAATGGAATTGTAAACTAAAAAGACGACCCAACATATCAGCTATCCCTTCAATACAGTATAAGGCAAATTCAGAAGCAAAATACTAATTAAATTCTCTGAATTATAGAAGTGTACATAAGCTTCTCATTTTTCATACATTTAAATATGTCAAAGTCTTTTTTTCTTAACCATTTTTGTTCAGAAAACAAAAAAAAAATTCAGAATTTGGCTTATACTTTGATTTCAACATAGAATAACTGTCCATTTTAAGGAGAAAGACCCTCCAATGTTTCTCAGTAGTCTGTGACCTCTGAGGACAGGTGCCCATTTGGTTTCAGCATCTTCTCCAAGACCCACAACACCAGGTAAACACACAGCAGACCTTCAAGAAAGTTCCCAACTACAGAAAAGCACTGAACAACAGACATAAAAGCCCAAATGTTACTTACGGCCCAAAGAAACTTGGAGAGACATAAATCCAAATATTATTTTTGATTGAAATTAATCTAAAAGTATCAAGGAAAATATGTAAGAATAAAAGCCTCAGCTTAATCTATGTAACTCTAAGCATTTTTTTATATTGAATCTAGCAGTTCTATATATGATTATAAGGAAAACTAATAAAGGTCATAATTTTCCCTTTTATCTCACAAAAAATAAACTGAATGTCATTCATGAGTATGATGCGAACATTGGAAAGGTGGCAAAGAAAGAGAGAATGACCAGGATATTAAAAAACCTGTAAGATGACACCAAAGCTTTAAAAGTTCCTATGTATATATGTATGTGTATATATATGAATCTGTGTGGCACATATATAACAAAATTTCCCCCCAAAATTCTAGTACATACTCCACCCAATAATTTATCTCGGCAGAAAATCCGAGGTAGCTAACCTGAGAAAGATAATGAGAAAAAAGAAAAAAAAAAAAAGACACGAAAAGAAAAACAGAAAGCCAAAGAGAAAGGAAAAGACAGAAATAAAAAGAAACTGGGAGAAAGGGAGGGCAAGAAGAAGAAAGGGAGGAAAGGGAAGGAAAAATGAATAGCAAATAGAATAGAGAAATGAAACAAATGCAGTTTAAAGAAAACCTTTTTTCTTTCTTTCTTTCTTTATTTTTTTTTTTGGCAGAGTCTTGCTGTGATGCCCAGGCTGGAGTGCAATGGCATGATCTCGGCTCATTGCAACCTCTGCCTCCCGGATTCGGGCAATTCTCCTGCCTCAGGCTCCTGAGTAGCTGGGATTACAGGCATGTGCCATCATGCTTGGCTAATTTTTGTATTTTTAGTAGGATGGTGTTTCACCATGTTGGCCAGGCTGGTCTGGAACTCCTGACCTTGGGTAAACCAGCCGACTCAGCCTCCCAAAGTGGTGGGACTGCAGGCATGAGGCACTGTGCCTGGCCAAGAAAACCTTTCCCTACTGACATTTTCAATAAAATCCATTCCTACTGAAATGGAAAATAATCTTGGGTGAGTGAGCGCCTGGGATTCGTTATGAAAGAGAATGAACATTTCACCTGACAGTTTCCACGCTAACCACCAACATTTTCAGTATCATTTCACTATCATCTTCTCACAATTGAAAAAAGAATAATACATATTTTCCCCTAAGGCTTATAAACATAATCTCATTGCACAACAGCAACAAATCTTCTGGCAAATTCTTGGTAGAGGAAGTCAAAGAACACGTGTTTACTCAAGGTAAACAGCAGCCACTGGACTGTGTATCAACCATACATTGTTTAATATAGCTCCACCAAACATGCCCTAAATTTACCCAGTAATTCGCCAACAGTCATGCAGGTTACCATAAGCCTACCACTAAATTCTAAAAGCTTCACTATGAAAATCTTCCTGTCAACTTTCATTTCTGACACAAGTTGATAAAAATCTCACAAATCCTCTCTTGGAGAGACTCCAGTATTTTCCATGCAAATACCACTAGACTGAAAAAAAAGCCTTAGATTCATAACACCATATGGATTCAATGAAAGACATAAAACATCTTTATCACGTCACAATCCTGCACCTTTCGTCTCCTGCTCCTATTTGGAATTATACCTTCAGCAATGGCAGCATTTGCTCTACAAAGAAACAACCTAAAAAATGCCTTCTTTACTCAGTAAATTGAAGCTACTTTTCTTCCTGCTTTTCTCATAATTTTTTGTAATGTGCTGCAAATAAAGTCTGTAAGAATAAGAATGTGATAATACCACACTGTAATGCCTTTTTCATTTTCCATAGTAGATATGTCTTTCCAAATCTGGCAGAACTCTATTCTATGAAGCTTAAAAGTTACATAAAACCTAACAAAGG
The DNA here is from genome assembly GCF_048565385.1 of Saimiri boliviensis. NCBI lineage: Eukaryota > Metazoa > Chordata > Mammalia > Primates > Cebidae > Saimiri > Saimiri boliviensis. The sequence continues at coordinate 94,019,871 of NC_133461.1, forward strand.
ATTTCTCTTTCAACATTTCCATATCATATCATACATTTCCATACCATAGCTGATTCGAATGTCACCTTTCTTGAAAATTCACTTAAAGAAATCAATTCCAAAAGAAACCTATATGTGTGCTAAGTTTTTTAAAAGGCTAGAATCAAATAGAGATCTGTAACAATCACATTCTCAATGCACATATCTTACCCCACAATTCCTAAAATATTCATATGATCATTATTGTGTATTCAATCAAATGCCCATCTCATTTACAATGCTGTAGAATGTATGAATTCCAAAGTTGATTTTGTCTCCTTAAGAACAATCTGATGATGGGGGAAAACATGCTGATTGTTACCAATAATAAAGCCGAGTGCAAGTAATTCAGGCACTCTACAATTACTCGGAATTTAATTTACTCTATTTCCAGAGACAACCTGAGTGGCTTTGTGACTAGGGATTGAACACAGTTGGACCTGCTCCCATTATAGCCTGTAAATGCTTTTTTGTTTCCACAGAGCATATACATTTGTGACCTTTCTCAAGTTTTGATAGCCTATTTACACACAAATCAAACCAAAACTGCCACTCACTATTTATATCACCAACCATTCCACATTTGCTTATCTCAGTATTACTGATTTATAACGCAGACTTGTAGAAATTATCAACTTAAGGTACTTTGTAGTATGAAGCATCAAGGACAAGGCTTAACAGAGACATCACCAATAAAACCAAAAGCAAAAAGCAAAACACTTAAGTGATCCTTAGCCTACTAAGGATTATGCCATAAGCAGTAATAGAAACATAAGCATACATTGAAAGCCAATAGTTCCACGCTTACTTTCAGCAGATCCTTGGAGAAATCAACACCCTCGTTTACCCCTTGCAGATTTGCAATGAACTCCTGACAGGTCATCTTCTTTCCAATATTCTGAAATAGAGGCAAACAGTACATCACAATGATATTCACAGAATTAAGGCTGATTAATAAATGTGTGATGAGGTAGAGCAATAATTTGTTTTTACAAACATAACTAGACATGTATTTAACAAACACAGGGCTGGCCACAGCAGCTCGTGGCTCACGTCTGTAATCGTAGCACTTTGGGAGGCCGAGACAGGTGGATTATTTGAGGTCAGGAGTTTGAGACCAGTCTGGCCAACATGGCAAAACCCTGTCTCTACTAAAAATACAAAAATTAGCTGGACATGGTGGCGCACGCCTGTAGTCCCAGCTACTCTGGAGGCTAAGGCAGAAGTAGCTGATTCTCTCGTCAAGCTGAGAATTGCTTGAACGTGGGAGGCAGAGGTTGCTGTGAGTTGAGATTGCACTACTGCACTCCAGCTTGGGCAACAGAATGAAACTGTATCTCAAAAAACAAAAACAAACCAAACACAGGTGTATATAAACATACATACAATTTTAGTGCACTAAAACATGGTTTCTTGTGCTTTAAAAATTCTCATTAAATATAAATAGAAAACTCATACCAAAAACTTATTAGAATGGAGAAAAAAATTTGAAAAACTGATGCTACATTTATACAATATATAACTTTTAATGAAAAGCATGGATAAAAACAGACATTTCTGAGTTGAACTCAGATAGCTGTTCATGCATTTATTTGCATTTCCTACATACTGTCAAAACCTGTGAAGGATCTGAGATTTACACTACTTTCAAGCTAACAAGTTAGCCTGTCACAATCTAATAAATGCTGGCAGAGGAAATAAGATTCATGGGTGAGAGACAAGGTATTTGCTACTCACAATAACAGGAGTAGCCAGAATACCAACATTATCTTGTGACCACAGGGCTCTAGTTCCCCAAGCCCCAACTGTCCCAGAGCAACTTGAATAGGGCCACATATCACCTGCACAGGCAATGTGTTGCATTATAGGAGAGAAACCCTCAACTTCAGGAGCTGGAATCTTTAATCACGGACAATATGCCAATCCCTTTGCACTAATGAAAGATACCAACTCTACCTTTCAAGGAGATATACAAACTTGACCACTGCTGTGAAGTCACTACAGCATCTTCCAAAGCTACTCACTGTATATAGAAATAATCTTGAAAAGATAGACAAGAACAGAGGTAGTCAGAGCCTCTGTTCACACAAAGAAACATGAGACCCATGGAAAATTATCTCCCAGCACATCTCCAAGCTGGTTTAAAGACAATACAGTTTAACAAAAGCAAAGTGCATTAATGAATTAGAAAATCTAAACTACCAAAAGAGCGAAGATACAAACATACTAAGAAAACCAAAAAAACAAAACTAAGAAAACAAAATTGCCATCACAGAGAACCATTTCTTATTCTAGCTCCAATCAACTACAAGAGGCTGCCAGCTGTGGAGGATTCTTAGGTTCCATACAGACAGCGAGATACATCTGTCACAAATGCAGGAGAGGAACAAACACAGAGCACAGTCTAGTGTCACAAGGATCATCTCTGGCAAAACATAGTCCAAGTGAATACAAAGTGCACCAACATCTAAATATACCTGAATACACTACTACTATGCATAAATGTATGCTTTTCAAGGCTATTCTATTTATTCACAAAAGACTAACAGTAGGGTAGAACAGCACCTACTGAATTCATTTCAATCCCTACAGTATTCAAAATGAGAAAACAGAGTTCTAGAGATAGACTTTAAAAAAGTGACAGAGCCTGGGCATGGTGGCTCATGCCTGTAATCCCAGCACTTTGGGAGGCTGAGGCGAGCAGCTCACTTGAGGTCAGGAGATCGAGACCAAACTGGCCAACATAGTAGAACACAGGGAAATTCTGGGCAGAAGAGGATGGATTCCCCAGTGAGGGCTCCACCCTCATGCTGAAAAGCCTGACATACTGGCCCAAAGTGAGAACTTACATCTATGATTTCCTGCTCAAATGTTGCCTTTTCTAAAACCACCCATGGCCCACTCTGCCCCCAATTCTTGTGCTCATTAAAAAAACCCAGGCTCAGCCAGGAGAGAGAGCAGAAGCAGCTGGACATGGGAGACTACAGTTGGATGTCAGAGAGAAGTGGTTTGACTTGAGAGGAAGAGCTTGACAGCATAACTCTGGAGAAGAATATGGCCAGAGACAGCCAGACTTCAGCAGAGTTTATCCTTCCACTCCATCCCATTTTAAGCTCCCCTTCCTGCTGAGAGCCACTTCCATCAGCAATACAATTTCCTGAATTTATCATCCTCCAATTTGTTTATGCAACCTCATTTTTCCTGGATGCTGGACAAGAGCTTGGGTGCCACAAACGTGGTTGCAAAAGGCTGTCACACTGACCCTTTGCCCTTGTTGGCAGAGGGCAGCCACCTCACACAAAAATGCAGAGGGTCCACTGTGCTGTTTGAAGCACAAAAAGTGTTTAGGGTAAGGGTTAGGGTTAACACAAAAGTTTTAATTGGCTGAAACACAGTTTATCTATGTTTTATTTTGTTACTTGAGCATTTTGTATCTAAGAAATCATTGCCTAATCCAACATCGCAAAGATTTACTCCCAATAATTTTGCAGCCTTAGGTCTTGTATTTAGATATTTGACCCATTTTGAGTTCATTTTCGTATATAATAGAAAGCAGAGATTTGACTGCATTCTTTTACATGTGGATATTCAATTGATTTAACACCATTTATTGGAAAGACTATTTTTTCCCTACCAAATTGTTTTGAAACTTTTTGAAATCAACAGACCATAAATGTAAGGGATTATTTTTAGACACTTGATTATACTGCAATGATCCAGCTGTTGAGCTTTATACAAGCATAACTCTTGATTACTGAAGCTTTGCACTGAGTTTACCATCTTAACACTTTTAAGCATACAGTTTAGTACTGTTTCATATTAGTACAGTCACACTGCTGTGGAACAGAATTTCAAAACTTTTTCATCTTTCTAATCTCAAACTCTATGTCCATTAAACAGCTCCTCTTTTCCACTTCATGCCAGCCACTTGTAACCAACATTCTACTTTCTGTTTATACCAATTTAACAACTTTACTTACCTCAAATAAATAAAATCATATATTTTTCTTTTTGTGATTGGCTTATTTCACTTAGCATAATGTCCTCAAGGTTCATCCATGTTGTAGCATGTGACAGAATCTCTCTCCTTTTTAAGGCTAAGTGATTTTCTATTGTATATAGAGACCACATTTTATTTATACATAAATCTGTGGATGAACATTTGTTCTGCTTCTACTTCTTGGTTAATGTGAAAAGTACAGCTATGAACATGGGTGGGCAAGTATTTATTCGAAACTCAGCTTTCAATTATTTTTACATATATACATGCAGAAATGAGATTGCTGTATCATTTGATAGTTATTTTTCATTTTTTTGTGGACCCTCCAAGCTATTTTCCATAGTAGTTGCACCATTTTACAACCCCTACAACAGTACAATGTTTCTGATTTCTCTATGTCCTTGCCAAAAATATTTTCTATTTTTTTTGATACCTATCCTAATGGGTATCAGGTGATATCCAATTGTACTTTTTATTTGCTTTTCTCTGATTAAGAACTGTTGAGTAAATTTTGATATGATTGTGAACATTTTTTTGTTGTTGTTGTTGAGACAGAGTTTCACTCTTGTGGCACAGGCTGGAGTGCAGTGGTGTGATCTCAGCTCACTGAAACCTTCGCCTCCTGGGTTCAAGCAATTTCCTTGCCTTAGCCCCCTGAGTTGCTGGGATTACAGATGCCTACCACCACACCAGGCTAATTTTTTGTATTTTTAGTAAACACAGGGTTTTGCCACGTTAGGTGGGCTGGTCTCCAACTCCTGACCTCAGGTGATCTGCCCGCTTCAGCCTCCCAAAGTACTGGGATTACAGGCATGAGTCACTGCGCCAAGCCCTTGTGAACATTTCTCTGACATCTTTGTATAAATATCTATTAAAGTTTTTTTCCCCTGTTAAAAACAGAATATTTGATTTTTAGATGTGTAAATAGAAGAGTTCTTTATACAGTCTGATATTAACTCTTTACAAGTATATGATTTGTAAATCTTTTCTTTTATTCTGTAGGTTGCCTTTTACACCCATTTAAGGCACAAAAGTTTAAGTTTGATGTAGTCCCATTTTTGCTTTTGTTGCCTGTGCTTTTGGTGTCATAGCCAAGAAACTGCCAGCATATACAATATCGTGTTGTTTTCCCCTTGTTTTTTTCTCAGATTTTATAGTTTTAGGATTATGTTTAGGTCTTTAAAACATTTAGATAATTTTTATATGCTGTGTGATACAAGGGTCTGATTTCTCAATATCATTTTTTGAAAAGTCTGTCATTTCACCACTGAGTGGTCTTAGAACTCTTGTTGAAGATTTGACGATTTGTGGGCTCTATTCTATTCCATTATTCTGTCCTTATCCCAGTACCACACTATTTTGACTACTGTAGCTTTGTAATATGTTTGAAATAACATATGAAGACTCTGTTCTTTTTTAAAATTGTTCTGATTATTTGGAGTACCTTGGGATCTCATAAGATTTTTAGAATATTTTCCATCTCTGGGATAAATGTTATTGAGATTTCAACAGTAATTGTGTTGAATCTGTAGATTACTTTGGATAGTATAAAAACAGTAAGTCTTCCAGTCCATAAACATGAAATATTTTCCCATTTATTTGCATCTTATTATTTTGTAGCAATGTTTGGTAAATTTTGAAATTGAGAAATCAGAAGTCCTCCAATTTCTTGTCTCTTTTTCCAGATTTTGACTGTTCTGGGCCCTTTGCATTTCCACATAAATTTCAGGATTTGTCCTGTCAATTTCTGTACATATATACACAAAGCCAGCTAGGATTTTCACAGTGATTGTGTTTAATCTGATGATCAGTTTGGAGAGTACTTCAGTGTTAACAATAAAGTTCCAGTACATGACCATAAAATATTGGTCCTCTTTTAGGGTTTTTATTTTTTTCAGTATTTTATAGTTTCACTTAAACTTATTTTGTTAAATTTATTTTTTAGTATCTTGATCTTTTTGATGCTACTGTAAACTTAATTTCACTTTTAATGTTCATTACTAGTATTTAGAAATAAGATTGATTTGCAAATGCTCAACTTGTATTCTGCAGCTTTGCTAAACTGGTTTAGTTTTAATAGGTTTTTTTCTTTTGTAGAGTCCTGAAGATCCTCTACATACAAGATCAGTTCTCCTATACAGACAGATTCTTTAACTTACTCCCTTCATTTTGTTCTAAAGACACAACATATTTAATTATGCCACATATTAACAAATTTTTAAACTGAAACATAATGCCTATATATATTTTCAGAGTACATGTGATGCATATATATAATGTATAATGATCAAAACAGGGCAAAGGGGACATCCATCACCCTAAAAATTCACCCCTTATATTGGGAGCATTTCAATTACTCTCCACCAGTTATTTAAAAATATACAAATTATTGTTAACTATTGTCACTCTACTGCACTACTGAACAATACATCGTGTTTCTTCTAACAGTATCTTTGTACCCATTAACCTAACACCTTTTTTCTTCCAGTTTGAATTTTGAATCAGCAGTGCTGATGCCTTGACCTCTTACTTCTATGGTGGGTACAGCTTGTTCTTGGTCTTCACGTTCTCCTGATGCTTGCTGAGCCAGTGGCACAAGATACAGGTGTTCCTGGGCCACAGATCTGGGGGCTTGTACTTCTTGCCCTTGTAGAATTTCCTGAGGTTTGTTTTCTGAGTATGGGTAATGATGGTGAGAACACAGGCAACAGATTTGGAAATGACTATAATCTAGGAGAGCTGGAATGTCAGGCACCTGTCACTTTGGTAGCACACATCTAGGGCAGGTCTACCTTCAGGTTGTCTATCTGTCTTAGCAGCTCTTCCTCCTTCTCGCCTCAAAGATCCTGAGCCTTAATCTTGGCCATGGCTGCAAAACCCACCACCACTGTCAAATGCTCTGAAGAAAAGAGAAAAGTGTCCATTAATCAACCTTTCAAAATCCTTTCTAAATCCTCTGCACTCCCTCCTCCCTCCTCTTTCTAGCCTCTGGTAACTACCAATCTATTCTCTACCTTCATGAAATCTACTTCTTTAGCCCTCACACTTGAGGGAGAACATATGGTATTTGTCTTTCTGTGCCGGTTTGTTTCACTTAACACAATGACCTTTGTGTCCCATCCATATTGCTGCAAATAACATAATTTCATCATTTTCTACAGCTGAATAATATTCCACTTATAATTATGTACCACATTTTCTATATCCACTCATCCATAGGTTAGCATTTAGGTGAATTCCGTATCTTGGCTAATGTAAATAGTGCTACAATAAACATGGGAGTGCAGACATTTCTTCAATACACTGATTTCCTTTCTTTTAAATATATACCAAGCAGTGAGAGTGCTGAGTAATACGGCAGTTCTATAGTTTTTCAGTGAGCATTCATACTCTTTTTCATAATGGACATATTAATTTAAACTCCAAATGACAGCGTATGAGTTTCCCTTTCTCTTCATCCTGGCCAGCACTCATTACTTATCATGTTTTTGATAAAAATAATTTTAACTGAGGTAAAATGGTATCTCATTGTGGTTTTGATTTGCATTTCTCTGATGATTCGTAATATTAAACATTTATTCATGTACCTCATTTCTACATCTTCTTTTAAGAAATATTCAATCAAAAATTTTGCCCATTTTTAAATCATTATTGGACCATTTGTTGTTGAGTTACTTATATATTCTCATTATTAATCCATTTTCAAATGGATAGTTAGAAAATATCTTCGACCAATCTGTAGGTTGTATCTTCATTTTGTTGATTATTTCCTTTACTGGACAGAAGTGTTTTAGCTTGATGGGATACCATATCTGAATATTTTAGCATTTGTTGCTCATAATTTAGAAGTCTTACCCACCCCCCTGCAAAATTTTTTACTCATCCCAACATTGTAAAGTGTTTCCCCAATCTTTTCTTCTAGTAGTTTCATATTTTTAGATCCTACACTTAAGTCTTTAATCAAATTTGAGGTGAGTTTCCTAAATTGTATAAGGTAAAGAATATAGTTTGATTCTTATTCATAAGCATATCTAGCTTTCTGAGCACCATTTATTGAAGAAACTGCCCATTCTTCAATGTATGTTCTTGGTACCTTTGTCAAAAATGAGTTGGGTATAAATGCATGGATTTCTAGGATTCTCTATTCTGTTCCGCTGATCAATGTGCCCATTTTCATGCCAGTACCATACTATATTGGTTACCATGGCTTTATACTGTATTTTTAAGGCAGGTAGTGCCATACCCAAAAATTTATTCTTTTTGCTCAGGATTACTGTGACTATTCAGAGTCTTTTGTGGGTCCACACAAATTTTAAAATAGTTTAATTTTTATTTCTGTAAAAATGTAGCCGGGCGCAGTGGCTCAAGCCTGTAATCCCAGCACTTTGGGAGGCCGAGGCGGGTGGATCACGAGGTCGAAAGATCGAGACCATCCTGGTCAACATGGTGAAACCCCGTCTCTAATAAAAGTGCAAAAAATTAGCTGGGCATGGTGGCACGTGCCTGTAATCCCAGCTACTCAGGAGGCTGAGGCAGGAGAATTGCCTGAGCCCAGGAGGCGGAGGTTGCGGTGAGCCGAGATCGCGCCATTGCACTCCAGCCTGGGTAACAAGGGCGAAACTCCGTCTCAAAAAAAAAAAAAAAAAAAAAAAGTTATTTTGGTAGGGATTACTTGAATCTATAGATTGCTATTAGTAGTGTGATCATGTTAACAATATTAATTCTTCCAATCCTTCAGCATAAAATATTTTTCCCTTTTTGTGTATCCTCTTCAATTTCTTTATAATTTTCTTTGTAGAGGTCTTTCAAATCCTGGGTTAAACATTCCTAAGCTACTGATATATTTTGTATCCATTGTAAATGAAATTGCTTTTTTGAATTCTTTTTCAGATTGTTTGCTATTTATTTTTATGTTGATTTTTGTATCCTGCAACATCACTGAATTCGTTTATCAGTTCTAAGAGATTTTTACAGGAGTCATTAGGTCTATCTAAACATGTTATCTGCAAGCAAAGATAATTTGACTTTTTTTTCTAATTTCAATGCCATTTATTTCTCTTTCCTAATTGCTCTAGCTAAAATGTCCAGTAATATGTTGAATGAAAGTGAAAATGAGCATAATTGTTTTAATGCAGACCCTAGAAGGCAAGCTTTCAAATTTTCGTCATTCAATGTGTTATTAGTTGTGGGTTTGTCATACATGGCCTTTATAGGTCTAGTCTTTATAAATCCAGTTTGTTGAGAGTTACCTGAAAGTGATGCTGAATTTTATGGAATGCTTTTTTCAAAATCTATTGAAATAATCATGGTTTTTGTCTTTGGTTCTGTTAATGTGATATATCATACTTACTAATGTATGATAAACCATCCTTGTATCCCTGAGATGAATCCCACTTGATCAAGGTGAATGACTTTTTAATGAGTTGTTGTATTTAAATTGCTAGTGTTTTATTAGGGATTTCTACATCTATGTCCATCAAGGATAATGACATGCAGGGCTTTTTTTGTACTCATCTCAGTTCAGAACTGCAGAAATGGTGGCCTCATAGTATTTTTTTGAAAATACTCCCTCCTCCAACTTTTTGAAACAGTTTGAGTAAAATTGGTATTGGTTCTTCTTTAAATGTTTGATAGAACTGAGCAGTGAAACTATCAGGTCATGGGCTTTTCTTTGATGTGAAATCATTTTATTTATGCTTTGATCTCATTGATCTCATTGCTGATCTGTTCAGGTTTTCTCTTTCTTCAAAGTGGTTTTTGAACCTTCTTGGTAGTTTGTATGTTTCTAAAAATATCTCCACTTCTCATTTTTCCAAGTAGTTGGGGAATACTTGTTCATAACAGTCTCTAATGATTTTGTATTTCTCTGTATTTTTGCAGTATCAATTATGTCTCTTTTTTCATTTCTGATTTTGATTTTTTCTTAGATGAGCAAAAAGTTTGTCAACTTTTCCTGTTTTTAAAAATGAAACTTTTAATTTTTCTTGACCTTTAAAAAATATTTTTTTAACCTCAACTTCACTTTTTATGCTCTGACCTTTATCATTTCTTTCCTTCTACTAATTTCGAGGCTTATTTCCTTGCTTTTACAGTTCTTTACAGTGTTTCATTAGACTGTTTATCTGAAATCTAAGTTTAAGAAAACATTTACCAATATATAACTATACATATTTATGGGATACATATGATATTTTGAAACATTCATGTAGTATGTAATAATCAAATCAGGTTATTTTGGATACCCATCACTTCAAACATTTACCATTTCTTTGCTCTGGGATCATTTCAAACCTTCTAGCTATTTTGAAATATTCAAACATTGTAAACTACAGTCACCCTCTTGTGCTATGAAACAATAGGACTTATTTCTTCTATCTAACTATATGTTTCAATTAACTAATCTCCCTTTATCTCACCACCACGCCACCATCCAAGCCTCTGGTAACTAACATTCTACTCTCTACATCCATGATATCAACTTTTTAAGTTCCCACACACCTGAGAACATACAATATGTGTCTTTCAATGCCTGATTTATTTCACTTAATATAATTATCTCTAATTTTATCCACATTACCGAAAATGCCAAAATGTTATTTTAATGGAAGAATAGTGTTCTATTATGTATATATGCCACATTTTCTTTGTGTATTCATAAGTTGATGAACACAGATTAATACTATATCTTGGCTATCAAAAGTAGTACTGTAGTAAATACAGGGATGCACTATATTTCTGACATTAATTTCCTTACATTTGGATAAAAACATTGTAGTGGGGTTGCTGGGTTGAATGAAATTACTCCTGGGTTAAATTTATTTCTAGTTTTTTTCTTTTGTAGCTGTTATAAATGGGATTGCTTTCTCATTTCTTTTTCAGCTATCTCATTATTGGAATATAGATACACTACTGATTTGTGTACACTGATTTTTTAAATTTTATTTATTTATTTTTTACCTTGAAGCTTTACTGAGGTCGTCTATCAGAGGTAAGAGTTTTTAGGTGGAGTCTTTTGGTGCTTCTATATATAAGATTATGTAATCTGTAAAAGGGACAATTTGACTTCCTCTTTCCCAGTGTGGATGCCTTTCTTTTGTCTGGTTACTCTGGCTAGGATTTCCTGTACTATGTTGAATATGAGTGGTGAAAGTGAGCCTCCTTATCTTTAGTTCTTAGAAGAAAAGATTTCAGTTCTGCCTCAGTATGTAGTTAGCTATGGCTTTGTCACATGTGGTGTTTACTATGTTGTGTTCGTCCTATGTCTAATTTACTGAGTAATTTTTTTTTAATGAAGGGATGTTGAATTTTATGAAACTTTATTTTTGCATTTGAGATGACTGTATCATTTTTCATCTTTTTGTGATGCATCATATTTATTCATTTATATAAAATGAACCATCCTACCATCCCCAGAATAAAACCCACTTGATCACAGTGAATGATCTTTTCATTGTGTTGTTAGATTTGGTGTGCTGGGATTTCGCTGAGGATTTTTGCATCTATGTTCATCAGGAATACTGGCCTAAAGCTTTTTTTTTTTTTTTTTTTTTTTGTGTCCTTATCTGGTTTTGGCATCAAGGTAATTCTGGCCTCATGGAAAAAGCTAGGAAAAATTCCCTCCTCTTCCATTTTTTGGAATAGTTTAAGTAGAACTGATGTTAGATCTTCTTTATAAGTTTGCAGCATTCAGCAGCAAAAATCTCCTGAGCTCAGGCTTTTCTCTGTTAGAAGACATTTTATTACTGACTCAGTTTTATTACTCGTCATGGCCAAATATTGGTAGTTTGCTCATGTCCAGGAATGTATCTGTTTTTTTGTAGGTTCCAATTTGTTCTGAGAGTTGTTTGTAATAGTCTTTAATAATCTTCTGTATTTGTGGGATATAAGTTATAATGTCTTTTTTTGGTTGGGATTTTATTTGCATCTTCTCTTTTTATCTTGGTTAGTCTACCCAGCAATTTATGAGTTTTGTTTATCCTCTCAAAAAAAGTCAACTCTTCATTTCATTGATCCTTTGTGTAGTCTTTTTTTAACCTCTAATTTAGTTCTGCTCTAACTTTATTATTTCCTTCTGCTAATTTTGTTTCCCGATTATTTCACCTTAAATCCAATGATGGCTCATAACTGTAGTTTAATTTCCTCATATTTGAGTAGTTTTCAAAGTTCTCATTGTTGATTTCCAGTTTTATTCTATCATTATATGATAAGATACAGGACATTATTTCAATTTTTTAATCATTGAGACTTGTTTTGTTGTGTAACAAATGGTCTAGTCTGAAGAATGTCCCATGTGATAAGAATATGTATTCTGTAGCTGTTGGACAAGATATTCTATAAATGTCTCTTATGCACATTTAATCTAAAATGAAGTTTAAATCCAATGTTTCTTTGCTGATGATCTGACTAGATGATCAGTCCAAGCCTAAGAGTGGGTTGTTGAAAACCCCTAATCTTATTTTATTGGAGTCAGTCTCTCCCTTTAGATGCAATAACGTTAGCTTTACATATCTGCATGCTCCAATGTTGGGTGCATATATATTTAGAATTGTTGTATCTTCTTGCTGCATTGATCCCTTTCCCATTATAGAATTATCTTCTTTTCCACCTTTATACCTCTTGACTTAAAGTCTGTTTTATCTGATATTAGTGTAGCTACTCCTGCCTGCTTTTGGTTTCTGTTTGCATAGATTACCATTTTTCCATTCCTTTGAGTCTATGTGTCTTTACCAATGAAGAGAGTTTTTTATAGGCAGTACATAGTGAAGTCATTTTTCTGTATTTCTATTCAGCCAATCTATATTTTTCAAGTGGCGAATTTAATCTGCTTACATTCAAGGTTATTATTCAGAACTTATTCCTTTCATTTTGTGAATTATTTTTTGGTTTTGTGTATCTTCTCATCCTGTTCTCCTCTTATCACTGCAGTTTGGTGGTTTTCTGTAGTAGTAACACTTGACTCCTTTATCTTTTTAGGTATCTGCTCTATTAGTGAGTTACACACTTTTATGTATTTTGATCACATATCGTGCTTTATCTTCTAAATACAGGGCTCCCTTGAGCACTTTTTGTACGGCCAGTAGAGTGGTGATGAATTCCAATTTTTCTTTGCTTTGGAAAGCATTTATTCTCATTCATTTTTGATATCTTCCCTAAGTATAAAATTCTTGGCTGCAGATTTTTTTTTCTTTGCCTTTCACCACTTTGTATTTATCATTTCATTTTCTCCTGGACGGTAGTGGCCAAAGCAATTCCATCCACCTTACTGACTTCTCATTAACTCCAGTTCCAAGAAGGTCTCTAAGATTTCCAGTTTATTTTCCTTGTTTAAGAGCATGTACTTACCATAAACCATATTCCTAGGTCAAAATAATCTAAACGTTATTATATTTGCTATAAACAAAGCCCTTAAGCAGTTGTCCTATACACATCCCTTCTGACACATGCATACCCTTTCTCTATGGCATATAAGCCCTGGGTCTTGGGAGTAAAAGCACGGGATCCACCATCTTTGTCTCAATTCCTCCCAAGACATAATCCCTATTAAATGTTCCTAAGTCCCTATTAAATGTTTCTAAGGAACTTAATTTGTCAGCCTCTTTCTTTGGCCTCTCACTTTTCTTGAACTTTGCAGGAAGAACTGTATAGACCTTTCTACCATGGAACATGGACTGCAAGGTTTCTGCTACGAGACTTGCCATCAGTGCGATGGGGATACTCATATGTGATTTGACCTGTTTAGTGTATTCAGAACTCTCTTTTTCTTGAACTATTAACAGTTTGATTATCAAGTGGCATGGACAAGACCTTTTTGGGTAGAATATATTTGAAGGTCTTTGAGCTTCCTATATCTAGGTGTCTGTATCTCTTACAAGACTTGAGAGGCTTTCATCACCTATTATTTCCTTAAATAGGGTTTCTATGCACTTACCCATCTGTTCTCTTTCAGGAAAACAAAATTCCAGTATTTTTTCACTTTATGTGCTACATAAGCTTTCTTCATTTTTATTTTTTTTTTTAAATTTTATCTGCTCGGGTTATTTCAAAAGACCTGTCTTCAAGTTTAAGAAATTCTTCTGCTTGATCCAGAGTCTGCTGTTGAAGCTCATGATTGTATTTTTCATTTCACTCTTCTAATTCTTCAGTTTCAGGATTTCTATTTTATTTTTTTCTGACATCTTCGTTGAATTTCTCATTCAGATTGTGAACTGATTCTTTGCATTGTTCATCTGTTTTCTGTAGTACCTAGATTTTCAGAAATATTATTTTGAATTCGTTATCAGGTATTTAATAGATTTGTTTTATGTTGGCATCTGTTGCTGGAGAATTATTGTGTTCCTTTGAAGGTTTCATACTTCCTTGCTTTCTCACATTTCTTGTGTCCTTACATTTATATCCATGCATCTGGTGTAACATTTGCTTCATCCAACTCTGTGGATTGGATTTTGAAGGGAAATATTTTTTTTTTCTATAGAGCTATCTATAGTGTTGTTTGGGTAAGGCATTTTGGCTTTGATTCTGGGTGGGAGAAGCGGTGCAGTCTCCATATGATTTCTTCGGCTATATTTAGCATCAGTGGTGTCTATGAGTTCCTCAGTGGATAAAGCTGCAGCTCTTAGTAAGGTTGTAGTGAGGCTTTACTAGTGACAGGGACACCAGGCAGGCCAGTTCTTAGGCAACAGTGATGGCGACTATGGGATAGACATGCAAGCCCTTCGATCCCAGGTCAATATATGGGGGTATTGGTGAAAGCAAGCCAGGTGAGCCAATCCTTGGCCTTCAAGTAGATTGTCTACATGCTGGCAGTGGCAACAATGGGCTGAGTGAATGGGTCCTCAGGCCCTTAGGCGGTATCATATGTCTGTGGCTGCAACAGCAGCAGAAAGCTAACTTGGGGTCCCAAGCTGTAACTTCCAGTGCCAGTAGTTGGGGTAGAAGTGGCCTAGTGGCCATCACCAAGCCTCCAAGTGGCATGCAGGTGGGTGGCACATGGGTGTAGGCAGGTCAGTGGCAGTCTCACTTGGTCATGCTATATAATCCTTTTTATATTTTGTGTAATTAGGTTTATTTTGAAATGCAAGAAATATTCTTAAGGGATATTTGTATGATTTGTCTCAGTTGGGTATCAGTGTAATAGTGTCCTCATAGAACTATTTGAGAAGTGTTCCCTTTTTTCTGTAGGGTGTAAAAAATTGATTTTTAAAACTTCTTTAAATGTTGATGCAATTCTTAAGTAAAGTCATTTGATCTTGGGCTTTTCTTTGTAGAAAGTTTTCTGATTATTAAACTCTTCACAGGCTCAGGATCTATTCAGAATTTGTTTCCTCTTGGTTTCAGTAGTTTTTATCTTTTTAAGAATTTGTTGATATATAGCTGTTGACAATATCCACTTACAATACTTATTTCCATGAGGCCAATAGTAATGCCCTCTCATTACTGATTTTTGTAATTTGAGGATTCTTTTATTCATGGTCAGTCTAACTAAACTTGTGTCAGTTACTGATCTTTCAAAAAGTAAGCTTCTGATTTCATTACTTTTTCTCCATTATGCTTCTGTTCTCTATTTCATTCATCTTTGCTCTGATTGTTCTTTCCTTTCTTTGGATTGAGTTTGCTTTTCTTTTGTTTCTTTCAGTAGGTTAGATTGCTGATTTGAGAATTTTTTAGAATATAGCCATTTAGAGCAATAAATTTGCAATTCAGTAATACTTCAGCTGTATGTGATAATGTTTTTATGTTGTATTTTCATTTTTGTTGTTGTTGTTGTTGACTCTGTTGCTCAGCCTGGAGTGCAGTGGCATGATCTCAGCTCACTGCAATCTCTGTCTACTGGGCTCAAGTGGTTCTCCCACATCAACTACCATGCCTGGCTAATTTTTTGTATTTTGAAGTACAGACGGCATTTCACCATGTTGGCCAGGCTGGTCTCGAACTCCTGATCTAAAGTGATCCACTTGTCTTGGCCTTCCAAAGTGCTGGAGCAAGCCATTGCAACCGGCCAACATATTTTCATTTTCACCACAATCTTTTAGTTCCCCTTGTAAATTTCTTTATTTTTTTTACCCATCGCTTATTTAGGAATATATTGTACAACTTCTATAAAGGTCCTTTTTAAACTGACTTTTAATATCATTCCATTGTGTCCAGAAACATGTTTTGTATGGTTTCAATCCTTTTTTGAGACATTTTTGTCCTATCCTTGAGAATATTCCATGATGTCCATGATGTCCATGATGCTATTTTGGTCTATGAAATCATATTTCATCCTAAATTCAGATTTACTTTAATTGCTTATTAGGTACTGCCTTATGTCCAATTTCAGCAGTGACCATACCATTATCTTTTTTAGTATAAAGATACCAATTTGACTCATGCGGACTTTGAAACAGCCATTAGGAAAATAGCAGTTAAGTGGGAAAAATGGATATATAGATTCAGACCATCAAAAGCCAATTCAAATACATGAAGTCCTACCTAGTAAGCAAGTATTAGTGCAATCATCCAATAGACTGTGCCTTAATTTTCCTTACTAATGTAGAGAATAAAGAGAACCAAGAGATGTGGTTTTCTATGTGTTAAAAGTGTCCAACAAATTCTTGAGGGCTTGATAAGCTGAAGTTGCTTATATCTGTTTATTGCACTCCTCTGACTCATTGATAATTCTTCTAGGTAAGAATTATTAGTAACAAAAGGTGAGGAGTCAGATCAGTCCATTTTGCTGCTTATTGGCATGCATTTAAACACCGTCCTTCCCCTCAGGCCTTACTTATACCAATTCCATAGGGAGTAAAGTAAAATAAAGTCTTTGTCATCAAGAAATATTTCTTACGATGTCTGGATTTTTTAATCCTTGTCATGTACCAAGCTGTATCAATTGTTTAAAAATACTATTATTCAGGCAAACACCATCCACCAAATAAAGTGAATTATAATCAGTGATTTTGTATCTTAAGGATTTATAAGTATCCCAGAGAAGCTCATATACTGTCATAGTTCCATTCATTTCCTTCCCAAATTAGTTTTGGATAACTTTGCATAAAAGTAATCCTGCTCTGAAAGAAATGTTGACTAGTTGCGTGCCAAGAAAGTACTTTCATAGTAGTTTCTCATATTCTAAATTACTTCCCATTAAATCAATAAAGCATGGAGATTTGAAAAGACCTCTTGATGCATTGAGAAGCACAGAAATGGTACCTTGAAATCAATACATTTCCTATTAAAACAGGTACAACTGAAGATGAAGCTCTGGATCATTATAAAATCAGTAGGCATTTTTATCAAACTTAAAAAACATCAAATAACAAAATGGAAAATTTAAAAAACACACACACAAGAATTCTATTTGGAATCCCCAAATTCCAGGCAGGCCCAAATTTTAAATATTTAGCTAATCAAGGTATCATCCTTAATGGGAGAAAATACTAATCAAAATTCAAAATACTCTACATATCAGGGGCTTACATCATTTCCCGACAACTTGAGGCTATTTTCTGCATCGAAAATATTACCATTTTCAAATGTTTTCTTATGATAAAAAGAAGTTTTATCTATTTGTGTTTGTTTAAAGATATATTAAATGCCGTTTAGAGGAAAATTCCTTGATAAATTTATCATTTCAGGAAGAACTTATTCTTGGTATGTTTAACAGATTCCTATATGGAATTTTTAGTAAAGAGTTTGGGGAAACAAGTGTCCAAGCTCTGGCAGGTTTCATGAACTTAGGGCAAGAGTCTAAAACAGAAAAATTCTGTTAATTTCTATAAAGGACCAGAGAGTGAATATTTTAGACTTTGCAAGTCAAATATTCTGTTACAGCTATTCAACGCTGTAATTGGTGTGAAGATGTAAACAACTGGGTATGGCTATTTCCAATAACACTGATTTACAGAAACAAGTCCCAGATGGATTTTGTCTATGAGTCATAATCTGTCTCCCCTTTGTCTTAAAGAAAACTGGAAGGAAGTGGTATTGGCATTGAGGACAACACTGTGAGTGAGCAAGCAAACAGGTTAGGCATCCTGATGTATTCTGTTCTCCAAACGCAGTTTTTCCTTTTGTTGAAATAAAGGGCATTTCCCCCCACCCACCCCACCGTAACAGAGAAGCAGTTCCCAACTTCTGCAGTAATAATGAGAGCAAAGGGGAAAGTAAAGATGGAGAATTTCATTCATTATCAGGAGCAGCCAGAAACCATATACAAGCTTCAGCGCTAAAGTCAGCATCCAGGTAACCAAGTCTTCGAGCACGCCATCTCTGGCAATCTGGGGAATCTAACCTTCTACAAAGCTCTGACCATTGCCTAACTTAAAATCAGCCCTAGGAGAGCTATGAATAGACCAGCTGTCTCAATCAGGTATTCACTAGGAAAGTGGGCCACAGCATCTACTCTGATCCAGAGGCTGAAGAATTAGGCATAATGATCCTAAAATTCTCCATTTTTAATAGTGTCACATCTGGAAACTCTGTGGAAAACGTGCTTTCAGAGAAACCAAAAGCCCTTATCATCCATTGGAAAAACCTGGTTTCATACATCTCAGGATATTAAAAACACAGCAGGCGTACTCTCCCATATGACAATTCCACCTCCTCCAACATGTTACAATAAATGGTGGAAAGGCATACTACCGATTTGGTAATTACTTCAGTTATGTAGCTCTGCCGAAAGCTTCTGTTTTGCTCTTATTTTGTATGCTTTGCTATCAAATAAGTTTGATTATGTCATGCTGCCCTCAGGTGTCCATTTCTTTTTAAATGCATGATTGGTGGGCAAAGCATGACCCTTTGTAAATTTTCAAACCAGGACTACAGTGGATATTCAGTGTGCTTTTTTATAAACCCTAATCACAGAGCACATATAAGTGCTAAAAGCTCAACGTTTAGGAATATCTCACATGTCACTGGGACTTTTCCCACCTGCCCTATAACATCCTGACTTTGAAAAAGGAACCAGTGGCAAAAAGAAAAAAAGGAACTAAAAATAGTACCTCAGCACAGTGGTTCTCAAAGTGTTTCAGAGATACTGTTCCAGATGTCCCTGAGGTCAACCCTATTTTTATAATAACATTAAAAACATTTTTTCTCCTTCTCTCTCAAACATAGAGTTTTCTAGAAAATACATGACTTCTGATACACTGCAACTGATTATAAGCAAAAACAGATCTGAGAATCTAGGCATCCTTTACTAAGCCAAATACAAAAAGATTACAAAAATTTTAAGTGCTATTCTTTAATATATTTCTCAATTAGAAAAGTATAACTATTGTTCATAAATGTGTTATTCACTTAATGGGTTTTTAATGATTAATACAATTTTAAAATCTTAGTTTTAGTTTCTGATAAATATTAATATAGAAACAAAAGATTTAGGGAGTTCTCAAAAATTTTCAGAGTATAAAACTATCCTGCGGGCAAGAAGTTTGAGAATATCGAAATATCAGATTTTTATTGATATTTGATAGAAAGTACTTTCTCTAAAACTTGAGAAGATAAACACACCTAACTCACTATCAAATTACAAAGACTATCAAACTATTTTTAACTTGATTGCTATAGCAGGGCAGGCATTAAAGTAAGTAGCAGGATTAGAAGGAAGAGTCAGGGCTTCAGCCACCTTCATCCTCACTTCTTGCTCCTTCCTCCACAATCGATTTGCAGGAAGTTAGAAAGAGTGAAACTGACTTATAATTTGATCTGTTTTCCTTGATCACCTTCTGTAACAGAACTATGCCAATGTAAAAAGCTTACAATGGTAAGAAGGAAAGATAGGTAGTGACTGAATAATGTATAAGTTAAATAATCTGAAGTCCCTTAGTGAGCCCCACTGACGTAACTGATTAAAGCTATCTTGAGGTATTTTCAACATGTAAACCTGTTCTAAGAAAAGCAAAACTACCAAAAGTGGGAGGCTAGAGGGCTGGGAAAAGGGACAGGTGAACGAACAGAGGACAGAAAAAAGGAAAGAAGGCTTTCATTCTGAGAGGTTATAGAATCCAACACAATTGACCAGTGCATGATTAAACTATGGTATACATAGATAAAGATTCCTTTTAAAGTCTAGACCATTGGCAGTATGACAGTAAATTAGATTCTGAAGTTCATTTTACAACTAAACATTTTTAGATCATGACATCTCTCTATAAAAACATTTCAACAGCTAACGGTTAGGTTCTCAGGCTATTCCCTATATCCTTATTGTGGAGACAGGAATAGTGTTGGTGAAAATAAACACCAGGCCCCACTAGAAACCCTCTATAACTGTGACATCTAGGCCTGATTCTTTTATGAACTTTTAGGATCACTGAAAAGCTCCAGGGATGACAACCTCAGGGCCACTGTGACTTGGAAGCTCCAAGTCAGGTGAAAAGACAGACCAACAGCTTCTCAAGCTGATAAGCGACCTTAGCGAAGTCTCAGCATACAAAGATCAATGTGCAAAAACTGCTAGCATTTCTATACACCAACACAAGTCAAGTTGAGAGCCAAATCATGAATTATGAACTCCCATTCATAATTGCCACAAAAAGATTATCTTGATACCTAGAAATACAGCTAACAAGGGAAGTGAAGGACCTCTGCAAGAACTACATACCACTGCTCAAAAAAATCAGAGGTGACACGAACAAATGGAAAAACATACCATGCTCACAGAAGATTAGAAGAATCAGTATCATGAAAATGGCCCTATTACTTAAAGTAATTTATAGATTCAATGCTATTCCCATTAAACTACCATTGACATTATTCACAGAATTAGAAAAAACTAGTTTAAAATTCATTTGGAACCAAAGAAGAACCCAGACAGACAAGGCAATCCTAGGCAAAAAGAAGAAAGCTGGAGGCATCATGCTATCTGACTTCAAACTGTACTAGAGGGCTACCGTAACCCAAACAGCATGATACTGGTACAAGAATGAACACACAGACCAATGGACAGAATATAGAAGCTAGAATTAAGAACACATCCCTACAACCATCTGATCTTCAGCAAACCTGACAAAAACAAGCAATGGGGAAAGAATTCCTTATTTAATAAATGGTGCTGGAGAAAATGGCCAGCCATAGGCAGAAAACTGAAACTGGATTCTTTCCTTACATCGTATACAAAAATTGACTCAAGATGGATTTAAGACTTGGATGTGAAACCCAAAACCATAAAAACCCTAGCAGAAAACCTAGGCAATACCATTCTGGACACAGGGATGGGCAAAAATTTCATGACGAAGATGTCAAAAGCAATTGCAACAAAAGCAAAAATTGACAAATGGGATCTAATTAAATTAAAGAGCTTCTGCACAGCAAAAGAAACTATCAGAGTAAACAGAATACCTACAGACAACCTACAGAATAGAAGAGAAATTGTATAATTTATCCAACTGACAATGGCCTAACATCCAGTACCTAAAGGGAATAAAGTTATAAGGAAAAACAATCCCATTAAAAAGTGGGCAAAGGACATAAACGGACACTTCTCAAAAGACATGTGTGGCCAGGAAACATGAAAAACCTCAATATCACTGATCAATATTCCAAATCAAAACCACAATCTCACACCAGTCATAATGGCTATATTATTAAAAAGTCAAAAAAACAACAGATGCTGGTAAGTTTGCGGAGAAAAAGGAATGCTTTTACACTGTTGGTGGGAGTGTAAATTAGTTCACTCATTGTGGAAGACAGTATGGTAATTCCTCAAAGACCTAGAACCAGAAATACTATTTGACCCAGGAATTCCATTATTGGATATAAACTCAAAGGAACAAAAATCATTCTGTTTTAAAGACACATTCATGCATATATTCACTGCAGCACCGTTTACAACAGCAAAGACATGGAATCACCCTAAATGTTCATCAATGACTGGATAATGAAAATGTGGTACATAAACACTGTGAAATACTATAGATCCACAAAAAGGAATGAGATTATGTCCTTTGCAGGGACATAGATGGAGGCCAAGGCCATTATACTTAGTAAGCTAAGGCAGGAAGAGAAAACCAATTGCCATGTGTTCTCACTTACTAGTGGGAGCTGAACGATGAGAACACATAGACACATGGGGCAGAACAACTCACACTAGGGCCTGTCAGAGAGTGGAGAGTGGCAGGACTGAGAATATCAGGAAGAATAGCTAATGGATGCTGGGCTTAATACCTGGGTGATGGAATGACCTATGCAGCAAACCACATCGTCATATGTTTACCTATGACAAACCTGCACATCCTGCACATGGACATCTGATTTTAAATGTTAGAAATAAAAAGGTCTTTGTAAGTAATAATTCAGGGGAAAAAAAAAACAGAAAAGACAAGACAGATATGACGCCAAGGAGGTGGGAAAGATGACTCCAAGGGAGGAGGCACTGCTGGCATAATAGAAATTATGACCATAGCTGGAATCTACAACAGGGGAAAGCTCAGAGAGAAAACTGAATGACAAGGATAACTTTAATGGCAAAGGGCATCACAGATACAGGGAAGCACAGACAGAAGAGGTATTTACGGGGAAGATATCCTGCAGGAGGATGAGAGTACAGCATGCAAATGTACTTAAGGCAGCTGCCAGTTACAATAGTGATCATTACAGATGCAGGGAGTTCTTGAGGATATTAACTCAATGAAGTTCGTCAATTTTATGGAGGTCTGTGATGCTTTTGAGAGTCAAAATATAAAACAGCACAATATGAAGGATTAAAAGCATTAAATTTTTAAAACAATTTTTATAAGTCATTTTCCACTACTGATAACAAACCAAATATTTATCTAGTATTTAAGATTCTGTTTACAGATTGGAAAAGAAATAGTGAATTCCGATAATCTATCTCAAACTGACTCTATATATTTTTTTGAAAACACTATTCTGTTACAAAACCTATACATACTTTCTTCTTTGATTTTTTTCTTCTCCCTACCAGTATGATGTACTAGCTATGGTTTTAGCCTTTATCAAACTTATTACCCAACACTAAAAATGTTAGCAAGGTCCTGCCTCATATATTAAACTCAGACCACAGGACATGATACTTAACATGCTCTGAGTATGCCAAGGGCAAAGTATATGTGGGAGGTCAGTCTGAGATAGAGCCACTTCTAAGAACCACACCCAGGCTCTTATACAATTGTACCTGGTAGGCTGGCTCCCGCCAATACTGAAGAACAGAGGGATATTGGATAAAATTGCAACTGAAAATCTCAAGCCTTGATGTTGAAAGGCAGATTTTGTGGAAAAAAAATCTTTTTATAAATAATAATACCCTGGCTACTACTGCTTCTTACCACAGCCTGACCTTGGCCAGACGCTGACTTGTAGATCTCTTATGACTTTCTAGTTGTAAAACTGGCCAAATGACTATGCTCCAATCTACCTCACTCCTCACTGCTCTGTAATTCTATACTTAACCGTCCTACCACCTTAGAACACCAGCCCTGGGTGATAATCCTGCCAGGATGGTTGGAACCTGACTTATCTATGACTGAAGTACAAGTGAGCTAGTTAGTTGTAGCGTATAGAACACATTTGAAGATCTGTCCAGAAAACTCTAACATGTTAAATATTATTCATACCATTTCTAACAAGGTTTAAGCAAAAGACTTCAACTCCTTCCTTTCTGATAGTTCAAACAATATTCGATACAACTTAGTTCCATTATAGCAAAGAAAGATAAACTCTAGAGTTTAAGAGAAATGTATCAGTATGTATAGAAGTTTAATTTATAAATATATTTTGTAGATAAAGAGGCATTTCAAAAATAAAATAAATTATGCAGCAAATTTGCCACATGACTACAATGATAAAATATATAATCTAAGAATAAACTACTTGTAGACAAGTAAAAGCAAGTTGATACTATTGCTAGGAAAATAATACATCAGTCACATTTCTTAAAAGCAGCTACTGAATTTCTCTTCCCAAATATTGTATAAACTTCAGGTTGTCTTTTTCCCCTAGCCTAATTAGAGAGGTTTAATACAATCCATCATGAAATTAAAACACCTCGCCAGTATTTTCCCATCTTAGCACTTCAGCAATCTGCTACCATGTCTTCGTCAAACCTGACTAACGAGGACAGCCTAGCCAACACCATCAGAGAGGATATTTGGCTTCCATGAACACTATCTCATTCACTTCTCATCCTTACCCAAATAGCACTGAGTATGGAAAGGAGGAGGCACACACACACCATATGTGTTTGTTAAAGGTGAAAATTAGAAAAAGGCATTTCAACATGTCACATTAGTCATATGTAAGTATAATATTAGTATATATACCATATTTTATTAGTAAGGAAATTAGCAGGCCAAACCAAGGCCCTTATCAATGCATCTTCAGTGCATCATTCCTTAGAGTAAAGGAAAGGTTCACAAAGAACAGCCAAAACAAGTTAATCTCCTAGTAGGGGAGTTAGCCTTCCCTTATATAAAGCACATAAGGACAAGCTGGTCTTGGCACTTCTTAGAAAGATCATGCTGAAGTATTGTTATTATGACAACAATGGTAAGGAAAAAAAAGAAAAATGGTTTATTAGTTTACTCCCCAAGAAGATTATTCTGGCATTGGTTTAAGTAATGGGTGGTGACAGTCTAGGTAGCAGCGCATTAAGGAGAAGGTGAAAAGGAGCAGAACAGTAGAAATAATTCATTTTATCATCTGCATGATTCAGTTTTCATAGGGGCCATGCTGATAAGTCAGATACTAAAACAATAGCAACAGAAAAATCAGGCAACCATGATGCAAGAGAAGTTACATCTGCAATTATGGATTAAAAACTTACCACCTAGAAGAAAAGTTTATTTTTAAAATGAATCCAGAGGAGAAAGACAGAAGAAACACATTTTTACATGGTTAGTTCTTATGATAGCTACTATACATTCAACACACTTTTAACAGCATGCATTACAGAAAACTAATACACAAAATCTAAACAGACAATCCCAAGTATATCGCACACATTTTTTAAAACAAAGCAGAGAACTACTTATGACCAAAAACATGATCCTGAATATGACAGAGATTCACTGTTATTGATAATTTTCTCCCTCCCCTATCAGTAGGAGAAAATTTTGCTACTATTGTCAATTGTTAATTATCTGTAATGGCCTAACTCAAGCTAGTATTAAAATGTTAATTTACATAAACTCTCTTCCATCCCAGTCACCAAGAAGAAGCATGATGCTCCATCTAATCTCCTTATAATTTCTTGTAAGTCTGAAGAAGGGCAAATGCCCTAGATTTGTGGCTCTGAACCAATAGCTACTGACACTAGGGTGTCCACAGCTTATCTGGACATTAAGCATGCTGAGATAGCGGAATAAAAAATAACACCTTCATTGGTTACTACATTTCAAGTTATTATGATTAAGATACATGCTTATGTAAAAGTATTAAAGCGATATTAGCTTTTCAAAAATGCAATCTAGGATTTAGTAGAAATAAATCACCAAAAATCTGACAAACGCTCTAAGAGATCTGCAACCTTTAAAAAGAAATTGCAGTATTACCGAATTGTTTTCCTCTCATCATTAAACATTTTCTCAGTTAACACATGCTAAATGTACAACTCTTATATGTTGATGGAACCTCAAAATATCTGATGTGAAGAGAATTCCTCATGCTGATGATCACTGACTTGGATGTTACATGTGGCCAAACATGCTCGAAATTATCTCCTTTGGCCAGAAAGGTTAAGGAAAAGATAGGTGCTGAATGCAACTGCTACCACCAAATGGGCTGATGAAGCAGTGAAAACTTGCTTGGTCAGTAACAGGAAAAGCGTGGTGAGTACAATCCACTGACTGGCCATCCCCTTAACAAGCCGGATGATGTTAGACTGTGGTACTCATGTCTAGGTTCACACTGTGAAATGCCTGCATTTCCACACAGTGTATTAGCTGTGCTGTTGCCCAAGAATGCTTCCTGAAAATATCTACGTTCTTTTAATCTGTATGATTTCTGGACACATGGTACATATGTTGACAAGCCACTAAGTGATTCTAAATTCACCTCTTCTACATGGCAAAAGGAACTTTCTAATTGAGCATTTTGAGATGTGTTAACATGGTGTTAAAATTAGGATTCTGTCACTATCTCTCCTCTTTACTTTCTGGTGGTGGAACCCTTTTTCCCCTGAACCCCTTCCTCTTATAACAGCCAGTCCAACTTAATGGTCCCATAGAGCTCTATTGTGCCTTTCTTAAAAGGGAGCACTACATTTTCCCAAAAAGGGAATTATGTGATTAGCTGAACAAATACCTAAGTATCAACTCTTTAAACTAATTTTTAAATTGTAAGATATATTATGGCAAATCACAGGATAATATGCTCTACGCAGACACACATTTTTCTCTTCAAAATAAAGGAAACTGGGACTATGAAGTAATTTTTGCTCTAAGTAAATATAGATTAATCTACATTTAATGAAAATATTCTAATTGTATCTATTATGAAGAGTTTGAGTAAATGCTAAAATTCTACTTCTACAAAAGTTGAAAGTTTATATATAATTATAAAATTTAAAATTTTCTCCTCTATCTTAAGTAGATGATGAGAAGGTAATTAGGTTATTTTAATATTTCAACTAGTTAAAGACTAGGTGAGCTGAGGAGCCAAAAAAGGCTGAGTTATTCCACTCACTACTGTATGTAGTGAAAACAATTCACATTTTCAGAGCTAACTTATATTCTCTCCATCATTATATATCAAATGTAATTCTCAACCAAAAAACACAAACAAGCAAAAGCTCTGCCTGCCATCTACTGGACAAAGAAGATACAGAACATACACAATTACTGCTAAACCAACTCCAGGCACCAAGAAAATGCATTTAAAATCAATCTCTGTGCTAGCAAGTGCAATTTAAAAATCATTTCTTTTTTCAAATATTTCTTTTTATTCACCTGTCATGGGAACCATGTAGAGAATGAGAAACAGGGAGACAAAAAATAAACGTGTATTAATACAAAAGCAAAGACAAACCCGAGATATTTGGGATCTAAGTTTCACAAATCTACACTTACATGGCCATGTAGATCTGTATTAAGAAGCATTATTGCACAGGTAAGGCAATGGACTCCATCTAAAGAAAGACACAAGAAAACAAAGCATGAATTCACTTTTTATTTTGGACTCCACCTTATTATCCTTAATAGGATACATTCAGAACCTATGACAACAGTACCGTGCTAGGCACAATTAGTCATATTTGTTTTGAGAAACAAAAAAGTGGATGATAATAATTTATAAAAAGAACCTCAGTGCACAGAATTAGACTCCACTATTGGTAAGTTGTTCTTACCTCTCTGGAGGACAATTTGATAGTATACATGTAAAGTCCTGAAACAGTGTCTTTTGACACAACAAATCAACTTCTAGGGATTTGCACCAAGGCAGTAATTAAGGATCTATACAAAGTACAAGGATATTCCGACAAGCACTGCTTACAACAGGAGACAAATAAATGTGATCTTCCAAAGACACATTTCTGTTAGGTTGAAATCATGTAAAAAGGTTGTCCAAGAAGAGATACGATTCTGATTTCCAAACATTAGAATTAGTCATTCTCCTTACTCTCACTCCACTAATTCTTTATACAGGTACAGTAGACAAGAGCAATTTTACAGCAGATGCTGTAAAAATTTTATCAATTTATGCTGAATTGGAAAGTCTAATTACTGCATTCATAAATTAAAGGCAGGGTATTTTTAAAGTAAATTGTTTAGTATAACAGGTGATTTTCATTATCAGTGTCTCCAAGTAGATGCTACTAAATGACTAAAATAATATTTTTTCTAGTACCATTTTATTATCACAAATTCTACATATACTCAAAACAAATTCCTAAAAGTATTTTAAAAACTTAGCAGCCAACTCTCGAATATCATTATCAACAGTCAATTGAGTACATGAATCCATATTTTTTATTTTATCCAGGGATAAAAACATCTGCTTAGATTTGAAGAAGGTTCTAATAAAAACGGCCTACTTCTATCTCTTTCATTCTCTTGTTAGCGGTAATGGTGAGAGAGATAGTGAATAACTGGTCCCAATAGCATCGATATACAGATAGGAATATGACCTTAATCAGATGATGAATTAACTGTGACTACAGCTTGGGGGATTAAGGGAAGGTACAGGCAAGCACCTTGGCCAATACCAAGTACACTTATTCAGGTTAATCAGCAATACTGAAGCTAAGAGGTAATTACTATTTCTTGTGCATCTAGTCTCAGTGAATTACTCCATAATCTGTAAGTTTATGAATAATTTTCCAAATGCAAATCAAAGTGCTTGACTTCAAACATTGAAAACTGTGCTTTATTGAAGGAACTGAAATGGATGAAAGCTCTCTCTTCACAGGGTAGGTCCACAAATAAATAGTTTACATTAAAATCATTTACATTGTAAAAATGATATAATACACATAAACTCATAGCTTATTAAAATCAACAAAAATATTGTTACAGTTAATATCAAAACAAAAGTACCAGAGACACAGCACAACTACCAGTGAGATGTTATGTTTCCAAAACTAACCCCAAAACTCAGGATACATGAGCTTTCATCAAGAAATGTAGAGACCAAATATAAAAAATAAGTATAAAAAATAAGAAAACTGAAATTTCATTAATTACATAAAATCTCAGAGTGACAAAACACGAAAAATTTAAAGAAAGTATGCTGTCATGCTAGAGAATTGGAAAACAAAATAATTTAAATAAGAGTAAAGGATATCATGCCGTCCTTAAATATTATGCTTTTAAAGACTATTTAGGCCGGGCGCAGTGGCTCAAGCCTGTTATCCCAGCATTTTGGGAGGCCGAGGCGGGTGGATCACGAGGTCAAGGGATCGAGACCATCCTGGTCAACATGGTGAAACCCCGTCTCTACTAAAAATACAAAAAATTAGCTGGGCATGGTGGTGCGTGTCTGTAACCGCAGCTACTCAGGAGGCTGAGGCAGGAGAATTGCCCGAACCCAGGAAGCGGAGGTTGCGGTGAGCCGAGATCGCGCCATTGCACTCCAGCCTGGGCAACAAGAGCAAAACTCCGTCTCAAAAAAAAAAAAGACTATTTAACGACATGAGAAAATTCTGACAATAAAACAAAAAAGCAGCTAAAAATGAAACTCGAATTCCAATTTGACACTAAATATTAAATAAATAGACTAGAAGGAAGTAAATCAAAGTGTTAATAGTTATCACCAGAGAATTGAAGATACTTAATTTCTCACAATAAAATTTAACTTTTATAATAAGGAAAATAACCACTGTTCTAAAAGAGCAATTCAAGAATTTATATCAGATTACCTTGTGAAGCGATGGCATCTGGGTTACAATAAAAATATCTATTGGAAAAGTGTATTAAAACTCTCTCTCGTTCTTGAGTTTCTCCCACAAGAGAAAATGCTTTAAAGAAATACCTAAAAGAGAATTAAAAATTTAAAAAGTAAAATTTTAGAAAATGCTACCACTCTCTTTGATAGTTAAAAGTTAATTTATGTAAATCTAAGATATTAATTATACAGGGTAAGATATTATAAAGTTATTACCCCCAAATCACTTACTAGATAGCCATTCAATATAAAGTTATATTAGTGTTTAAATTCGATAGAATTTTGGGAAGCTGAGGCAGGTGGATCACCTGAGGTCAGGAGTTCAAAATCAGCCTGGCTAACATGGCAAAACCCCATCTCTACTGAAAATACAAAAATTAGCTGAGTGTGGTGGCAGGCACCTGTAATCCCAGCTACTTGGGAAGCTGAGGCTTGAACCTGAGAGGTGGAGGTTGCAGTGAGTGGAGATCACACCACTGCACTCCAGCCTGGGCAACAGAGTGAGACTCCATCTCAAAACAAAACAAAACAAAACAAAACAAAACAAAACAAAAAACAAAAACCACACACACACACAAGTGTCAACTTAAAAGATGACAGAGTAATAACAGAGTGGTCAACACATCAAGAAAGCCTTGGGAAGGTAGGTAATATCCTCATTATGATGAAGTGTCAAGTAGTCAATTTTAAAAGGTCAGATTAAAAAAGAGACCACTTAAGACTCAATGCATCATCATAAAGGCTGTATTTTAAAACTTGTCACCCATCACGGTGCTTCTGCCATTTTGTTACACGACTGTCATCTCTATTAAGCTACTATTAACTTACATTGCTTTGTGCACAGGAGATTCTGTTAATTTTGTCCATTATCACTTTTTTTTTTGTTTTTTTGTTTTGTTTTGTTTTGTTTTGTTTTGTTTGTTTGTTTTTTTAATGAGATGGAGTTTCGCTCTTGTTACCCAGGCTGGAGTGCAATGGCACGATCTCGGCTCACCGCAACCTCCGCCACCTGGGTTCAGGCAATTTTCCTGCCTCAGCCTCCTGAGTAGTTGGGATTACAGGCACGTGCCACCATGCCCGGCTAATTTTTTGTATTTTTAGTAGAGAGGGGGTTTTACCATGTTGACCAGGATGGTCTCGATCTCTTGACCTTCTGATCCACCCACCTCCGCCTCCCAAAGTGCTGGGATTACAGGCGTGAGCCACCGTGCCCGGCTCATTATCATGTTTTAATAAAAGTTTGTTATAAGAGACAGAAATTGGGAGATATAACTAATTTATTCCTTAAATAACAGAACTAGTTTATGTATAAAAACATCTTTAAATTACAGTAACTGTGCTAAAAAACCACACACTAATCTAGCCAGTCACTAAGGGCACTATTTATTTGAGATTAATCCGGGTGACCCTCACTTGACAATGTAGATTCGTTTTCCTAAACATGAGATAGGAAGGAAAAAGCATTCAAAATATCTAAGAAATCTTACTACCTGTAAGAAATATACCATAAGCCTCATTATTATGAAAATTTGGCCTTTTCTTACTATAGATATAATTAAGGTTAACAAACTATATGGTGACAAAACTTTAAATTTTTATAACTTTTAAATAAACCACATCAGAATGCAAGGCAAAAATACAAGTTTTTCATCCACCGTTAACTGTTTTTGTTAGAAAACCCGGGTACCTTTGATGCATGAAAAGAGCCCCACAACAAATCACTGTAGTACTACACTACTCTCTAGTCCAAACATCCTCACTTCACCTCCCAGGCCTCAGTTTCTTGATTTGTAAAATTAAAGGGTAATACTAGATAATCTCAGAATTCTTCCAGAGACTGACATTTTATAAATAGTATATAAGATTAAATGCTGACTGTTTTACCTTCAGCTACTCTTAGAAGGTTGTAATACAATATAATGTAAAAAGTGAGAATCAGTGAGTTTTAGACACCTTCATTTGAAAAGGTAAGAAAAAGTGGATATTGTTGGAAACAGTTTTACAGATACTTTCTATTAATTATGTTGACATTCATTTTTATTCCACTGAAGAGTTAATTTTAAAGTATCACCTGAAAAGGCTACTGGGGCTGGGTGCAGTGGCTCATGCCTGTAATCCTAACACTTCAGGAGGCCAAGGCAGCTGGACTGCCTGAGCTTGGGAGTTCACGACCAGCCTAGGCAATATGGCAAAACCCCATCTTTGCTAAAAATACAAATAAGTTAGCCAGGCATGGTGGTGCGTGCCTGTAGTCCCAACTACTTGGGAAGCCGATTCAGGAGAATTGCTTGAACCTGGGAAGCAGAGATTCCAGTGAGCCAAGAAGGTGCTACTGTACTTCAGCCTGGGTGACAGAGCGAGACTCTGTCTACAAAAAAAGAGGCTATTGGGCTATAGTAAGAAAATGCTTAGGAAGAAAATTTAATACTACAGTCTGTAAATTCTCTCTCTCTCTCTCTTTCTCTCTCTCTCTCTGTGTGTGTGTGTGTGTGTGTGTTTTAAACTGATCATAAAAAACTAAATTCCCTACTCTAAAAAATTGAAAACAGAGTCTTGAAGAAATATTTGTACACTCATGTTCACAGCAGCATTATTCACAATAGCAAAAGCATGGAAGCAACACAAATGAAGCAAATGGTGGTATATATATTCCCCATAGTGGAGTATTACTACAAAGGAAAGAAATTCTGACATATGCTACAGGAATGAACTTTGAAGATATTATGCTGAGTGAAATGAGTCACAAAAAAGCAAATAATGTATCTGTCCCTTTACATTAGAGTAGTCAAAATCATCAGAAAGAAAAGTAGAATAGTGTTTGCCTGTGGGTGGAGGAAAGGAGGGGAAGGAAAAAAAGATCATTGCTTAATTTAAGAAAAGAATCATGGAGATGGATGGTGGTAATGGTTGCAAAATATTACATATATTTTTAATGCCATTAACTGTATGCCTAAAAATGGCTAAGATGATGGATTTTATGCTATCTGTATTCTACCACAATTTTTTTAAAAATGAAAAACAGAAAAACTCTTACAGATTGCGTTTTTCCTCCACATTTGCTCTGATACCAGTTCCTTACCATCTGAACTTGGGCTTACCATTAGGTGCAGAGTATCGGTTCATGTTAATTTCGTAAAATCAATACATTTTTCTTACTCTTTGCTGTGTTGAAGATCCATAATACAATTTCAGTTAAGTTCACAAAGTACAGGTTAAACATCCCAAGCCTGAAAATCTGAAATCCAAAATGCTCCAAAATCAGAAATGCTCTAAAATCTTCAATACTTTCCAGTGCTGAAATAAGGCTCCAAGGAAATGCTCCCTGAAGCATTTCAGGATTTCAGACTTGGGATGTTCAACTGGATACATAGAAACGTCCCTATGATGTGAAACATCCCTAAAATGGGAAAAAATCCAAAATCTAAAACACTTCTGGTCCCAAGAATTTTGGAGAAGGAATATTCTACCTGTAACTGGATGTTTTTTAAAAAATAGGATTCTAGTTAGAAGGCATTACTTTCTCCTCTAAGAACCAATCATTTGAAGGCAATGAAGAGCAGCAATGATGCTTAATCATACCTGAGTGACTGATCCAGCGTCATTCCTGTAAAATCAAAAAACTTCAGATATTCTTCTGCAACTAGTTTGCTAAATTCGTTGCTATAAGAAAACAAAATAGACTTGGTTATTGAAATGTAAACTATTTAAAACATACACAAAACAGGAAAGAATTCAGACCCCAGCAATGGGTCAGAACATACTTCTTGCCAAGGTGTTTTGCAACATCTGATCTTTTGAATCTGTCCAGCTGATAAAGGCGTTTGGCCAACCTTTTGGCTGCTTCCACATTGCTGCTGGTACCATTACTGAGATTTTCTGAAGTCTCCTTTTCCAAAATTTCAGTGCTCCCCATTTCAGAATGAGCTTCTAGCCGTTCTGTTTTCACCCCAGCATTGCTATGATAATTGATAGAGAGAGAGAAAATAGGTTTTTCTTATATGGCAAAAAGGAAAATATCTGATGAAATTTTGATACTTTTTCTTTTAGATAGACCATTTTATGTTTAGATATTCATAAAAATGTTTTCAGTTAACATATTTCAAAGAACTAAAGAAGAGATTGCCCAAATCTTAGGCATGAAGTTTCCAAACACTTTGGTCTCTAGACCTTGACATTCCACTTACGTGAGTTCTATCAATTCATTTTTAACACAGTAGTAATAAAAACAGAAACATGTTAAGTATTAACTCACTTAAAAATAATCTGTTTTATATAACAAGTAGTATATAGAACTATGTTTTCCAAAAGAACATAAAATTTAGTGAGACAAATAAAAGTGTTTCACTTTTATTTAAACACAGATTTCTTTAATGTTTGGCTTACTAGAAGACAGTTGTATTCTAAGAGCCATTTCTCTATTCAATGAGTAACAGTATATTATTTTGGTTGAAGCATATTTAGAAAATCTGCCTTCACTCAGGTATTTTGTTAGAAAAAAGAAATATTTTAATATTTTCAGATAATTGTGGATATTTTTTCATGCAATACCAAAATGAGACAAGTGGTAATTTCTTAAAAGATATTCTTACTTGAAATATGAAATCTAAATTTGTGTTGATTAACTTTTTGTACTCTTATGTTAAAATCTATGTTATACTTTGAATGGATCTTTTAACCCATACATGATTCTGTAACCACACACGTTGGTTATCTGTAAAACATGTGTTGACACATTTAATTATATAACCTTTAAAAAAATCACATTCGCTCATGTCACTACTAATGAGAAGTCTAAGTACTAGGAAGCTGCCAAACCTTCAGTGGCAGATAAAAGTTTTCCAAAATTCTAATCTTTGTTCAAAAGCTCACATGTAATCATTTGTTGTGAATATTATCAGCTGTTTTCCTTAAAGTAATAGGCTTATTCCATTTTCTAAAAAACATCTGCCAATAACCATAGTTTGTTAGTCATTCCCTCAAGTAAAAATGACATTCAATAAAAATGTGCCTCGTTTTTAGCCCCAATTTAAATGACATATGAATGTTTTTCCTAGAGACTGTCAGGAACATTAGTGCCTTATTCTCATTTCATGACACACAAAATTTTAAAAACATGAACTTAAGCACTGAAATGAAATAAACAAATTGTACTGGTTTCATGAAGGGTTTTTTTAATGGTGAAACTGGCCTTGATTTTCATTTGAGTGCATTACAGCGGAGAATACAATGACTAGAAGAGTTTGGTGCCACTGCCTGAAGTTCTGCTAAGACCCCCACTATTGTTTTTGTACCATATGTTATCAACCCAGTAAAAAAGAAAAACATTATAATAATTAGTGCAAAATAATTTTGATGCTAAAAACCTACTGAAGGAAGAGAGCTCCATAGGCCACATGTTGAGAACTCTGCCTTAGTAAGGGCTTAAAGACTACAGCCTGTGGTCAGTGATCGAGAGTTTTCATGTATTTACAATACTGAAACTAATGAGGATACATTAATTTCCAAATCTTTATCTTAACTTGGTAAGACATGCTCATGATAGACCATACTTAAATGGCCTTTAAACACACTTAACACAGACACTAAAATCAAGGGTGGTCAGAATTTTTCTATAATGAACCAAATCATAAACATCATATGTTTGCAGGCCACATATGGCCCTGTCACACAAGCTGCTTTATTGTTGTTGTTTTGTTACAAACTTAAAAAACCTAAGACCCATTCCAGGCTGGGCTGAATCGGGCCCATGGATGGGCGTTTATATGCCATTCCTTTATCCCAAAGTTCTTTAACTTGGCTTGTGTTAAGCAGAGTAACCATTTATTGTCTAAACCGGGACACTCTAAAGGGGAAACAGATAATAAAATCCTTAAATATGCTTTCATAATTATTGCAAAATAAAAAAAGAAAGCATTATCAATAAAAAAGTAGTACTGTTAATGGGTACTATTTCTTTTTGGGGTGATGCAAGCATCCTTAAGACAGTGGTAATGACTAAGCAACTCTGAATATGTCCAAACCACTGGATTTTATACTTTAACAAGCTAAGTGTTACAGTACTTCAATTATTTCAAAGGTGTTATATTTTTTAAAATCCGAACCTAAAAAGTAAGTTGTAAACTACTATCATGAAATGACAAAAACCATTGCAGCAAAAATAAATGCATTTCCAGGCAGAACTGTTCAATCTTGTCACTTATTCTATCTCATTTACAAGTTCCCTTTTCTCACTGCTCTTCCAAGGAAACACTGGTCTTGTGCCAGGGTCACTGAGAATGCAGCCAGGGCTCTTGCACAACCAGCTGGTATAACAAGTAGCTGCAGAGTCTCATACTCCCCTCAACTACCACAGGATTAGAAGGAGTTAACTGTCCCTAGCAACTCTCCTGCAAGCACACTCTATCAGCAAGTACCCAACATACTGTCCTTGAAATGAAGCTCTAGGGATAGTGAAAAGAGAGAGTCTTTTAGCATCAACTGTGTCAAAATGCCAACTCAAATATTCCCAGATGATACCATTGGAGAAGCTGGGAATATAAAGTTAGATCTACCAAACCCATGCTGGCTTATTTGATCACAGCTATTAATGATAATAGTTCACTAATTAAAACTCTAAGTCAAACACCAAACCACGGTCAATGTCAATGGCAGAACTGACCCAGGCAAACGAAGACATATGGTAACCCTAAACACCCTAAACAGTTTCCCAACAGAAATATCCACCAGTTAAAATAGTGTCATTACGATAAAATCTCCTTGAAAATGAATTTTTAAATGCATGATTTTTTCATCCTACATCTTCCTTTTTAGACTTAATGTTACGTGGATGGGCGTGGTGGCTCTCACCTGTAATCCCTGCACATTGGGAGGCCAAAGCAGGAGGTCTGCTTTAGCACACGAGTTTGAGGCCTACCTGGACAACATTGTGAGGACCCCCCCCCCATATATATATATATATATATATATATATATACTTA
Source organism: Saimiri boliviensis (assembly GCF_048565385.1). Lineage (NCBI taxonomy): Eukaryota > Metazoa > Chordata > Mammalia > Primates > Cebidae > Saimiri > Saimiri boliviensis. Next base: position 94,056,186 of record NC_133461.1, read on the forward strand.
ACATTACCAGTTTTGTGAAATTTATTCCATCAGGAAATTGAATATGAATATTTAATCATTATTGACAGTATAACCTATAATAAGAAAATGCACAGTAGAAATTTAGGCCATTCATGATTACTTTGTGATTTCCCATATAAGTGATAGAAATGTAAAATATTTATTCTAAGAACTATATTAATTACAATCAAGGACTTTTTCTAAATACACACAAAACCCTTGGAGTTGTATTTCCATGCATGCTTTTCCAATCATGTATTAAAAACACATGTTGAAGATAAGATTTTCTCCTCAAACTACTTACTGCTCACTTCTCAGGAAAAATTCATGGCATTTATTTAATTATTCTGTGCAAACAATATAATTATACCACATATATAGTACTGGCCCAATTTTGTTCAAATACAAGATCCTTATTCTAATTAGAACATATTTTAAAAAAATTACTGCTCAGAATCATTCCATTCCTCATGTTACTCATTCTCCATATTTGCCTTTTCTACTATGTTGCCCAGCCCAGGGGATTTCACCTAATTTCCCTCACATTCACCAAAATGATATAATTGCAAAATCTGTGTGGATCAGACTTTCCGGATCTTCTTCAAAAAGTCTTCAGTAAAAGAAGAAAATAAAGAATAAAGGATAAATATCCCTGTTCCTAGATGGCTTCATTCTACCCATTTCATGACTTATGAGATTATTTGAACAAGAACCAAAATCACTCCTTTTAAATCAGAAAGCTTGACAATATGCTGGCAATACAAACTTACCAGAAACAATACAGACACCAAGAAGAGCCCATCACAAACCCTGGAGTGCGCCTGGGCCACATTTCCTCTCCTAAGCCCCGTCCAGTAGCCCGGTATTCCTCAGCTCACAAGTTCGGTGTCTGCTGAGCCTCACAGCCTTCTAAGAACCTGGCTCCCTGTGAGGTCACTCTACTATGACCTCACATTCTCAGCTGAGTGTTTGCTGTTGGGGTTTTGTAATGTTTCTGCAGCTCCAATAAAAACAGGAGTCAGAACACAAGGGCCCACTGTCTATCAAAGGCGTAAGAAACAGTGCAGCCCTGCCTCGTTCGCACTTGATAAAGCCAACTCAATGATCCCTCTCAGAGGGGATAACACCCCATTTTGTTTCCTTGAATACACAAGACACTGCAGTTCTAGTCTGCTGAGCGTTAGATGCTTTCTGTAGTTTGGATTTTCTCTTTTCTAAAGTTCATTTTTATTTCCCTTATTTTTCTTGATCAAATCACTTTACAACCTAGTAAGATTGTAAATAAGTGTATCTCTACCAGTCACTTAAATGTATTAGAGACTTCCTAAAAGGTTCTCCCTGTGTTCTAGAAAATGCTTCCTTGGGGCCTTTACTTCTTACCTCCAAGTAAACATGGTAATATTCTCTCATCAAAACACTCCATCATCAAATGAATGACCAGATCATTGAGTTTGATTACCAGGCCTTCTCACAACCTTTTGAATCATACTAAGATTGGCAGATTTTTCAAATAAAAATAGGGTACCCAATTAAATTTGAATTTCACATCAAAAAACAGCATCTAGTGTAACTATGTCCTATTTGGGACATAGTTATACTAAAATATTATTAATCAATTATCTGAAATTAAAGTTTAACTAGTTTTGTGAAATTTAAGAATAGGGAAAAGAGAGAGAGTCTTTCAGCATCAACTGCAGGCGTCCCCAAACTTTTTACACAGGGGGCCAGTTCACTGTCCCTCAGACCTTTGGAGGGCCGCCACATACTGTGCTCCTCTCACTGACCACCAACGAAAGAGGTGCCCCTTCCTGAAGTGCAGCGGGGAGCTGGATAAATGGCCTCAGGGGGCTGCATGTGGCCTACGGGCCGTAGTTTGGAGACGCCTGGTCAACTGTGTCAAAATGTCAACTTCTTTTATTTTATCCGGCAAAACTTACTTTCTAAAATGTTTTTTCTAAACTTTATTTAAAGAATTCCCATAATGGTGTTCTGTGATAGCCAACTGGTAGCTTATTCACAATCAGAATCCTTCTGGAGTTTTTCACTGGTTTCTGCGATTTTATTCCTACTCTTTTTCTATAGTTTTATCAAGACTTCGTTGACCATAATCTAGTGATTCTTTTCTAATGTTCTCTAAATTTAAAAAGGCCCCTCTTGTGTGTTTTCATCCTTCTCTTTCAACCTGCATGATACCACCACAAATGTGATAATGTGGCTACTTTATAGAAATCCGACACAAGATCCACATTATGAGCATGTCATAATGCCTTCCCCAAGCGGACCCCAATTTCTTTTCTCAACTTCTCCTCTACTATTTCCCTCCTGCTTGAGCCACATAAATACAAGTTGTGCTCCCACGTCTTTTATGTATGTTGTTCCTTTGCCCCTCTCATCACCCCCAGCCCCACAATGCCAAATTCTAGGAACTTTTAGGATGGCCTTCTAAAATCTCATTGCTTTCACCTACCACTGTCTTGAATTACAGTTTGAATCCTCAACACAAGGGGCAGCTGAAGGTACTCAACAGCCATCTGAATGGAGAAGGCAAGAACAGAGCCAATCGCCATGTCCACTTCCCCCACTGTCTTCCATGCTATGCTATCAATAATAGTATGTGGCACTAACTTTCCAATTCACTGTAGCTAATCCTGGAAACCTCTGGGGGGTGGGGGGGGGGGAACCTGCCATCAGTAGTATACTACTGCCTGTGTGAAACAATATACTCAATAGTATACTGTTTTTACTGTCAGTTTTTTCCGGAACTTAATAAACTGTACACTATTGCCCATTTTATACAGGCAAGAGTATGCCTTAAATTTAGATTTAGAAATTCTTTAAATTTTTATGTCCTTGTGATAATAAAACTAGGACCAAAAAATAAATTAGGCTCAGGTATCAAAGTTCCACCCTGTATTTATAAAGTAGACCCTGAGGGTTGTGCATAGGAAAAAATAATGACCACCTAGTCGAGTTGAATTTTATATATAAGTTAGGCAAAGGCAACTTAGAAGAATCTCAAAGAGTGGGAAGAAATGACTTCAGTTTCAAGTGGAATAAAAGGAACAGTGGGAATAACATGACCCTTTTGCCATTCTTCAGGCTGATGACATAGAAACACAGAGGGCTGGAACCAACAGGCAACAGGGCCAGTAGGAACGCCCAGCTTTCAGGGCTGAAATGAAAGTCAAGAGTAAGTACACCATAAGCAAACAAGAAGTAAAACCCTAAAGCATAAATTGCCTCTGAAAGGGGAAAGGAAAGTCACTTTGGTCATCATTATCTAAGGCATTTATTTCCTAGGCATTGTAGAGAAAGTACATCATGTAATTCTCAAAGAAACATAATTGAGAAGTTATTCAGAACAACTGTAGCACCTGCCACGGTACCATAAACCTAATAGGTTAACAATGGTTAGGCACTTACTACATGTCAGTCACTGAGCTGCTTCCTAGGGATTGGAATTGTCAGTCTTATGAAACAGGCAATAGTATAACCCATTTTACAGAGGGGAAAACTGAGTCAAGAAGCTGGACATGGCCAGTGAGACTCCAGTGCCCAAGTCTTTCACAGGCTTTACTACCATCCATTTTGCTACTGCCACTCATCATCTTGTATGTCTGTCTTCATTAATTGAATATGTGTTAAATTCCCTATAATGTGCCAGATGTTTTAGGTGCTTGATATGCTACAGTATGCAAAATAGAATTTGAAACTTGTACCCTGAGTGGGAAGGGGAGCTAAAAATAAAGAATTATAATAAACGAGTAAATTCTCATATTAGAAAGTGATGTTTGCTCTGGAAAATATAGAGCAAACAGAGAAGAGGAATCCTAGTTTGGGGATGAAGGTAGATACACTTTTCTATAAAGTAGTTACGGGAGGCCTCATAGAGAAGGCAACATTTGAGGACAACATAAAGGAGATCAGTCTTGCAAATAGGATAAAGTAACAGCATTCCAGGCACAAAGAAGGCCCAGAGGCTGGAGCATGTTAGATGTGTGAGAGCAAGCAAGAAAGCCAGCGTGGATGGGGCAGAGGGGGTGAACAAAGAATACCCGGAGAGCAATGGGCTTGGGGGGCAGAGGTTCCCACATTTTCTAGATTTCAGAGTCTTTAATATATAAGTTTTTTATGACACTCCTAGGCCAAAGGAAATATCCAACAGTTCCATTTAATAACAGAATAATACTGTAAAAATACTAAGTTTGGACCCAACAATTTACAATCATTTGAAAAAACAGTACATATAAATTGAAAGAAAAATTATTTTTATTATTAAATAACGACAATTGCTTACTAACGGATGCGTGTGCCTCTGGGCCATATGACTTCTTAAATCTTGGATCAGACTAGACACTGCCACTCATTCATTTTCTCATAGCACTTAATTTTTATCACAACAACTGGTGAAAATCCAGTTCAAAGCTATGTCATCAAAAGGAATATAGCACAATCTGACGTTGACTCTGCACTAGCAGTTTACACAGTGTTTGACAGAAGATGAGAAGTGCTGTGCTTCCCTTGATATTTTGGATATCCTAAGAAATACCTCTGCACTCGCTGCAATGCCCCAGGACACTTCTGCAGAGTTTGGGAATGACTTTGTGGTTCAAAGGCCTTGTGGACCACTGTGGAGACTGGTTTTTACTCTGAGTGAAATGGTTAATATTGAAGGATTCTGAGTGAAGATCTAAGATTAATTTATATTTTTAAAGGGTCACTCTAAGTATTGCTTTGAAAATAGACCAGAGGAGCGCAAGCAGGGTGACCAGCCAGGGGGTGCCGCATGTGCCAGGGAGGAACTAGCTTGGGTGGGAGCAGGGGCTATAGGTCCAGGAGGACCGGCGACTGGTCCTTTCAGAGGGTTGAGAGAACACAAGTTTTAGGCCTGAGCAACTTCAAGGGTGGAGTTGCCATCAACCAAGATATGAAATATGAAAGTTAGCACAGGTTTTGAGGCAAAGTAGTTCCATTTTTGATGTGTTCACCTTGAGATGTCCATTAGCTATCCAAGTAGGATGTGAGGACATGGAGAGATTTCAAAAAGACACGTGCCAGAGTGCACTGCAGGGAATTCTCATTGCTGGACTGTGGTGAGACTTGGCATTCTTCCGTTTAAAGACCAAGATGATTTTGATGCACTGGCAGAACTTTGAGTTACCTCTCTAAACCACAGGAAGTCACTGCAGGTCTAAAGAGGAGAACAGTGATCAGATTTGGGTTTTGGTGAGATCAGTTTGTTGTAGTGTGGAGGGAAAACAGCAGGGAGACAATGTAGAAGACAGAAAAACAAGCTACAAAAGGTATCAAAATAGTATGGTCAAGAGGTGAGAAACTCAATGGCGAGATTTTACGAATATGAAGGAAAAGCCTGCCTTGCAAAGTATTTAGAAGGTAAAATGGAAGAACAGGATGAGGGGTTTGAGATGTGCATGGAGCTATGTTCAGAGAGTGGGTACAAGGCTCATTCTGACTTAAAAGCTGGTGGCAGGTGATGCCACCAAACAAGACAATGAACATAAGAGGAAGAAGAGGGAATGGGTAACAGTGTGTGCAGACAAAAAGAAACAAGCACTCACGGAAGACCAGGAGTTTGGTTCAAAGAAATGATAGGTACAAGGCACCCACAGGTTAACCAGGCAGAGCTGTCTGGTATCAACGGCAACCACCAATCATCTGTGGGAATTTAATAGAGGTTAAGTAGTCACCCCTATGTTGGCAGAGGGAATCACCTGGGAGAGGCTAGAGCACTAGTATAATCAAAGAACACCAAAGTGTGCTAAAGACATATGTCTAGCAGCAGTGTATTCATTTAAATTATATTTCAGCAGAAGAATTCATGGGTCTCTCTTCATTTGTTAAGGAAATTCTACCTGTGAGTGTTCCATTTCCCAGAAAGAAATGATTATTAATTAGAAGATGCCAAAAGCAATCGTCTGCTGGAAAACTCCAGTTAGATTGCCTAAGTCCAAACAATGGCTCCAGTAGTCACCAGTTGTGGGACCTTAGGTAGGTAAGGTCATTATTCTCTGTAAGCCTTAAGATTTTTAGCTATAAAACAGATAATCATATCATATTCACAAGCTGTTGTGAAGATCAGATGAGAAGATCCATGTAAGATGCTTAGTGTAGTGTCTGGCATATGGTAAAAAACAAATGTCTGCTGCTAACACCAGATCTGTCTTCATCACTACCACTACCAGCGTCATTAAGATTAAGATGATGACATGAGATGACACATGAGAGCACTTTATGAAATATAAATCTCCATACAAATGTCAGTTAGTACTCAGTAGGAATACTTAAGGACAAATGCCTCAAATGAACCCATTTTCAACGTTTACATAGAATACATTCCCTAGAAGGTACAGCCTCTTCTAAGAGTCTTTATAAGAGAAGCACACAAAACCTAATTATTAAAATTCCTAACAGCTATTTCTCTGTTCAGCACAGAAGACAAAATTCAGTCTATACCAATAAAAAATTTTAGTAAGCATCACGAAAGTATTCTGTCCCCAGCCCCACCCCTAGGATACCTTTTAAACCTAACCACTTTTCTCATTCTTACTTTCTGTATTCCAGAAGAGGGCACCCATGTGCAAGGCAGTGGTGTGAAAACTGACCCAAACTCACTGAATGAGTAAGGGAGTGTCTGCATTTGCCCTGAGCACTGACTTTCAACGTAACAATTGTACTTTTCACCCAAATAAGGGTTCAAACATTTCTGGGAGCATGATGCAGGTTTTCACTTTTTGTTGTTTAATTGTTTTATTTATTTATTTATTCCTACACTAATTTGCTGCTCTTGTGGGGTAGCTCTCAAATGAGAATGTAATTTGTGCAATATTAATCAAGTCAGTGTTAGTAAACTCATACGATAATCATTTCAAACAAATAATGTGCTAAGATATTCTCAATGGATGTCCAGCTTTAGAAATAAAAATTCAAAAAATGATACAAACACATGTGTAGCTCATTATTTGCATAGAAGCTTCTTTGTGCAAAGTAGGATCAGTGAGCCCTAATTCCAGTGGACAACAAAGGAAGAGTGACTCACTTGCAATCAGACTGACTCATTTTTCTGGAGTGCTGTTAAGATGCCATTGGACATTCTCTTTTGTCCGCATTTTGATTGGATTGAATTAGTATCAGTGTATACACACTGGACATCAGAATCTGGACAGCTAAGGAAGGTATGAAGCAGCTGGCAGAAGGTGGTCCAGGATTGGCAAGGGAAGGAATACAGGACCTTTGAGTAATTTAACTGGCAACATACACAAAGTAGACACTCCGTACATGGATAACAACTACAATTTTCATACCTTCAACAGTTTGTTGAGTAGTGTTTATATTAAAGAGTGGTGTACCCGCACCACCAATCCTTGGAGGACTCGCTTCCTGTCTACCACACAGGTAAAATATACTTATAAACATGAATTTAGTTTGATCAAATATTCTCCTTTCTTGATTAGGAAATTAATGCTACAGTCTAGTCAGGGGAAATTAGAGAAGCTCTAGTCTCCCATTGCTCCTGCTCTGTTTTCTCTCCTAACTCTTCCATCTTCTGGGATACCAGAGACTGACTGAACAAATACTTTCTGTGGTTGTATAATGTCCAATTTTTACCATCTCTACTGGTACATTCTGCCCTTTCTTCAAATTCCTTTTTTTTTTTTTTTTTTAAGTTAGAGTCTCACTCTGTTGCCTAGGCTGGAATACAGTGGCACAATCTCGGCTCACTGCAACCTCCACCTCCTGGGTTTAAGCAATCCTCCTGCCTGAGACTCCTGAGTAGCTGGGATTACAGGTGCACACCACCACACATGGCTATTTTTTTTTTTTTTTTTTTTTTTTTTTTTTTTTTTTTGTATTTTGAGTGGAGATGGTGTTTCATTATGTTGGCCAGGCTGGTCTGGAACTCCTGGCCTCAAGGGATCCACCTGCCTCAGCCTCCAAAAATGCTGGGATCACAAGTATAAGCCACTGCTCCCAGCCCCTTTCTTCAAATTCTTACAACACCATTCCCACTGGCCTATAGCACAGTGTTGCTGCATTCTCTGGCGTGCTCAGAACTGCACATATGTTCTACAGTGTCCCTCTCCTGGTGACACACCCACTGATGGCCATACAGTCTCACCTTGCACATAACTTTTGCTTTTTTTTCATGCACACTACAGGCAGTTTCTACACCAGCAGCCTGACAACATACCCTGTCTACACTGAGTTTTCCCTAAGTGCTACCTACTACAACTTGCTACCTACTACAACTACACTGAAAGCTGCTTATGAGATATATGGAAGGTTTCTTGGATTCATTTAATATTGTGTGCAATTTTAAAGAGAAAAGAATTACACTCTGACAAGAATATTAGCAGAAAGACCCTCCCCTTAGGAAATAAAACCCTATCTCTGTCACTTTCTGCTTTCATCTCTTAAAAATATTCCAGCTCCTCTGGAGACAGATCCAAAGGATCATCTTCATCTGGAGCTATGGGATTAACAGGAAACTTTTCCACTTTTTACTATCCATTACAATTGAATTAGTAATAGTATCAAATATTTTTGTCTTAACATATTTTTATGAAGTATTCCAGAATGTTTACTGTGTTTCATACACTACTTTAAGCACTTTGTATTAACTCACTTAATCTCCTTAACCCTATGATAGATACTTCAATCGTTCCCATTTTATAAAATAGGAAACTGAGTCATGGAGCAGTTAAGCAGCTTTGCCATGACCACCCTGCTAGTAAGAGGTAAAGCTGGGATTGGAGCTCGGCAGGGGCAGTTGCAGTTGTGTGTTCAGGCTCTTAACTTATATGCTATGTAGCTTTGTAAGATGTATTACTATAGGTTATACTGCACGTATAACTTCAGCGTATATAGGAACAAACACTTCTACTTTTTAAAGAACATCCGTATGCTTATATGTTTATTATGGTTGCACAATTAAGTATATACAATCAAACCTGCACAAATTTCCTCCCCAATTATTAATATACTGACTATGTGCTAGCCCATTTCTAAGTGATAGGGGTGCAGACTTGCCCTTGTGGACTTTAACCTTCTAATAAGAGAGAGAAACAGTAAAATAAATGAAGTGTTTTCCCTCCGTTCCTCCCTTTTACTATCCCACAAATATCTGAATATGTTATGACTTACACATTGTTCTAGGTAAATATTAGGTGTTCAGTAAAGCATCAACAGACAAAAGTCCTTGCTTTCATAGAGTTTACATTCAGACAGTGACATTCATAAGTGCCTTGGAGATAAACATAGCCAGGTATGGAAAAGGGGAAGGCAGGGATTGCTATTTTATTCACAGCACTCAGAAAGTACCATCTGAGTAGAAAATAGAAGGAAGTGAGGATAGGGCCTTGCAAGGTATCTTCGGGAGGGTCATTTCGAACAAATGCAGGCCTCGGCAGGATGGTTTCTGGCAAGTTTAAGGGATGGCCCAGAGGAGCCTCCAGGGCTGGAGAGGAGTGAGCAAGGGGAAGAGGAGATAAAGAGGTCCTTAAGGAAGGCCTGAATTTACTTACAATTTCAAAGTAGTCAATCACCCAGAAGCTTCAAAATTAACTGCCATGATCAGAGCAGGTACAATTTATAAAAGGTTATCAGTATTATTTATAAGCTTTAGTCATATGTTAGCTTTCAAAGTTCATGGTCTGTTTCTTGTTTCCTCCTCTAATTCTGCAGTAACTCTCCATGACCATCACATCATCTAAGGGTCCAGACTCCATCAATTGCCTAATTCATCCTGTAGGACAGGGATTTATAGCATACTCTCCCCAGCACTGTGCCCAGAGGGCTAGTCTCTGATTTTTCCAAGGCTGAATCCTTATCTTAATGAAATTTCTATCACAGCACCTTGGACAATGGCTGGGATTTAACAAGTGCTCAGTAAAACTGTCCTAAATCAAATTGCAAGAAGCTTAAAGGAAAAGTCAAATGACTGTGTACTTGTCTCAATGCAGCTATCAACTTGAATGGAAGATGCCCAAAAGTAGTAATTCAAATGCTTTCTTTCATGAATCTGTACACAAAGCTGACAGTTTGAGTTTTATTGTAAGCAATTTCCTTATTATGAATTCTAGAGATTCTGATCAGAGGAAATCATTTGCCAATGAGCTCTCTGTAGCTTGTAGTTTTCTTTTTCTTTTTAAGGTTACCTCTTACTGTTGCAAAATGGGGAGCCAACATGAAAAAGTGGCAAAAGCAAAGTGAACAGAATGCTGAGGTGAAGAGGGGGAGAGGTCCTCAGCTCTTAATATCTAAACTAAGAAAACTAAAACCAAGATTACTAAATAGATTACATGTATTATTATTTTTTTCTTTTTTAATCGGAGTCTCACTCTCACCCAGGCTAGAGTGCAGTGGTGTGATTTCGGCTCACTGCAACCTCTACTTGCAGGGTTCACGCGATTCTTCTGCCTCAGCCTCTCTAGCAGCTGGGCCTGCAGACACCCACCACCACACCCTGCTAATTTTTTATTTTTAGTAGAGAAGGGGTTTTGACATGTTGGCCAGCCTAGTCTCGACCTGATCTCAGGTGATCAACCAGCCTAAGCCTCCCAAATTGCTGGGACTACGGATGTGAGCCACTGCATCGAGCCTACATTAGCTTTTTTAAAGAGGAGTATCACTGTCAGTTTCTAAGCTTTGCATGTGCCTAGACAGTACTTTTAAACGAGTTTTTTCCTCTCTTCATTTATTATATTTTAAAGCAATTACTACATTTTTAGGCAGCTATACGTGAACTCACTTTGCCCTTTGATTTCACACTAGCACCTTCTAAAATCAAAATACGTGTAAGGTGAGGAGAGTGAGCCCCGTGTTCTTTAATGTGAATTAGATGTTATCTGCTATCTAACTAGATCTCAAAGTGTTTGCTATTTTAAGACTGAACTGAAATCATGGCATTTTGAAGGTAAAAAGAGTTTAGTGACATGAGCTGGAACAGATTCAGTTTTTGGGCACAAAACAGGATGCTCTGCTCTGCAAATAAGCTGAGAATTAAAGACACATAGTAGACAATAAATTTAGTGAATGTCCTCTCTCCTCCCTAAAAAGAAAAAAAGAATCAGTAGTCTTTAAAATTAGATGAGAAGAAAAACATTGCATTTTTTGATTTTCCAAAATGTGACAAGGCTTTACATTTATTATCTTATTTTAATGACAGTCAGAACCTCCTAGCAGATTGTTAGAGTAAATTTTAAAAAGGAATCCCCTTGGACAGATGAATGGGGTAAGGGCAGTTTTGGGCAGGGGGAAAGACATCCCTACCAGGGCTCACAGGTAAACAAGTAGAATTCAGGGCACATCTGCCTGATACATCAGATGCCATTAATGTGGTCCAGAGGAACTGTGGAGTAAGCTGGACAAGCACCAACCTCTAGACCACAGGGACTTAAGAAAGCAAACTACAGAATTTCCCAGCAATAGACCGCCTAGATTGTTCACATGAAAACAACTGGTGCCCAGAGACAGAACTCCTGACTCCAAATCCAACACTTTTTGTCTATGGCACCATCATCTAGAGCAGAGATGACAATGTAAATAGCTGTTGACAAATCTGGCTTTCCAGAGGGTAGGTATGGTCAACAATACTTTGACAAGTATTTTCCAAGCAAACTAAAAAAGACAGAGTCTAAAGTAGAGGATTAAGTGAGAGGCAGCATAAACCAGCCTGAAGTAGCAAAAAGAATCCTTCAGAACCAGATCATGAGCCTTCCTATAAAGGTAGGGTAAGAGGCTACAAGGAGCCAGAGACGCTACTCAATAAAGTCCTCCCCAAACTCTTCCCCTGACTAAACATCTTCACAGAGAAGATAAAAGTGCTATTTTTGTCAAAACTATGTAAACACAAATCCATGTAATATTTCATTAGTTCCTAGACACATATTTTTCTTTTTCAAAGTCTTTAAAATCAGAATGGTCTTCTCATGCATCAACCAGTGTGAACCCTGGCAGCCTGGTGGCTGTCAGATGTTTATTACTTGCACACAATACAAAATTATATTGTTGGTTTAGCCTTGATTTAATTGATGTTTACAGTGTCTTCAAAAAGATCATGCTATAAAAAGATACCGAGACAAAAGTATTATTTATGTAGACAAGCACTGAGAACTTGCCAAAGTAATATTTATGTAAAAATCTGTAAGTTTAAGAATTATTAGGAACTCTAAGAGCAAGCATTGTGCCAAGTTAATTGCCGGCATTTTTTTTCCTTTTTTGTTTTGGTTTTGTATTTAACACCTTCATTTTCTCCAAAAGAAATGGCATATTCTTTCTGGTAGTACCAGAAAATACATAAAAATATGCTTTTAAATATGTAAAATATAAAATATAAATTGACTTATCTCCCAAACAATAGTATCTTAGATTTAAATAATTCTATGCTGTTTGTTTTCACTAGTACTGTTATCACTTGGTATCTGTAGGGTACTGGTTCCAGGATCTTGCCCCACAAACACCAAAACCCATGGATGTTCAAGTCCCTGATATAAACTGGCACTTAGCATTTAAATATAACCTATATACACTCTCCCATATACTTTAAGTCCTCTCTAGGCTACTTTTAATACCTACACAAGGTAAACGCTATGTTGATAGTTGTTATACTTTACTGTTTAGAGAATAATGACAAGAAAAAATATATACATACTCAGTATAGATGCAACCATTTATCAAAAATATTTTCGATCTCCAGTTGGTGAAATCTGTCAATATGGAATTCACAAATGCAAAGTTTGGCTGTATCCAGTTGCCTTAAAATTCGGTAACGTTTGGCCAGGTATGGTGGCTCACACCTGTAATCCCAGCACTTTGGGAGGCCGAGGCAAGCGGATCACCTAAGGTCAAGAGTTTGAGACCAGCCTGGCCAACATGGTGAAACCCTGTCTCTACTAAAAATACAAAAATTAGCTGGGTATGGTGGCTCATACCTATAATCCCAGCTACTTGGGAGGCTGAAGCAGGGGAATTGCCTGAACCTGGAAGGCAGACGTTGCAGTGAGCCAAAATCATGTAATGCATTCCAGCCTGGGTGACAAAAGTAAAACTCTGTCAAAAAAAAAAAAAAAAAAAAAGAAAGAAAGAAAGAAAAGAAAAGAAAAGAAAAGAAAGAAAAAGAAAGAAAGAAAGAAAGAAAGAAAAAAATTCAGTAGCATTTAACTTTGTTTTTCTTTTCTCTTTTGAGACAGCATCTTGCTCTATCACCCAGGCTGGAGTGCAGTGGTGGAACTGCAGCTCACTGCAGCCTCAGCCTCCTGGGTGCAGGCAGTCCTCCCAACTCAGCCTCCTGAGTAGCTGGAACCACAGGCCCAAGTCACAACGCCCAGCTAATTTTTAATATTTTCGTAGAGACAGAGTCTCAATTATGTTGCCCAAGCTAGTCTCAAACTCCTGGACTTAAGCAATTCTCCCACCTCAGCCTCCCAAAATGCTGAGATTTATAGGCATGAAGCCACTGAACCCAGCCCAACATTTAATTTTTAAAAACAAGATTTTATTCTGTTTCTTTTCATTTATATAGGTCACGATATTCAAACAATGATGGCATAAGAGATTTTGTTTGTCTATTCCTTTTGTTTTGGGCAAAACAGGTTATTCTGAAATTGTTGGGGTTGACATTTAATTCTAAAGGTTTATGGCCAATTCCTCAAATAAGACCATTCAAAAAGTTACAGAAATTCTCTCTATTCAATGCCTTTTAAAATGCTACTTTTCAGTGTAGCTAAATGAGAACATTTTAGAAGCACTGCTATTGTTAGTACACTAAGAACATATTTCAGATCATTATTAGAATTTTACTTCTCCATTTCCCAAAATAAAAACATAATACCAAGTTCTAAGAAGCTGAACTGGGCTGGGCGCGGTGGCTCACGCCTGTAATCCCAGCACTTTGGGAGGCCGAGGCGGGCAGATCACAAGGTCAAGAGATAGAGACCATCCTGGTCAACATGGTGAAACCCCGTCTCTACTAAAAATACAGAAAATTAGCTGGGCATGGTGGCGTGTGCCTGTAATCCCAGCTACTCAGGAGGCTGAGGCAGGAGAATTGCCTGAACCCAGGAGGCGGAGGTTGCAGTGAGCCAAGATCGCGCCATTGCACTCCAGCCTGGGTAACAAGAGTGAAACTCTGTCTCAAAAAAAAAAAAAAAAAGGCAACGAAGCTGAACCTTGAGATTATAGTTAAGTATTCATAATCTCAAGACTCAGGTTGGATGAAGTTTGTGAGAATCAGTTAAGACCAGTATTTATAATCAATGCCTAACAAAATCAAATAAAAACTCTTGAGTATTTCCTAACAAAATTGAGTAAGATTGTTTCTCATTTGTGACCAGTTTCTATGGACATGGACAATATTTCAGCTAATTCAAACATTGTTACAGATAATATTAAATAGCCATGTCATCTTAATTCCAAAATTTTGATCCCCGCAACATACACACACACACACACACACACACACACACACACAACCCCCCTCCCCCCGCCACAACTAACAAAGCTGTAATTCCAGGTAGCCATTAAATTTCTATACCCATGGCTTCAAGTAATAATTTTTATTTTGAGTCATAATCTTGCCTCTCACTTCAAATGTTTGTTATGTTGAAAAAGGCAATACCCACACACATACTCATACACACACACACACACACACACACACACACACACACACACACACACGGTTGCCTAGAGGACAATATACATTCTAAGAAAAAATAAAACTAGTAAGTAATCGAGTTCTTTAACTTCTAAGCCTCCAACTGCAGACAGAATTCACCTTAGTACTCCTAGTAAAGACATTAGACTTAAAAGTCCTTCAGAGAAAAAAAAAAAGTTTCTTTGTTTAACCTTGATAATTTTTTGTTTACTTCCTATTTACTTTATCTATTCTACATGCAACACATCCTTTGTGAAACAGGCATTCAAACTTTTGCTAAGGTATTAGATTTACATAATAAGGTTTTTTTTCTACCACAAAAACTTTGGTATAGAAGGGGCCATGGGAAGGCCTTATACATGCTACAAAGAAATATCCTACAAAGAAATATCATGCATAGCCCTAAATAAAGTCTGTCCTCTGTCCAGCCTATTTCTCCAAAGGAAATCACTCAGGCATTGCATGATAGCAGAATCAACCTGTGTCGTTTCTTTATTAGTACAGTCCATCCCCTGGAGTGCGTTCTGGGGAATGTCCCGTTTCACCACCCCCTGGGCTGAACAAATATACTCTTAAGAGCAATACTCCATCTGGTGCAAGAATAAAGTACAATCATCCGCAAATTCAACTCTTAAAAAGGGAACAGTCTGTGACCTGGCTGTGATGTCCTCGGTAAAACTGTCCATCCTACACCAATATCTCCCTAGTGACAGTCTCTGCCTCCTGACCTAAATGGCATAAGGTATTCAGTCTGAACCACTTAACAATTCCCAACTATCTGCTGCAGAAACCTGCAGATCACAGATGCACTCAGAAATAGCTTGCACTCACATTTTATGACTTCAGAGAACACTGATATTTCAGAATGAAATTCATCATAGAAAAGTAACATGCTGAACTCACTATCATATTAACCCCATGTGTATCTCATCTTCTAAAATAAAAAAAATACATGTCAGATGACCAAGTTCAGATATTTTAAAGTTTACAGCGCAGGAATATTTGCTTAACTATGCCTCCCCTAAGTCCTGGCACTACCTCACTCCTATGCTAGCGTATGTGCTTACTCCAAAAATGGCAAGTCACTCCAGTCAATCAGCTCTTGAAGTTTCAATTTAAGCTCCATTTTTAATTTTATTTATAAGGCATATGGTAAATAATATTAATCTGGTTTTATAAAGGAGGAGGAAAAGGGAGAAAGAGAGGGAAAAAAGAAAAAAACAACTTATCACTTAAATAGCTAGAAAAGCATACCTGAAGCCAAAAAAACCTACAAGTCTGAGACTTCCACTCAGAGGATACACTCCTTTCTTTGGACTCTGTAGAAAACAGAATTCACTTTGGCACCATTCTTAAAGTTCACTTTAAAATTTCTCCTTCAACTATAGTCAAGGCATCAAGACAATCTTAATTTTACATTCTGAATTCCTATCATTGGAACTAGGGCTGATAAAACCTAAACATTCTTCAAATCAGTTAAAAGATCTTTACCCTAGCCACTCTAAATGAGACCAAAGTAAAAAACAAGTGGCAATAATAACAAAAATGAGAATTCTCCCCTTCCCTTTATTCACTAGAGGTATGAAAAGTCCTTTCTTGTTGATGACCAGACCAGCTTCTGGGTCCTGCCACAAGAGATCCTAAATTCTGCAACTTACTGCAATGTCACCAGCTCTAAGTCACCCAAGAGATGATGTTTTTACACCTTGTCACACAGTATCGTCACCTGCTAGTCACTCCACAGCAACCAAAATACTTGCAGAAGTAACTCTCATTGATACCATTTAAAAGTTGCCTAAGTTTGGGGAAAATGAGGATGCCATACCGCCTCTCTCTCCTTACAGTTACATATGGTGTTTTATCTTGAACAAACACACACACATCTCCCATTCCATGTTCACAAATGTTTCCTAATACTGACAAGGCAGTCTAGATAGCACTATAAACCTAATGGAGAAAAAGTAAGGGCAGGCATGGTGGCTCAAGCCTGTAATCCCCGCACTTTGGGTGGCCGAAGTAGGAGGATTGCTCAAGCCTAGGAGTTCGAGACCAGTCTGGACAACACAGTGAGAACTTGTCTAAATAAAACAGATAGCCAACGCATATCAGTGCACATCTGTAGTCCTGGCTACTTGGGAGGCTGAGGTGGGAAGATCACGTGATCCCAGGACTTTGAGGCTACAATTAACTATGATAATACTGTACTCTAGCCTGGGTAACAGAGCATGACCCTATCTCTAAAAAATAAATAACTTTGTGAGACCCAGGCTAAGTCACTTTCCCTAAGACACAAAACTACTTAGAAATAAAGTTTGAATTAACCACATGTATCTGTCTTCAGTCTTAGAGTACTTTCTTCTGTAAACATTCTACTGCCCTAATATAGACCTTAAATACAGTTGAAAGGAAGGCAAAATGGCTAAGAGAAAAGACACTATAAATTTGGAGGCTCAAGCAGACCAAGGTTCAGGTCTCAGCTCTAAATTATGTCACCTTTCTCAGCCTCAGTTTCCTCATCTGTAAATAACAAAGATCAGAATACCTGCCTTAAAGGGTTATTTTGAGGATCAGGTAAAATTAGTAACTCAAAAATAGGTATTAGTCTTAAGATATTTATGACTTTAATGGTTTCTGCTTCCTGGAATTCTTGATTTTACAAAATAGAAATAGAAACATTAAATTCTACCCAATTCCCAGAATAAATTTAAGGGTCATCTATCACTGCCTAAGGCATATACTTAATTACCTATGGTAAATGCTACAAAGAAATATGTAGCCTTTGAGGAAAGCAGTGAATAAAAACAGAGACCAAGAGGTCTTTGTTCAATACCTGACTGCAAAACAGATAACTAGAAAAGTCAAATTAAGTCCCTAGGCAGAGTATCAATAATACATAGTACCTTCAGTCAGCATGCCAGGGCATACCCAAATAATATATAGTACTTCAGCCAGCGTGCCAGGGCATACCCAAGTCAAGTATCATCCTTTTAGCCAAGTATTGGAACAAACAAGAGGACAAGAATTGCCCTCTTTCCATAAGCACCCCCTACAACAGTATTCTATAAAACCCTAGAACCCTAGTATACTCTATGCTCTGAGAAATCATCTATAAAAAATAAATACACACAGAATGTTTTAACTTTCTAGTATTTCTCAAATTTATTTGAGTATGAATCATTTTGTGTCAAACAGAATATGAAAAACCCTGCCTTTCTGCAATACTATATGAGTACAGTCCCTCAAACTTACGTGTATATTAGAACCAAATGGAAAACTGTTACAGAGGCAACTTTTCCAGTCCCATCTCAGACCTAAAGTTTGAGAGCCCAAAAGTTAGTTATATTTCAAAAAGCATCCTAAGTTCCAAATAAATGTAGAAAACTGCTGCAGTTTTAGAGTTGTCAGTTGTGAAGACCCCCACTATCTCTCT
This sequence comes from Saimiri boliviensis, assembly GCF_048565385.1. Taxonomy (NCBI): domain Eukaryota; kingdom Metazoa; phylum Chordata; class Mammalia; order Primates; family Cebidae; genus Saimiri; species Saimiri boliviensis. Next base: position 94,074,290 of record NC_133461.1, read on the forward strand.
AGTTTCAGTGTCTGTGAGAGTTGCCTGGGAAGCTTGTTAAAAATGCACATTGCCAGGCACCACCCCTAAGAGTCAGATTCACAGGTCCTGGGGTGCAACCCAGTTTGGAGAATCACTAATGGTCTAACTAAGAGTTCAGTGTCCACTGGCTATAAGCATCCTTGCCCTAACTACCTCATATTTATTTATCCTCTAATAAACAATTAGGGATATGAGTGTTGAGGGGAACAGAATCCTGTTCTTTGGTATAAATTAACTCAGACGGTTTCAATATTTTTAATGAAGATGATTTCTCTTTCTTCCGGTTCCCGTTCAAAGGAGAGGATGATTTAAGAAATTATGATTCATACTTTGAACATTACTGTTTCAACTGATCAATATTTTTAATGGACTGAGAATAACCTGTGAAAATCTGATCTCTTCCCTAACCTCCACATGCAACTCATTGCTGGCTTTAAAAGCATTAGCAAAATCAGAACATCCCACAGGGATCTATGTGGTTGATTCACAGTCACTTCATTTGATCAGAATCAAATTCTGTATTTTCCCCTACAGCAGAAAAGTCCTGGGATGGTTAATTGTCTGTGTCAACTTGACTGGGCCACAGGATGCCCAGATACCTGGTTAACCATTGTGTCTGGGTGTGTTTGTGAGGGTGTTTCCAGAAGAGATGAGCATTTGAGTGGTGGACTGAGTAAAGTGGATGGCCCTCCCCAATGTAGGTAGGTATCATCCAAAGCCTGAGGGCCTAAATGAAAAAAAAAAAAGGTGGAGAAGGTCTGAATTCAATCTCTTCCTCACTGCTAAACTAGGACATTGATCTTTTCTGCCCTCAGAGCTCCTGGTTTTTAGGTTTTCAAACTCAGACCACAACCTATATGATCAGCTCTCCACCTCTCAGGCCTTCCAACACCACCAGTGGTTGCCATGGGTCTCCAGCTTGCAGATGGCCAACTGTGGTACTTCTTTGCCTCCATAATCATGTGAGCCAATTTCCTATAATGAATCTCCTGATAAACAGCTCCTATTGATTCAATTTCTCAGGAGAATCCTATTATAATTGTACTACTCTCTTTATGTGAACTGGTGCAATTCTTGGATCCAAACAGAATTGTATCAGCAGCAATTTCCCTTCTAACTTGCTAAGTCCAACTTCTTGGACTCATCCAATAGCATGTCTTATTACCTCATTATTACCTTATATTCCCTGTGATGTAAGTAAGATGATTCCTGAAGATCTTCTGTATCCTTTCGTTGGGAAAATAAATAGAAATGTTACCACTAAAGGAGGAAAGAGTCATATTCCCTACAGCTGATATTGGACCATCTACTGTGTTCTCTTTGAAGTTTGAAGAATGCATGTCAGCCTCCAGAATGTTGGCAAAGGCCCTTTGGAAAGTGTTTGAAGGTTTTGTTTTTTATTTCGAAAAACCTAATTATGGCTATACACACCCAGGATCAACTCTTGTTTTGTACTCAACACTGAAATGAAAACTTCTGCCTTTCAAATATACTGTAAGTTCTGGGCCTCGAGTACTATAATATAATTAGTATCAGCTCATACCAAAGTGATATAAATAGTATGATGGTTTTGACATTGTTTTGTACCAATATTAATATCACAGTTAAGAGCAGCAGCTTAAGAAGAAAACAGTTTCCTCACTGATATCAGTTACAAAGCATGCATCCACAACTCCTGCTGGGTACCCCATATGAATAAAGAGCAAAATACAGCTCCCTATACCAAGAACTTCATAGTCCAGGGAGTGAAGACAAACTGTACAGATAACTATTAATAAGACAGAAATAATGGAGCAACCAGTGCTTCAATTGGAAAATGTTACATCATACATAACCCTGAACCAAAAGGTGGCATTTAGCAGGTGGAGAGAAAGGAAAAAAGTTTATCCCAGCACCAGGGATAGGACACACAAAGTCATAGAGGTGTAAGATGACAAGGCTTGTCCAAAGCAGTGCAAGAGCCAGTATCACTAAACTACAGGGTGCAGAGATGGGGCAGTCAGAGAGGAGTGTGGAATGCTTAGGCAAGGGAGCTAGGGAAAGAGTGAGTGGGTAAGAAAAATGACCAGATTTAAGGGAGATAACTAGGTGGTATTATGAAAGGTGACTGGATTAAATAGATAGATTAAATGAATTGGAATTTATAAAGTGCTTAAAACAGTATCTGGCAAGTGAGTGCCATGAGAGTGTTTTTTAAGAGGGTGAGACTGAAGATGGGTGTCCGCTTAGTAGACTCCTGCAAGAGTCGAGGTGACAAACAGGGACTCCATGTAAGGTAATGAATACAGAACAGATGGAGTAAAATTGTGAGAAAAAATTAAAACTGGTAGAATTGAGTAAACCTGCTATAATTGAGGCCAATTATATATGAGAGATGAAGAAAAGGGAAGACTCAACGTAGACTTCAAGTCTTCTGACTTGAACACCTTGGTGGATTACAGTGCCTTTAGCCAAGACTGAACCAACAAAGATAAGCCAGACTTTTAGGAAGGAGGCAGATAATGAGTTTGATTTAAAAACAAACAAACAAAAAAAGCAAAATCTACTATTTCTCATACTTCAATCATTGAATCTCACAAACTCCATGTAAGTAGACAATTTATATTTATTTTACAAAAACAAAACAAAACAAAACAAAACAAACAAACAAACAAAAAAAAAAAAAAAAACAGGGGTTAACGAGCTGTTCCCTGAATTGCATAATTAAAAGTTGCAGACAGCATAACTACAAGCTACATCCTCTGGCTCCTTGGTTCATGGTTATTTCCACTTCACAGACTTGCCAAAGGAAACATATCATCCTCATAACCCAGCTTTCTACTTTTTCCAAAGCCAACTATAGAAAGCAGCCAAAAACCCATCCAAAAAATGACTTTAGTCTTATAGTTGCTGGTTCTTCCATTGAGGCTTTGTTGTATCTCCTTATTAGTAATGGGAAATGCCCACTAACATTCAAGCCTGAAGTTCATTTATAAGTTACAACAACCACCAAGTGACTACATTCAAGCTTCAATACAAGAAAGCCATCTTAGTCACAATTATTTTTCTTTAATTCTCTTGACAAAAGGTACTTTTCTTTACAATGAAAAGGCAAACTGTTGGCTAAGCATGGTGCTCATGTCTGTAATTTCAGCACTGAAAGGCCAAGGCAGACAGACTGCTAGAGCCCAGGAGTTCACCACCAGTCTGGGCAACATGGTGAACTCCCGTCTCTACCAATAAATAAATAAATGTATACATACATACAAAAATTGTTGGGGCTGGGCATGGTGGCTCATGCCTGAAATCCCAGCACTTTGGGAGGCTGAAGCAGGCAGATCACATGAGGCTAGAAGTTTGAGGTCAGCCTAGTCAACATGGCCAGACTCTCTCTCTACTTAAAAAAATTAATTAATTAACTGGGGGTGATGGCACATTCCTGTAATCCCAGCACTTTGGGAGGCCGAGGCAGGAAGATCACATGAGGCCAGGAGTTTTGAGATCAGGCTGGTCAACATGGTGGAACCCTGTCTTTACTTAAAAAACAAACAAGCAAACAAACAAACAAAAAACAAAATTTACCTGGATGTGGCAGTGCACACCTGCAGCCCCAGTTACTCAGGAGGCTGAGGTGGGAGGATGGCTTAAGCCTGGGAGGCAGAGGTTGCATTGAACTGAGATTGCTGCTACTGCACTCCAGCCTGGGCAACAGACTGAGACTTCATTGAAAAAACATTAAAAATTTAAAAAATTAACTGGGAGCGGTGGCACGTGCCTATCATCCCAGCTACTAAGGAGGCTGAGATAGGTGGATCAATTGTGCCACTGCAAAGCCTGGGCAACAGCTAGACCCTGTCTCCAAGAACATTTTTTTAAAAAGGAGGCAAATTATCTAACATTTACAATTTGAAAAGTAGGTTCTCTATACCATAGAAAAACTAAAAACTCATTAAAAACATACAATGGAGATAGTTTTAAGGTTATCTAGTAAGTTAGGAATATTGAGATATACCCAAATTCTTCCAGAGTTCCCCTGTAACTAGAATGGATGTCATTCCCTTTCTCAAAAACATTCCAGTTTCTACAGAATCATGTCCAAGCTCCCTAGCATGGTGTTCATAGATTTGCTGCATTTGGCTGACCAAGTCTTGAGCCTCATTCCCCACTAAATTTTTCCTTTGTACACTATGTGATCTTATTGTTTCCTTAGCTTCAGGTGTCCTCTTCCCTTCTAGCACAAACAAATCTACTCCTTCTGCAAGGGTCAAAACAAATGCATCCATGAAGCCTACTGAAACCCTTGACTGACATATCTTTATAATTGTGTAGCACTTCTGTTATGCCTCTAATAGGGCACTTCTTTAACTGTCTTGAAATAAAATATGTGAGGTGAATTAAAGTATGCTCTACAGTTTTACAGAATTTTTATTACAATTTTGTAAAAAAGACATTTGAAAAGGCAACCATTTCACAAAGCCTGATGGTATAAATCTATCAATCAATCAATCACAACCATACCTCTTCCCCTGAAAGCTCTGAAGATACCAACTCTTAGTAATTTTTTTTTTTTTTGAAACAATCTTGCTCTGTCACCCAGGCTGGAGTGCAGTGGTGCAATCTCAGCTCACCGCAACCTCTGCCTCACAGGTTCAAGCAATTCTCCTGTGTCATCCTCCCAAGTAGCTGGGACTACAGGCATGTGCCACCATGCCCAGCTAATTTTTCTATTTTTAGAAGAGATGAGATTTCACCATGTTGGCCAGGCTGGTCTTGAACTCCAGTCCCCAAATGATCCACCCGCCTTAGTCTCCCAAAATGCTGGGATTACAGATGTGAGGCACTGTGCCCAGCTGGTAATTTTCTATTGAATGAATGAGCTTCTAGATCCCATTAAGTCCTCAAGTCCTAGGGACCCTGCTACATTAAAGCCTTTGGATCCTACAAGTGCTATTGCTGAAATGTGCTCAAGCTGTATTTGGTATTCCCTATTAAACTCCAGCAGACCATACCTAAACCAGATTCACTGTAGGTGACTCTTGCCTTACAGCAAGTTTTATACGCCAAAACTTCTGGGCATCTCTTAGTCATTTCCCATGGGACACAGAACACATGCATAATGCAACTTGTTTAAAAGAACAATCTTCTGTCATCCAAAGCAAAGAAACAGGTATCAAGTATCAAAGTACAGTTTAGTTATCCTATCAATTTCATTTGCTGGCTTTTGAGCAAACTTTTTAAAAAATGAGTTACCTAAAGAACAAGATGCTTGAGAAAGAAGATAAAAAGACTGCAGCATAACCCAAATGCCACCCCTTCAAAAGGTGTAGCTGTCCTTTGGGTGCACTGCTCTCACTGCAATTTAGGCATGGAGGTATCTGCTTCCTGTACTGGGGTTCTCTAATCAGTAACTGGATTCCTTCAACCTAAACCATCTCTGAGAACAGAGCATGGTATCTTGAGGGAAAGGCTAATACTATTTTCAGCTATGGAAAACACCTATAAGAGCCATTTGCTGGGGAAGGAGCTTCGCTGAGACTGCTCTAGGTGGCAACATTGTTAGGGGCAGAGAATAACAGATTGCCAGGCCAGAAAGCGAGGTGGAGGCAAAACAACTAATTTAGAGGTTAAAAGCAAGGACTTGTGACCCCAACCACCTTGGTTCAAATCCTGACTCTGACATTTGTTGTGTGAAGTTGGGCAAGTTACTTGAATTCTGTGCCTCAGTTTGCCCATCTATAAAATGGGATAAGAATAAGCCTGACTCAAGTATATAAAATAGTACAACTATTATTAATCTGGCTCTGAAGCTAAACGCCTCCATGTCCTCAAGCAAGTCACTTAACATCTCAGCTTCCTCATCTATAAAGTGGAAGTATTAAATACACACCCTTCTGCAGCCCTAGAATGGCTCTAAACTTAAATATAGTACTACGTAACTCAATCTTCCAGGATTAGCAATCTCAACTTGCTTAATTTTATTAGTCATAGAGTCACATAAAATCAGTTCAATCACCAGGTCTTTATTTCCAATTCTCCAAGTTCAAGCCTCAGTTCAACAGGACATCAGGCCAGGCGCTGTGGCTCATGCCTGTAATTGTAGCACTTTGGGAGGCCAAGGTGGGTGGATCACCTGAGGTTGGGAGTTGGAGACCAGCCCGGCCAACATGGTGAAACCGCATCTTTACTAAAAATACAAAAATTAGCCGGGCATGGTGGTGCACGCCTGTAGTCCCAGCTAGTTGGAGAGGCTGAGGCAGGAGAACTGCTTGAATCCAGGAGGCAGAAGTTGCAGTAAGCTGAGATCACACCACTGCACTCCAGCCTGGGCAACAAAATGGGATTTCATCTCAAATAAATAAATAAAGCAAAATAAAAAAATAAACATGACATCAAACAGGTTTCCTCATGAAGACATATTGCAAATAAATAAGCTATGGAAAACAGCCAAAAATATATTTGGTCTTGCTATTCATATTCAGTCTGAGTTCAGTTTGTAATTTATAGTAACAGAATTAATGTAACAGAAAAACAGAAAAAGTATGGGAAGAAAGGTAAGTTTACTGGGACTTGAGAAAAGAGAAACGATGTAACTTTGTATTCCCTTCTGAAAAATTTTCTACAAACTAGAACCATCCAGGCTCACAAAAGCAAAAACCCTCCTTTCTGTTGCCAACAAAATAACACCAAATACTTTTATGCACATTCCTGTGTTTTCCTCTACTGCCTTTTCACTTGTGCTCTTGAAATATGGTCTTCATTATAGGTGGAGTTTCTGTACTTTATGAGCCAGCCTGCCACTTTAGATGCCTCAAAAGCCCAGTGGATGTATTGCTGCAACCCTGAAGAGCAAGGAAATTAAAGGATGAAAGTATAAAGTATAGGGTTTTATTTTGCTTCATGTCCAAGGTTGCACAGAGGTCATCTATGTATAAAACTGCCTTACTGTGCACAACTCCAGTAAATAGAAGACAGGCCTTCCCTTCAGTTCTGCATAAGTTCAGATCAGGATAAAACTCAAACGTTTCAGGCACAGGGTGACTGGCCATACTCCTTTCAACTCCAACTTCCCTTATGCCACTTCTTTAAATGCCAATCAATATAGCTCATTGTGGTCTCTCAAATTCACCAATACCATGTCAAGCATCATCCTCCAACCCCCTTTTAACCATTAACTTAGGAAACACTTATTGAGTGACTACTGTATGTAAGACACAATGGTCAATGTATTAGTCCATTCTCACACTGCTAATAAAGACACACCAGAGACTGGACAATTTATAAAGGAAAGCTGTTTAACAGACTCAGAGTTTCACATGGCTGGGGAGGCCTCATCATCATGGTGGAAGGCAGAGGAAGAGCAAAGGCACATCTTACATGGTGGGAGGCAAGAGAGCATGTGCAGGGTAACTGCCCTTTAGAAAACCTTCAGAACTTGTGAGACTTCTTCGGTACCACTAGAGAACAGCACAGTCCCCATGATTCAATTACCTCCCACTGGGTCCCTCCCAGGACACATGGGGTTTATAAGAATTACAATTCAAGATGAGATTTGGGTGGGGACACAGCCAAACCATATCAGCAAACAAGGCAGATATGCTCTCTGGCATGGCAGTTTGAGCTTATAGTTAAGTAGATAGAGATGATTTTAAAAAAGCAATTATGTTAAAGATTAAGGTGTTATTTTAAAGATTTAAAATGTTACTTTAAAGGAGCATGCAATAGAACACATACCCTAGTCTAAGGACATCAGCCTTCCTGGAGAAAGTGACAGTGAAACTGACACTGAGGACCAGAAGCAGGAAAGACCCAGGCAAGAGGACGAGACATATTTTATAAAGCAAAAGACATTCACTCAGGTTGAGGCTTACAGGATGGAGGTGAGACCGTGTGAACAACACAGAGCAGGAAGAAGGTGAAGCTGGAGGTGAGCAGCTGCTTCACTATGAAGGCTCACACTGACAGTACCATCAAAACACTTTCTGTTCACTTGAGGTCCATCTTGCAATTTCCCATAATAGGCCAGTACCATTTATAGACAATTATCAAATAACTAAATATGTGACATGCTATCTTAGCAGGTATAGTAAGTTCATAGGGAGAATCACAGGTGCATTTTAACAGGAACTTTGTAGAAGCAATGCTTTGACCACAAAATGTGATGAATGAGTTAAATTTTCAGGCTCCAGGACCAGCCAGTGGAAAAAATATTTGGAGTTATTTAAAATGAGTTTTCCACTAGTTTCATTTCCTGTATTTGCTGTGTAAGTTACCAGAGCATTCCAGTTATGTAGGCAGAATAATTATCACTAAAAAATACAACAATATAAGACATGTACTATATGCCATTACAATTATTATCCTCATTCTAAAAGATCTAGCACAATAAATTGAGAAAAAGAAATGAAAGAAAAAATAAAGGTAGAAATAAAATGATAATTACTTGCAGATGTTACAACTGTTTACATGTAAAGCCCAAAAATATTGAGGAAAAAAATTGCAACTAGTAAAGTACTCAGTTATAAAAAACAGAGAAACAATAGCTTTAATAAATCATGAGGGACCAGTTAGAAAATGTAATTGAAAAGAATTCTGCCAAGAATAAAATTTATGAAGTCGCTAAGAATAAACTTAAGAAAACATCATTCTCAGCAAACTGACACAAGAGCAGAAAATCAAACACCGTATATTCTCGCTCATAGGCGGGTGTTGAACAATGAGAACACATGGACACAGGGAGGGGAGCACTACACACTGGGGTCCGTTGCGGGGAAATGGGAGAGGGACGGGGAGGTGGGGAGGTGGGAAGAGATAGCATGGGGAGAAATGACAGATACAGGTGAGGGGACGGAAGGCAGCAAAGCACACTGCCATGTGTGTACCTATGCAACAATCTTGCATGTTCATCACATGTACCCCAAAACCTAAAATGCAATAAAAAAAAAAAAAAAAAAAAAGTAACACTGTAAATACCAGGAACTCTCATTCTCTGAGCTTCTGGTTGGCAAGCCAGGGCGTTAACTCTCCTTAATCATCAGAAACAGGCCAAAGACCTTGTTAAAATAAGCAGATGGTTTGGCCCCTGCTACAATCCCCATGCTTTTCCTGGGAAGATACTTAAATGGGACTCATATATTACAGCAGAATGTCCTAAGGTTAACAGTTTTTTTTTTTTTTTTTTTTTTTTTTTGCAATAGAGCAAACTTACCAACTACCAAAGAGTTTTCTGACATGGCCAGAAAAAGGAAACAAAAAATTTGAAGGCTACTTATAATACAGCCCAACTGGCATCCAAAAGGCAAGCTTTAAAAATCCATGCTTCAGGAAAGTATTTTGGATTAATATGATTGTGTTATGGTATCTCAAAGGTATTGGAAATCTTTTAATAAGATATTTTCTGCTGTATTATTCTAGGGTATAAGTCTTTATGTATTTATTTTTGTCCCGTTCTTTGTAGGGTAGGGAATATTCACAAAAAGCTTTTTTTGCCAGTCATGATTATTTCCAGCAACATGACTTTTCTTAGCTGTTTCCAAATGTGTCAGTTTCTAGTGATAAATGCATGATGCTGCACATCTCAGACCCCACAAATGCACCACAGGGGTGCGCTAGGTCTTATTTTTAAAAGCTAATTCATTTTGACCTTTCTATTTTCTCATTTACTAAATGCTTCTCCTGAACAATCTAGTGGATGCTTTTGGAACAAACTAATTTGGAAAAAGATAAAGAATCTTACCAGATGGATCTAAGTTACAATGGCCCACTCAATGTGTGTGCTCTTGCTGGCAGAGGTCTTGAGAGGAGAAAAGGGAATGAAGACAGGGTCATGTGGGTCTACTCACTTTTTCTTAAAACTCATGGCAGAGCACTTAATGTAAGTCTGTTCTTCAACCATAATATAATGGACTGAGTTCTGAAAGAGTGGTCATTTGTTACATCAAATGTAACAATGTTACAACAAATGACCTGTGTGTGTGCATTTGTATTTGTGTGTATTGAAAATGGGAACAAAAATACCATAATCTTAGCCTCCTAAGATAACTATTCTCATTTCAGATTTCCAAATTATTTTTATACATATGCAAATGTTTTTTAAAAACCGCTACAAAAGCATATATATAATTTATAGATAATTTTATATTTTGCTTTTTCTATTTAACAAACTAAAGCATTTTTCCATATAAGTATGTCTAGTGGCTATCTAATATTCCATATAGTATAAGTAGCCATTTTATTATTGTTGAAAATTGAGCCTATTTTAATACGTAAAATTATGTTAGAGCAAGTCGGCATCCATGAATACGAGTATGTATAGTATTTCAGATATGACAGCTAGAGGCTTAGTTTGTTACTGTTTCTATTTGCCATAATTCTTTATAATGTAAAATTTCACATTGCTGGACTGAATTTTTTGGTGTCAAGTAAACTTCATTGAAATAAAAGATTTTTTAAAAAAAAAAAAAAAAGAAAACTAAAATAAGGAAAGTACAAAATGTTGCTGAGAGAAGTGAATTACAACTAAACACTAGCTGCTGCAATAAACGTTGTAAAGATATTTCTCTCACTACTGCCTCTATGTGATCCAAATCAGAGGCACATAAAAAATAAGAATGTAGAGAACTAAAAGAAAATATAATTGAATGCATAATTTCCTCATAGAGAAGGTATTTCTAACCTACAAGCTAGCAGCAATCATGATTTAACTGACAGACTTGACTACATGGCAACACCACTAAGCAAAATTAAAATGATAAATGGATAGAAAAGCACCCATTAAACAAAAAGCAATACTATTCTTCAAATGGAAAGGACTTTTGGGTACGTGTAAGAGAAAGATGAATAAAACAAATCAAAAAATGGGCAAAATAAATCATACCAAACATTTAACCACTGTGTCCTTATGTCCTGGCTAGAGAAGCCAATTCAACCATGGGCCCTGGAAAGAACAGGCCCCAAGAACCTCAATTCTCTATGCTGACCTCAGCTGATTGGACCAGGAGTGATCACCTGATAAACTGACCCAACAGATTGCTCACTCTAGAAATCTGGAATGTGGATACCCATGGCACTTAGACTATGACTGGGCACCTGCACTGAAAGGTCACATAAAGTAGGGGCTGAACTAAGTGGCATGACATACTGAAGCCAAGTAGAATGAAGAGTTATGTAGGGGAACAAAGACTCCATGAAGAACGGTAGAAATCCAGTGTGCAAAAGAAAGTGGGAGAGTAGAGATGGCAGAGAGAAGCAGACCCTCCCGTTCTTGTGTCTGGGAACTCTGACTGTCCCTGGAATCCCATTCTTGGATATAAACCAGGTGCCTGTGACATCCATCTAATACAATTAGTTCAAGTAGGTTTTTAGTCCACTGCAACCAGAGTCGAGCTTCAAACAGATGTGAGCAAGCAATTCACAAAAAAAAAAAAAAAAAAAAAGGATAAGCAGTTAGGAATTAGACATGTGGAAAAAATGCTTTATATAAAAGACATACAGGTTAAGGTATTCAGATAGCTTTTTGAGCCATTACATTGGTTAAGATAAAAAGGCACTTAGACAATGGACACTGAACTATGGGAAGAAATACAGGCACTCTTATGTTAAAGACAGAAGTACAAACTGATACATAGTTTAGGTCTAACAACTCTTAAAATATGCATATCCTAAGAACCAGCAATTATATTTCTAAGCATTCATTTTAAGAAAAGAATCATAAATATACACAAAAATTACTTAAGGGTATTTACTGCAGTGGTATTTATAATAAGACCACAAGAGAAACAAACTTACAACCTATCAGTGTTTTTCAGACATTATTCATCACCTATATGACTTTTATCTATCCTTACACCTCATGTATTGATTTACTATTATTCTTTAAGTCAGGTCATAATTTCTATTTAACTTTGTCTTCCAACAAGTATTTATTGAGTGCCTACTACATTCCAGGAACTTTTCTAGAATCAGCAGTAACCAAAACAAGACAAAAATCCCTGCCCTTATGGAACTTACATTATAGAGGACAGACAGGTAAGTAAAATACATAGTATGTTGCTGATTTAGCCAGGGTGGGGAGGAAGCAGGAAAGGAGAATATGAGACCTTGGGAAGAAGTAAGTTATAATTTTGAAAAGGCAGCCAGGTAAGTGCTCAATAGAAGAAAATGATTAAAAATGTCAAACGGGAGAGCAGGGCTCTAGGGGATGAACACTTTGAGAAGAAAGAAAAGCAAAGGCAACAGCCCCAAGGTGGAAGCATGCCCAGTGTGCTCATAGACGGGAAAAGAGGCCCATGCAACCGAAGCAGAGTGAGCAAGAAGAGTGGGAGGAGATGAGGTCACAGAGAGATGTATGGGGTGTAGATGGGAGGCAGATCGTGTAGGAACTTGTAGGTCATGGTAATGACTCTGGCTTTTGACTCTGAGGTGATAAGTAAACTAATTGAGAAAAGACTAGTTGCAAAAATATTGGAATAAGCCATGGTGACTTGGATACTTGGATCAGAATGGCATTTGGAGTGGTAACACAGTTGAGATGGCAATGTAGTTTGAAGGTAGAGCTGACCAAATTGCTGACATACTGAATACTGAAGACCTAGCAAAATCACCTGATAAGACGCTGAAGAGATGCTGGAGACTCCATATTTAAAAGGCTTTCAAAGTAACCGTAACCCTGAAATCACGTTTGATGCAGTAGTTAGAATTTCAAATACACATGGAATAAATATGTAATTATTAAAAATCAAACATGCTCAGGTGTTCCCTACAGTTATCTCAAATATCATCAGTGGTGTCTGTAACATATTTTTGGAATCACTTATTTTAAATAAACCTGATACCTTTATACCATAAAATACCAAAACGACATTAACTTATTGTGGATTTTATTTATCTGTGCACATGCAAACTCAAACGTAACACTGAAAGGTTGGAAATGCATATATTCATACTAAAATGGCAACAATACTAATTTTTAAATAGTAGACTGTTAAGTTTATTTGCTTCTTTGTACTTTTCAAATTGTTTTCAGTGAATATATACAGTTGTCTCACAGTATCCATGAGGGATTAGTTCCAGGGCCCTTTCTGGATACCACAGTTTGCAGATGCTCAAAGTTCCTACACGATTTTACCCTTATATAAAATGATGTCGTATTTGCATATAGCCTACACACATCCTCTTGTATACTTTAAATCATCTTTAGATTACTTAAAATATCTAACACAATGCAATTGCTATGACAATGATTGTTATTCTGCATTGTTTAGAGAACAACAAGAAAAAAAAAGTATGTTCATGTTCAGGACAGAGGCAACCATCCTCCCCGTACCCTGCAGATATTCTTGATCCACAGTTGCTTTAATTGGATGTGGAACTCACAGCTATGAAGGGCTGTTGTACTTTACTTCTAAAATTATTCGAATTTCTTAAGTGTTTTGTTTTTTTAAATACACATGCAGATCTTCTCAAATCAAGTTTTGTTTCTGGTTTGATCTAATGGCAAGGCTTTTAACTAAACATTCAGAAGTCAACAAAGGGACTAGGCTAGGGGCCTGCAAAGCAGGAGTGAGGAGCTATGCTCAGAAAGCAGAAACTGAATCCCAGATAGCAGTGGCAGAGACAGTATACACATTCCCCAAAAGTGGATGGCGTATTACATGCCAAAACTCAAGATCCAGATAGTCAAGTATAGATAGTAAATGTGAGGTGCTCTTGAACCAGCCATGACCCAGCTCTTGGTCACTCACTAGACCAGGGGCCAGCTCTCCACTGAGACTTCACTACTTTGTGGTAAACAAGTCTTTCTGACACATGCCAATACTATGACACCGTATATTTATAAACTACTCAAAAGCTTCTAAGTAAATGTCATTTAAAACAGGGAAAATAGGCCGGGTGCAGCGGCTCAAGCCTGTAATCCCAGCACTTTGGGAGGCTGAGACAGGTGGATCACGAGGTCAAGAGATCAAGACCATCCCGGTCAACATGGTGAAACCCCGCCTCTACTAAAAATACAAAAAATTAGCTGGGCATGGTGGTACGTGCCTATAATCCCAACTACTCAGGAGGCTGAGGCAGAATTGCCCGAACCCAGGAGGCGGAGGTTGCCGTGAGCTGAGATCACGCCATTGCACTCCAGCCTGGGTAAAAAGAGCGAAACTCCGTCTCACAAAAAAAAAAAAAAAAAAACAGGGAAAATAAACATTCATATGCATACGCCAAGCTAAAGAGGAGTAGGAGCAAGTTCAATAAAATCAGAGTGGGCTCTAAAAGAAACTAATCATACTTTTACTCTCTGTTCTAACAGTGTAATCCTCACAGATAACTGTGATTCAGTGGAGGTTTTAGGTCAAACCATTTAGTTCTTGATGTTTTAATCCTAACTGACAAAAGACAATCAATGTAGACAGTGATTGAAATGAGACTAAACTCTAAAAGTACTCTAGGCCAGGGATGGAGGCTCCGTTTATAATCTCAGCTCTTTGGGAGGCTGAAATAGGAGAATCACTTGAGCCTAGGAGTTTCAAAGCCGCCTAGGCAAGGCGGCAAGACCCCATCTCTATATATTTATTTTTAATTAAAAATTTAAACAAGTTTAAAAAAACAAAAGCACCAGTCATCTCTGAGATGTTCAAGTAATTCTCCCGTTGAATTAAGAACAAGGATGGCTGTTCACTAACCTCAATCAGCTCCATGACTTGTTTGATCTTGAAGACATCATGTTGTGTATCAGGCAGACAGCTAGTGGGTAAGGGGAGAGTCACTCTGGGGTGAAATGATGGAGGACTGTTGTAAATACCTGTCATGTACAGACATAGCTCTCTAATTTCTCTAATAAAGAGCATAATTATGAATGGTTTTAAGTTATCTCCTTGATCAAATGAATCACATGGCTTAACTCATTAATAATTTGTGAAATCATGTAATGACATCTGACATAGCTCACACCTGTATTCACCTTACAACCCTGACCAGGGCTTTTAGTTTCTAAAACAATCTTCTGCCAATGACAGTAGCGCTTTAGTTCTGATTTCATGCCGAGTGATGGCTTTATATGATCAAGAAATGCTAAGTACAAAAAATTACCTCAAGGTCAGCAATGCCTCATCACTCTTGGCAAGTGAATGAAATGGGTTTCCTTGAAAGGAAATCATCTGACCCTCCCTTCTTTGTCTCTTCTACTTTACAAAAGCATTTCCGTGCTTAATAAATCTAAATCTTACTCAGTAAATGTATCCTGTCCTCTTTAAAAATAAATAAATGAAGGTGAGACAACTAAGTATATGTAAATCCAAGTTCTGTTTTTAAAAATAATGTTCAAGAAAAAAGTCAGACTTCAGTAGCTGACAAGTTTGTTAACTGCATTTCTAAAGGTTTTGCCACTTGGTCTTACTTGTTTCTCAGTCATTTTAATCGGTCTCTGAACAATCTACAGATGAAAAGCCTGAGTAAAAAAAGGCTTATCATACAAATGGAATGGCAGACAACTCAAAAGCAACTTTACAACAAGCAGAAGGGAGATGCCTTTAAAAAGGGAACTTAAGCTCCAAACACCACTTCCTGCCCTCAGCTCTCTCCCAAACAGCCAGGCTGCTGCTGCTCATCTTACCCAGAAGAGCTGCAAATGCTTCCCAGGATCCTAACTTGGGCACAGACATACCATTTACAAGTGTAAATTTGGTGAGTTCATCAGTTTCTGGCATCACTAATTCAGGGCATGGACAGAAGAGATATTTCTAGTCCAATTTTTCTCCATTGAACTGTTAAACACAAACTTAGCTGAATGTTTCTATGTTTTTACAGGAAAATATTTCCTTTAGCATGAAAGAGGAAAAACACTAGAAACAGTAGGGCCCAGTTTGCCTTGTAAAAGATCTATTGTCAAAAGGTAAATTTCCCTGGCTTCTCTAGCAACATCAGAACACCTCCCATTTGCTTTTGCTCCCACAACTCCTCAGGTCTTTAAAGGTGGAGTCTGTTTGCTGCAGCAAAGCCAACGGGAATGATGGTTCCGGCCAGCCGCAGAGGCGGCCTACTTTAAAGAGGAACACTTCTGCAAATGTAAGCAGGAACCAGGTTTACTCACCCAGAGAAAAACACATTGCCTCAGAAGGTTTTGCAGTGCCAGTTGTTCTAGAACACACCACTCACCATCAGCATCACCACTTGCAACTCAATTCAACAGGGAACTCAAGTAAGATCAGAGTTATCCTCCAAATATCTTGCTCATCACGCAAATCAAGACTTGGGCTTGGCTGTTGTAACTCTCCCATGACACAGGGATGACACAAATTAGCTCCACACTGTGTCTTCCCTGCCTCCCACACAGACGATGGCAGTGGACTGACAAATGTGGTGGTTACTTAGCAATACTTTGTGGTAATCTCACCCACATCATTCACAGAGACAGACAGTGCCATCCTTCCATAAAAACTCCTCTCCTCCCACGAACTGTTGAATTCTACATAATAATTTTCATTATTACATGGAGGAACAAAATACTGGCTTGTGCTTAATAGAAAGTAGTCATTCCATGGACCTTTAAGAATTCTGCTGCTGACTCAGTTGTCCTCTAGGTCTTGAGCAAAATCACTCCACAGTAAATCAAAGGAATGTGACTGCCAAGTGAATAAGCTAGAAGAGCTTAGTGAGAACTACCACCCATCTGCGAATGTCCCACCACATCATTCTAGCCAGCTAAGCCTCAGGTCCTCAATCACTGAGTAACAGGTGGGGAGGTGGTGGGGGGTGCATTAAACCAAAATGTCTCAAACACTTGTGATGAACATGTTAGCCTCTCAAAGATGACCTGATGGGGGTTGGTAGGGTGGTATAGACATTCTGCTACCCTTAAATGAACCCTAGTTGGTCTGCTCAGGCTGAGACAAACATTTCTGTGGGATCTAATTTCTCTCTACTGTCATTCAAAGCATTCAGACAAATATGATAGTGTGTAATAAGCACTTTGCTCCAGATACTGGTCTAAGACTTTTACAGACATTAACACATTTAATGTTCACAACAATCCTGCAAAACAGGTATTATTAATATGTCCACCTGGCAGATGAGGAAAACGAGGCACAAGTGCTAGGTTTCCCATAACTCAGTAGTTGAGAGCTGGAATGCATATCCAGGCAGTCTGACTTCAGAGATCACACCCTGAACTATGGCTTATCGTGCCTCTCTGGCAGAGGTCTGTGAGGCCACTGTGGGATAGCAGATTCACAGACAGCAGTCAGATTGGAGAGGCACAGGATGATAACACTGTGAAATATAGAATATATAAAAAGAATTCTAGTTCAGATTTCACCATCAATGGTGTGGTATTGGGCAAGTTGCCTCACTTCCTTGAGATCAGTACATTTATTTCTGTGTGTGTGTGTGTGTGTGTGTGTGTGTGTGTGTGTGTTGCTCTCTCTTGGGACTAGATGAATGTCCGTTGTACCTCTAAAATTCTACTACAGTCTACTATACCTGGTAAGGTTATTAGAATGTTATGTTCGATTTTAAAAGTACTAAAACAGGAACCTAAGTAGAGGATAGAAAGCAGAACAAAGTCCCATGATTTCTGTTGGGTAAAAATCAAGTTTACAACCAAACCGCCTGGTAAACCTGGGGCCAGCATTGACAACTCAGGCCTGAAGCAGCTAGGTAGCATCCACACTAATTGGATGGCTTAAGCAGACTGCTGTGTTTGTTATGGCTGGCTAGTGTGTATGGCTATGTTCATGCATGCTCAGGCATCACATGGAAAAGAAGTCTGTTACGTAATCTTAGGGAAGGCAGCCCACTGAAAAACAGCACCTTGGAAGAGTTGGGGAGACCCAGAGAGTGGAGCTCAGCATCTCCCCCCATTCAGGCTCTGGCAAAGCAACTCTACTTTCAAATAGCTGATAAAACTGGAAGTTCTTTGTGATACTTTATTTTTAAACATGTCTGCTATTTAAACATACACGCACACACAGAGAATTTTAACACTCACTGGCATGGAGAGAGGAGAAAGGGCTCTCTAGATCCCATGTGGAAGAACAGGCATTGTTTGAAGCAGTTAAGAGGAAAGACACTGGTGAATGCGTGGCCTTTTCTGGGCTGTACCCAGCTGGTATCAACCAGTCATGCCTAGGTGACTCAACTATAATGAAGATAAAGTTCTTTGAGTTTTCAAGAGACCCTCATCAATGGCTAACATGAATAAACCAGCTTCAGGAAGTCTCAGAAAGACAGGTATAGAAAGATTCTTCTACACCATCCCACCTGGGGGAGAAGCCCTGAACCTATGAGGGTAAAAAAATGAATTTAAACACATTAACTAGTAAAGGGAGCCTAATCCCTTAATTAAAGCCTTTTTAAAAGTATATTGTACCTTGATATAAAACCTACTCTATTTCTAAACAGAATACTTCACACCAGTGGAGAAGTAGGAAAGGAGGAGCTGTCAGAAGCCCTGCCTACAAGTCACAGGAGCAGAAAGGCAGTAGATGGCCCTCCTCTGCTGTTTCCAAGTCCAGTAAGCCAGAAAGACCTCAGAATCCTCCCATGTTAACCAGGATTTCGAAAGTCTTGGAATATCAAGAAAGAAAAAGTACCTGGAGCCTACTGCTGGGTCCATAATGAGCCTTGAGTCTGCTGACTGAGGATTACACCAACTGGCATTTGGCCCATAGCCAGAGCAGCTTAGACCAAAGCCACAGCTACTCTATGCGGCATCACTATGTGAATTCCCATAAACCCAAGGCAGCTCAAGCCTGTGTAGTTCCAAAGCTTACATGCCTTTTTATAACCCTTTTGTATTGTAGAGACTACACAGAAGTAGTCTGACATTAAAATGCTCTTATAATGGGTTTACATGGGAAACACTTTTTTTGGGTTCTCTTGGAGAGCAATCTGGATAATTTAAGATAAATACCTCTCACAAAGCTGTATGGCTTTACTAGTATATAGACTGTTAATTTTCAGTGAAGAACAGCTCTTTAGCAAAGGTTTTAGATAAAATCTATCAGGGATGAACGCATCCACTAAACAAAGCCTCATGCAACATTAGGTACGGAAGAAGCCTTCCTCAGAAGTTCTCTCTTGCCTGAACACATAGAACCAGGCATAGACTTCCCTTGAGCAAAAACCCATACTTATTTCCAGTATTCTAACTTTTATAAAGAGAAATTCAGTTTCTGTGTATTTTTTCCACAGTCAATGTACCACTCAAAAAGATTGTCTTTGCTAGAGCTATTTAAAAAAAAAAAAAAAAACAACAGTAGGGGGATTGAGGAACCCATTATCAAAAGTTATTGCTCTAAGTAGACATGTTCCAGCATGAGGAATTAGAATCATTATACCTAAAAATTGGAGGAAAATTCAAAGAATATTTTAATTTCTCTGTTTTCTTCCCTTTCCATTCATATAATGAAGTAATGTAAGAAGTATTAGAAAAATGCCTCCTCCATGGAAAGATACTTCAGAGAACTCTGTATTCTGGGTTTATAGTGCTTTCTGCTCTGCTAATAACAGCTTTGAGGTACAATTTCAATCCTCTCCTAACACCCCTGACCAAGGGCATCAAAAATGGTACAAAGAAGAGAGAAGTGGAAAGTGGTTGGGTGTGGTGGCTTACATGTAATCCCAGCACTTTGGGAGGCCAAGGCAGGTGGATCATCTGAGGTCAAGAGTTCAAGATCAGCCTGGCCAAAACATGGCAAAACCTCATATGTACTAAAAATACAAAAATTAGCCAGGCATGGTGGCATATACCTGTAGTCCCTGCCACTCGGGGGGCTGAGGCAGGAGAATCATTTGAACGCAGGAGGCGGAGGTCAGTGAGCCAAGATCGTGTCACGGCAATCCAGCCTGGGTGACAGGGAGACTCCATCTCAAAAAAAGTAAATAAATAAAAATAAATAATGAGTGTGCCATACTGTTCTTTGTTGCTAGTCTGGGCTTTGTGATTAGGGGAAATAATAAAAATATAAAAAATATATCAAAAGGTGAAATAGAGGTATATTCAAGTACTGATGATGGTGGTGGGGGTGGTGGTGATGATGACAGCTGACATTTATTGTGCTCTAACTAGTTCCAGGTACCATGTTAAGCACTTCACAAGCATTACCTCAACTGATCCTGACAATACGTCTAGTAAGTACGTATTACTATACCACTGTACAAGAAAGACTGTTTTTTTTTTTTTTCCATTTGTTTGTTTTGTGTTTACCTTTTAAACCCAAGGCAATACTATCAGGAAATGGCCAAGCTGGGCTATGAAGACAAATATCCTGATCTAAAAAAAAATTAGGTTCTTAACCCTACACAAGATTTGCCCAGTGGGTTGCTGAGTTCTGGTCCTGTAAGACAGATGTCCAGGAGCTAGATCTGTGGGGTTCTAAATTTTAACATAATTATGGGAAGATTTCCTTCAATACCCTTTAACTCATAGATTACCTATGATTATCTAAGAGCTTATCTCCCCAAGATTATAAACTACAAGAGTTCTGACCATTAGTCTTCACATACGAAGGTGTCATGGAAAGAAAGAAAATAAAGTTCCTCTTCTCCCTTAGGTCCCCTGAGAATTCTAAAGCGGGTAAAATTTTTTACAAATTGATCTTTTCCCTGTTGTATTCGTATATAAATAATTTGAGACATACACGTATATCTTTCATCAGAAACGTAAAAACTCTATTAATGATTCCTAGGGGTTCTAACACCTTTCCTCTGTTTAGTTCAAAGTCTTACATGAAAACATCTTAAACTAGACTTTATCTTGGCTAAACACGATCCCCCTTCTTTCTACTATATTTATAGCTCTTACTATTCTGTGCCCTTGAGCCCAAACCACATTGAGATTGAATCATTTCTACTAAAAACACACTGATGCTAAAAAAGAAAAAAAAATCAAAATAAAACATACAGGATTTGTTTTTAATTCCAACCACAACCCCTACAGGACGGACTGCTTTCTCAAGGAAAAATAAGATTACCAGAAAAGTTAGAAGCACAAAAACCAATGTATAAGGGAGACTGTTCATTTAGCAGGGCCCCTTTGCTATGGAAGATTTTAATCAAGAGAAGAATTCCAGAATAAGCTAGTCTGCATAGCATTTACTTTGGGCATAAAGAAAATGACATCACTACAGGGTTGGGATCTGAAACAACCGTTTCATACAAAGCTGGTTACAATGATCAGTTCATTCCAAATTGGTGGGAAAGGCTTTGCACTAAAATCTGGGAATGCACAGCCATGGATGGCTCAAAGCATGTCATAGGAGCTCAAACTGGCCTAGATTTTCTAAAATCTTATGTGAAGAGAATAAAATTTTAACATACTGGATTTGTATGATCTCTTGAGGATAAGTATATTCTAAAGAAAAAGTATATTTCTAAAGGCAAAAATATTCTTAAAGGAAAAACATGAGGCAAAAATATGGTAACTTGTCTATTAGAATATTTCTTTAAAAGTAAAAAGCATATTTCATTATTACCATTTTAATTTGAGATTCTGTTACTCCTAGAAGCTTGCAGCACCTGCATAGGTATGATTTTGAAGAGGACAGCGAGCGTGGCTGTCATCTCAGTAGGGAGCTGAAGAAACCCTGCGATCTCCTGGAGTGGATGGGGTCCCCTGAACCTTTGGCAGCTGGACCATCCCACTCACATGGTCCTGTCTGTGTTCTTGGACTTAGTGACATAAGCAGGGTAGCAAGCCCCTCATCACTCCATCAGTCATCACTTCCAGGTGCACAGCAGGGCATTAGGAAGACAGGTATGTCCACACTGAGAGTGCTCAGGGGAAGCCCCCACCAACACCCCTGGGCAGTGTCAGCTACACCCATGCAGGCCACTGCAGCTCTTTCATTCCCTCTCTTCCCTCCCTGCTGCCACAGCAGGAGTTTCACAGGTCCATTGCTGCATCGATTAGAAATGGCAGAAGAGGGTAGGTGTGGTGGCTCACACCTGTAATCCCAACACTTTGGGAGGACCAAGTGGGAGGATCGTTTGAGGCCAGTTATAAGACCAGTCTAAGCAACATATCAAGACCCTACCTCTACAAAAATAAATAAATAAATAAATAAATAAAAGTAAAAATAAAAGAAATAAATAGTGAAAAAAGGGAACTCAGACTAGTTACCTACTCTCAGGATTTAATGGGCTCGAACACTAAAGTTGCTATTTTGAAGAAAAACACATCTAAATGAAACTCTTTGAATCTCTTGACCAATAGCATGAATAATTAAATGCATTCATAATAATCTCCACTCCATACCATTCACTTAAGTCAATGGTATTAGCCTAGTGAAAGTATTCCATTTCCCAGGACTGACTAGAGCAGTATTATTTGTGGAGATGGGATGTATTTTAAACGCTTACCAATTTGACTGCAAAGTTACCCTGTGGAAGCAAAAGAAATACGGATAGAAAAAAAGATTCAGATTCCCTCATGATCAAAAAATATTCTCAATAAGCCATTTAACACATGTGTTTGACCCTATCAGTAGCAATACAAATGTTTTGATTGGGATATCATTACCAAGAAGGCAAAGGGAAATATTTCAGTAGAGAAACAGTGATGTTCCCTGCGAAATCTCACTCCAAGGCTCAAGAGCACAAGCAGGCCCTTCAGCTTGAATGCCGATATTTAATATAGGCTGTGGGGAAATGAATGTCCTTGAGGCTTTTGAAGAAAAATCAAATGAACATAACCAGAGAGAGCAGAAAATATCGGTAGAAGTTTCTACAGTGCCCTAGAACGAGCCGTGTTCCTTGTGAGAGTGCTGGGAGTTTGCAAGTTCTACTGCTACTCCTGGGGAAACTCACACTGGAAAGCCCTGAATGTCTCTAGGAGGTTGTGTTCCTGGCAGAGAGGGCTACAGACTGCTGACGGACGCTCAACAAATGCCAAAAAAACAGTATACTGACCAAAAGTAAGCATCAATTTTAAAACATTTTGTGGTAACCTGGACTTAGAGCTGTGCAAAAATTAAACGACACTCTCTGCCTGCAGAGAAGTTACAGGACGCACAGGAGGCATCAGCAAAACCGACTGGTCTCAACTCCCTTTCCTCTCACATGCCACATCTCTCTAAGGGTCTTGCTCATGAAGAGGGAAATTACAGGATTATGGCAGGTTAGCACTGGAAAAAACCCTAAATTGTTTGGCTTGGGCCAACGACCTCATTTTAAAGATGAGGCCAGCTCAGAAATGGGTAGGTGACACAGCCAAAGACAGAGCTAATGGGAAGTACCGGGAAAACCCCAGGCCCCACACTGCCAACCCCATGCTCCCTTAACTCTAAAGGGAGAAAAATTCTCCTCAATTTGAACCTACAATACCCACGCCCTGGATAAGCAAGAGTCAAGAAACTCCTGATTCGGCCTCGACATTGCTTTCCACCTCCTACACGCTGGTTTCACTTCAGCTGCTGAGGCACATGCTTCTGCTTTCATGTGAGAAACTAGGGGCGCATGAAAAGGGATGGAGAAGATGCGCCATCGGCCAGTCACTTGAGCCAAGGAAAAGAGATTAGAATATACTCT
This sequence comes from Saimiri boliviensis, assembly GCF_048565385.1. NCBI lineage: Eukaryota > Metazoa > Chordata > Mammalia > Primates > Cebidae > Saimiri > Saimiri boliviensis. The sequence continues at coordinate 94,097,804 of NC_133461.1, forward strand.
CTTACTGTCCTAGTGCTTCCCTTCTTGGAAAACGTCCAGTTGGGATTTCAAAGTATTTCCAATCAATCAACTCAGACTGAAGATAACCCGTGGATGTTACTTCCATGAAAGAACAATGCAAAATGTCAAGCTTATGCAGGCAGCCCAAGGAGACTGCAAACTTGTGGAAACCACTCCCTCTCTCCCTCCCTCCCATTGCTCTACCATCATCACTGGGCAAGCTATGCACACCGCTGATAAATTTTTGGTATATTCTACCTGCTCCAATTCCAGTCTCACTGTTTTCAATTTGTTTTGAATAAAAGATCCTAACTGGTCACAAATAACTAATCTAAGGAGCCAGAATTAGTATGATTTCATAGAGTCAAGTAATGAGTTTTTGGAGGTGGAATACACCATGTGAATTATTTAATCAAATCCAGTTTTTTGGATAAGTAAATGAAAGCTTCAGAGAGAGAGATAAGAACTTAGATATAAATAGAGCTGGGGCCAGAGCCAAAGTCTCCTGATTCCCAGCACAATGCTCTTCCAGTGACCCCTTGTGGCACCCACAGACACAAGGCTACTGCAGACCAACGCTGGGATCTGTCACACTGGCCTTAGACATGCAATGGCCACAGCAACATAGCAACTTAGAATATTCCTCCATCAACAGCTAGTGAGACTCACCAAGATAGGATGTGGGCTGCAGAAACAATAGGGAAGACATGAGCCTGGTTAAATATTCAGGGAAGAAAAAGACCCATGACAACCCAAACAAAGTTAAAGATAAAGCAGATTGTAAAGGCAGGCAAAAGAAAGGAAAGTAGGGAGAGAACCACATGCCATCAAGAAAGCCGGTGAAAAAAACTGTATCAGAGCACAGAAATGCTAGCTACTGGTCACATGATACACAAGCTTTCAAGAAATTTAAAAAAAAAACAAAACAAAACAAACCCCGAAATCACCTTACTTCCTTTACAATGAAGTAACTTTCTCTAAAAGAAGGCAATTAGTGTTTAACCAAGTTGGCGTACAGTTACATCAGTCTTTAGATGTGTTTTCATAAAACTGAATGCAACACAAGATAAATATGACTTCTACCCTAGCCAGTGATACGTAGATTTTGATACTTAATACATACTGGGTAGGGCAGCCCCACCCTTGGCCTGCAACCTAGCATCTGCAGATGTATTTCTTAGCCTCTTCCCAGAGCTGGTTCCCTGGCTGCATGGCCCTGAGACCTCCCAAGAACTGGGTGCCACTGCTGAATCCGGAGATGGCCAGCTCTCATGGAGAGGCAGCCAAGCCAGGCATGCAACTGAGAAGCAGCATGTAGCAGGGGTGATTAACTTTTAAACACTTAATAAGACTGTGGCTCAAATCTAAGTGCTGTATGTTCTCTCTCCTATAGGGATGCTCCTAGAAATAGTCTTCTACGTGGCTGGGCGCAATGGCTCACACCTGTAATCCCAGCACTTTGGGAGGCCAAGGCAGGTGGAAAACTGAGGTCAGGAGTTTGAGACCAGCCTCACCAACATGAAGAAACCTTGTCTCTACTAAAAATACAAAATTAATCAGGTGTGGTGGCACATGCCTGTAATCCCAGCTACTCGGGAGGCTGAGGCAGGAGAAATGCTTGAACCTGAAGGCGGAGGTTGTGGTGAGCCAAGATCGCACCACTGCACTTCAGCTTGGGCAACAAGAGTAAAACTCCATCTCAAAAAAAAAAAAAAAAGACAAAAGAAATAGTCGTGTGTGTGTGTGTGTGTGTGTGTGTGTGTGTAGTAGTAGTAGTAGTAGTAGATGCCTATTTTTGTTCAACATAAAATTTTCCAATAAGATTTTGTTGTTACTAAAAATGTTTTTCTCCTTTAAAGAAAGAAATTACTGTCAAAAGACCGGGTTGTAAAATCCATGTTGCTTACTCACAGAGGAGTCCCAGGATGACCAGTAAACTCGCCGTAAGTTGAGGAATGCAGAGACAGTGGAGATTATGGCCTAGGTTGTTTATTGTCATATAAAAATGACAAACTGTCATTCTTTGGCTATGTTTCAAGTGGATACTTCTTGCTTCCCTCATCTTTAAGCTTTAAAAAATGCTCAGCTAGGCAACTTTCACGAAGTCAATCAATGATGAATTCAAAGCCTTAATGCAAGATGAGACATATTTGCTTCCCAGGGTCAAGATGTCAGAAAATACAAGGCCAAAATCACCTTAATCACCTTACTCCTTAGGTTTACCTTCTACACCTATTGGCTATATCCCTGCCTCCAATCCCAAGCAGCATTTATACACCTGGCATTTAAATAGATACTCATCTACTTGTTAGAAAATCTATGCAAGGTAAATATCTTTGGATTTAGTAAAAAGTGACAAATCCTAATCAACAGAATCTCCACTTACATAGCAAGTGAAAGGGTCTAAAACAGAGAGCTCCAGTCATACACAATTACTCATTCATTGATCTTCCCACACCATTTAACATTTCTATATGATGGAACTTCAACTCCCTTCTTTGTGCCTGCCTACCCCTCCAGATCATTATAGGACCATTTTTGGCCATGCACTACACATCAGATACCTCAACTGCCTTCTCTTCTGTCACTCATTTCAGCTGAGATGTAAACTATGGCTGAATGGTCCACTATTTTCATGCTAACAGCACTTCAATATTTTTCATCTGCCTCTTCTTACACATTGGCTGAGGTTTACACTATGCGTTACTTACATTTCTAGACATCTGAAATATCAGCATTATCTTCCTACTCACAACTCTGGCAACAGCATTCATACACTACTTGCTCCTATGAGGCCAGGTATCATTCGGAGGTGCTACAGTAATTACCAATCTACTATCAGCCATCCCATATATTGCAACTGATCTTGTACAATCAATCTGAGGTGGATTCTCTTTCCTCTTACTTGTCTTTTGAAACTATGACTCTCCTAATGTCTAAGGTCAACTGTTTCATCCAGAAGGACATCTTCCATGGGTCTGCAACACTTGGCCCAGCTAATGAGTTCCCCAAGGGACTTCCTAAATGTACAAGTTCCAGCAGCCAGTGACTGTCCCCCACTACTAGGGCTATTAATAAGCCTTCTGGTTAGCAAGCTGCAGAGATAGATTTAACTCTTCTTGTTTATCTTTTCAGCAGCAAAATCCTGAAGAAATACAAATGTTTTCCTGTTATTGTCATCTAGGAATTCAGTCTTGCCATGGGAAACACAGACTAAAATGTCCACACAGGATAGATGTACTCCTCTATTCAGCAATAATAGATAATAAAGAGCTTGAGAAAACCAGGATGGATGAAAAGCACTGAAAGCCAGAACCACAGCAATGCAAACATCTCCCACACAGCCTGGCAAAGGCTCCTCCCCTTTCTCAATGGGATTATTGCCTCAAGCTAAAAGACTTATTCATTCTCTATGTCTTCTCATGGTGGCATCTCCATTTCAGCCACCAGCTGCCATGACATCCTTTCTCTCTTGCTCCCTTCAAGTACTCACAGCTCCTCTAACAATGGATCTGAGACCCAGAAGCCTTGATCAAAGATGATCAGCTTTGGATGACGACAAAACAAAGTGATGTCAAGGTCAGCAGATTATAGGCAAGACAATTTAATACTCACCCTTAACACCCTGTCACCCTTAAGAGCTTTTCATTCATTTCGGTCTCAGAAGTCAACATAGCATCTCAGCTTGATGTTCAGCTTCATTGCTTACTTGTCCTGTCTTTTCTAAGACAACTGTCCTAAGTTATTTAGAAGGAAGCAAAAACTGTCCAGTAAGATGATGAATACAGCAAGGTAGAGAAAACGTAGAAAAGCAAAGATAATCACTCTCTCCTCCCCATACACAAAAAAGCATTTTAGCCCAATCCCTTCTGCAAGCTGAGGGTAAACTGAGGGGTCATGAGAGGATGCGAGTCTTCCCAAGTTTCACCATCAATAACAGAGTTGGACCAACTAAGGTTCTCAGGGTTTTCCCTGCTGAAAAGCAGGGCCTCAAAAAAGGACCAGCTGAATCAACAAAAGGGAGTGGCTTACTTAAGAACATTCTGGGCACAGAAACTCTACTGCCCCTCTCCCTTCTGAACACAGGTTCTTATGCATACCAGGAGCATTCAAGAAGACGGGACAGAAGATTACAAAGGCAAGACAGTGCAAGGACAGCAGAACATCAGACAGTTTCAACTGTTCCTTGGTCTCTAAAGCATCAACAATTCAGTCTACCTTAACAGGTAAGAGGAATAAGCCACTGTCCTTTGAATATCCAATAAGATAAAAAAAAAAAAATCCACAGAGCACTCTGCAGTCTATCTAGCACTTTCCCATGTGTTATTTTATTTCATCCTCACAATAGTCCCATTTTGCAAGTAAAAAAACTGAGGACCAAAGAAGTCTTACCGAAAGTCACAGCTGGTAAACAACAAGGCTGGAATTTGAGCCTCCATCTTCCAACTCCATATTCAGCACCTTCTACTCTACCTCCAACCAATGTTATTCATGACAAAAAGCCAAATATAACAGCAGACCAAAGGGCTGACTGAACCACAGCCTCCAGCCTGCTACACAATGACTAAAATCCCTGCTGGAACCCAAGGCAGGCTCTGCCTCCCCAGAACTCCAGGTCAGGATTACAGAGCAAGTTCAGACCAGCCCTCTGCTGAGAGGCAGTCTCTTTGCTCCCCTACAGGAACTCTGGGTTAATCATATGCCCCACAACAGCATGGCTAGAGCTAGACCTGTCAAGCACATTCGGCTCTTGGTGACACAACCCAGCTGTGCAGGCGGTTCCCGTCAAGGGAGCTCCAGACATTCCAGACACCGTGCCATGGAACTGCAGGGAGGGATCGAGCTGCAAAGGGAGCTGGCAAGCCCAACAGAACTTTCTGAACCACATCTGTACTTTCGCACCAACAAGACAGTTTCAAATCAGGCCCTAAAGAGTTAACGCAGATTCTGTCTCCAAGGACAGACTAGAAACTGACAGTGGAGGTCGCTTCTGGGGAATGAGACCAAAGGAACTTCAAATTGAATTTTTACCAATGGCATTCATATTCCTTTCATAGTATTTTTGAAAACTAGATCAAAATGAAATCTAAAAGCCATAGGGATTATAGCCTACATTGGAAAGTGGTGAAGGCAAAAAGAAACTAACATCAGATGATGTAAACTAATTGCACAAGAAAACTGTTTTAAACAAAAGCTTTAGAAACACTGAACTAAACATAAGATGCTTATAAAGTATAACAAGATTCTTATTTACAAATTTTACAAAAAATTTCGCTTGACTGTAACTGAAGAAATTGAGCCATTTCTGAGGCAGAAAAAAAAGTCTTTAGTACTTATTCTGTTAGGCATTTTTACATATTTTTATCTCATTTAATCTCAACAACCATGGAATAAAAATATTATCCACAAGTAATAGACCAGGAAATAGGCACTCAGAGAAGCTAAGTGGCTTTCACACAGCTGCACAGCCACCAACTCTTAAGAGTGCAAAGGGATAATCTAGAAATACAGACACGTTCTAAAAAAGCAGCCACTGCTGCTGGGCAAAGGCAACCTGCACCTATGAAAGAACCCAGACACCAGTCCTTTCTTGAGTGGGTCACAGGCTGCCTATGGAGTTCATGTGTTCACAATGCTGTTCCCCATATTTATGATGAAACTAACATGCCCTCCACAGTGGCAAGAGCACACAGATGTTTTCACAAAGTGCTGATGGACTTACAATGATCTATCTATTTTCCTCTCTCAGCCCCTGCTGCCACTAAAGGCTGCATTTGAGAGATGCCTAACTGACTGGGAGATGAAAACATTGGGGTTACCCTGGAACCTGGCCACAAGGAAGCCCTGATGTGTTTACAGTGTGAGCTCGTTCACAACTTCAAATTTATCACCATCATGCTCTAACATCTAAGTCCTCAGGTGCCTGACATAAGGAAGCACAATTTAAATGTTGTAACAGCCAATGATCATTAACGTTTACTGAGCTCTTTTAGAGCAAAAGGAACTATGGTAATTGTTTCCCATGCACTACACCCTAGTAAATCCTCACGGCTACCACCTCTCATGTTAGATACTGTTATTGCTATTTCACATACGAAGAAGCTGAGCTTCACCATGTGGTTCAACTTGACAGATGCCAACCTATAAGGAGTAAAACTGAAGCCTATGAGCCTATGACTCCTAAGTCAGAATCACATCCACTTTGCTTAGGCCTTTCATAAAATGTTTCATGGCCATTTTTTCCCCCTCAAGTATTCTCTTTGCAGTTTTTTATTAAAGTCATGGACCAAAATGTCCAAACAGAAGAGGCAAAACTGTTATACCGATGAGCTAGCAAGACAAATGGCATTATAAAATACTAGAAATAAGAAGTTATAATCTGCAATCAAGGCAAGAAATGCCAATTTTACCAATTAGTACCCACAAATATGCCTGTTATCATCAATGACCATCCCGGAAGTTCAAGCACTGAAGTTCTTGCTGGGTTTTGGATGGGCATGAATTATTCTTCAATCCCAGGCATCTCGAAAATGTATGTAGTGTCAGTGGACTAGGCTCACTTCCCCTTCTTTAGCATCATTATCCTCACTTATCCCCTGTCTGTTGAATGTGAAAACAGAAACTCCCACAAAGAAACTTTGAGGCTGAAATTCCCTCAGCTCCAGGGGAACAAAAAAAAACTCCCTATGCCCTTTTCATTAGATAACTAGCTAGCCTTTGAAGTTTCAGGCATAACACTGAATTCTAAGACGAATCACCTTTTTGTACTAACACACAGCCAGTGATACACAGAGTAAGAATGATAGCCTTGTGCAGCAGTGGTTACCGACTCTACTGCATGACCAAGCTCAAATCAGTGACCTTCCAAAGCCTAGATGAGGTTTCACAAAGGATAGCTGGAATCCACATGCAGTCTAGGAACACCAAGCTATGCCTAAGCACCTCAAAGAGCAGCAAAACTCCATTAGGGAAAAAGCTCATTTTGCCCAAACATTGTAGACCCTGTAATAAATAAACTCTTCATTTGTCATCCTTATTTAGAAACTAATATAGGATCATGTTCCTAAGTCTTGCCCTAAGATCTGCTTACAATGCTTTTCATTTGAAATCATGTATTTTCAAATCCAAAAAAGTTTCTATAAATTATACATAATCCAGCACTGCCTAGGACCAGACAAAGACAATAAACCAAATTTCAGTTACCTCCGTCAGCAAAGTCTGCCCATAATTTTGTCACAAATTGAAGAGCCTTCTCCCATTCCATCTGCTCAGCAAACTTTCATCTTCCCGAAGGGCTCTTTTAATGTACTTCTAAAGCTGCTACTGTTGCAAGTACAAACTGCTACACACTGACTCCGCAGCGACATTCTCCCAGAATGCCACTGGATCCCTCAGGGGCTCAGGGAAACGAACTTGAAAGAAGTTGAAGTAGGACGTCCCCCTCTTCCCAGTCTCCTCTCTCAACACAGCTTCCCTCCAAGAGACCTGCTTCAAAAGTCCAGACCCAATGAAATCACAAATGACCTCACAAACCTCCAGTTTAACTCTTTAAGAGCCAGACGGCAAGCTGACAGCAGGCAGAAAAGGCAACAGTCTAAGTTTATTTGGAGTGGTTGCCGTTTAAGGGAAAGGAGACATTTTCCAGCATCGTTCCAAACAAAGTAACTTCGGCACTGTTTTAATAGCATTGAAGCTTTTTGAAGTTTTTTGAATTATTCTACAGACTGCAATTTCCTACAGCACACACAGTCTGGTCCTAAATAAATGACTGAAATAGACAACAAAATAGATTTCACTTATTTACATTATATACAATTCAGCTGTTAAATTCACACTTAATCTTATATAATTTGTGTTTTTCCATTTTCATTTCTAGTTTTGTTTTTTCTGCTCATGGATGTGAACATATTTATTGTCCTGTTGTACAAAGCCTGCTTCAGACATGTAAGTGGCCAGGCAACACTCACAGCTGTCAGACACAGGCAACAACTGCCACAGAAGCATCTGGACAACCAGGGACAGACAGCAGGAGCTGGGATCCACTGGAAGCCGAGGCTGCCAGACCTAACCAATGGATGTCAGAGTGTGCATCAGCCTGTAACAGCAAAAGGAAACCAGCCTTACTTCAGTTTCTTTTCCATGCTTTTCCTTGGGCTCCTGATATTTCTGTTGGGATATGGGGATTATGAGGATGTGGAGATTTAAAAGACTAAAAAATATTTTCTAAACAGAAGTAGAAATTACACACTTGAAAAACATGTAACATGTCCTTTTAAGAATGTTCTGGTTCACCAGAAAATGATTATACTTAGCATGCAGTAATTTTATTTCGAAATATATACCCAGCCTAGAGAAGTTCTTCCATGTGTGCACAAAAAGCCACATGAAGGCTATGTGTGCACTGCCATGCTGTTTGACATAAGACAGTCAAAATGCCCATAAATAGAAAAATTAAAACATAGACTAGAATGTGTTCATATAATGAATACTATACAGCAATTAAACTAAAACTAGGGCTGAGTCAATAGGAATGAATTTCAAATATTGAGAAAAAAATGTAAAGAAGAAAGGGACAATCTAAAAATACAGATATGTCTTAAAAAAGCAGCCACCACTGCTGGGCAAAGGCAACTTGCACCTATGAAAGAACCCAGACACAATGGCCAGTTTCACAAAAGGAAACAAGAAGATAGCATGTGTATGGAGTTGAAAAACACGTGGAACAACACTGTATAATGATTATAGATGCACATCTCTATAGGAATGATAAATATCAACAGCTCATGGTTACTTCACAACCTCAGGAAGGAAAGAGAGGAATGGAAACCAGAGGCAAAAAGAGGAGAGGAGTTTTCAATTCATCTGAAATGCTTTTATTTCCTAAGTGGGGTGATGAGATCACAGGTGTTTATTATTGTCTACACTGTTTGGCATGCCTAAAATGCTACAGAAACTTTAGAAAGCCAACTGCATAATGGCTACAACCTCTTGGAGTGCAGCAACACCTGTTCTGTCTGGACAATTTACAAAACAGGAGGCAAAGAGGTTAATAATTCCCTTTATTCTCATCTCTCAAGTCCCAGATCCAAGTAGCTGCTGCTAATTCTGCCATGGTTTATAGCTTCTATCTGGTATGTCACCCTGCTCCACGCCACCCACAACCCTTTACACATATCCAACTGATTCTTCACAGCCCACCTCAAAAGGCAGCACTTCCATAAGGGCCTCCATTACATCCCATGATGCAAGTAGCCTCCACCTCAGAACTGTAGAGCCTGGCCCTCTGTGATCTGCATGAGTTACCTCTGAAGTTACCTGATCTCCCTGTTTGGGAGACACCTTAATATCTACCATAGAGCAGCTGCTCATTAAGTTCTTCATTCAACAAAAACTGAGTGCCCAATATGCGTTGGCCATTGTGCCAGGGGTTCTCTGAGTCCCAAAACTTAGAACTTGAGAAGACCACGGCCTACCGGAAGGGACAGGCCTGTAGCTAAGTATAATATTACGTGCTAAATCCTAAAATAGTTGCTAAGTAAATGCCAACTACAAATAATGAGCTTTTTATGATTGTTTCACAATAATACCTATTCGGTACATGTTGTCTCTATACTAAAGACTATATTATTTCTTGACAAGAAAAATGTCACCTTGTTTGCCTTGAGGTGGCACTTCCAAATAGAGTAATCATAAAGACAATAAAAGAAACTATCATTAAACCTCCTCACAGTCAAGGAATCGAAGGCTCTTAGAATTATTATTACAAAGAACATCTCAAGTCGATTTTACCACAGTCCATTCAAACTGGGCAACTTTGAAGAAGTTTTAAAGACAGTATCTCAAGCACTGTTATTACTGATAGTAACAGCGAACATTTATTGAGTATTCATTAAGTGCCAGTAAATTATTACCTCTTTTCCCAGATAAGGAATTTGGGGTTTAGAGAGAGAATTGACTACAATTTGAACCAAAGCAGTCTGATTTAAGAACCCACACTCTTCACCACCAAACCATACTGTTTTCTAAGCAGGAAAGTCAGTCAATCCCTACTGGTATAGTTTGGATGGACTCCCTATCACCACCACACCAAAGACAACACAAGAAATCATTTCCAGGTTCACAGCCACGAGCACTCACTTTTACAAACCTCTGTTAGGAGAATCCTCCCCTCCAAAAGCAGAGTTACCTTTAATGGGCCCACTCCCCATAAAAACAAGGACTGCCTCGGCTTTGTCTCCTGCCTCTAAGAGACTTCCAGTAAATGCCTCTCAAACTTTCAAGTGTCCATGGATCACCTGGGAAATTGTTAAAATGCAAATTTTGACTGAGTAGGTCTAGGGTGATGTCTGAGAAACACGTTTCTTATTAGGTCCAGGTGATGTCTATTAGTTTGCGGACCACAACTGGGAATAGCAAGGGGTTGAGAACCTAAGCTGCACATCAGAATCACCTGGGAAGCTTTTGAAGCTATCACTGTCCAGGTGCCACTTGAACAAATAGAATCTCTGATGGTGAAGAGTGGAGATGAGAAGCTTATAGAGCTCCCCACATGACTCTAATGTGCAATCAAGTTTGAGAACCTCTGTACTACAGCTTTAATACTCAAAAAGTTTGGTCCATGGACCAAACTTTTGTGGTCCATGGTTTGGTCCAAAGGTTTCATCCATGGACTACTGTTGCAGACCAGTGCTTTGCAAACTTCCATGTGAATGTAAACCACATGGACCTCTTGTTAAAATGCAGATTCTAATGTAGTAGGTCAGAGTGGGGCCAGGGATTCTGGATTTCTAATAAGTTCCCAGGTGAATGCTCTTGGGTGGCAAGATGGTGAGTAAAAACATCAGGAAATCTCAGGAGTTCAGTGTGCATGATTTATAAGACTTTCCTTTCATAATTTTAGATTCAGAGACCAGTAGAATACCTGCAAATAGAGCTTCAGGCACAGGCATAAGACATAGCATATGAAGTATGGGAATTAGGAAATGGACGCATTAATCTAACAGTAGACAGGATAGAGTATAATATTAATCCTCATTAGCATTCATGAGAAACATATTTACCTTCCCTTGCACCATGGCCATTGTCTGTCTCAAGTACTAAAAATGAAGCCTCTGCTAACAGCTTGAGCCAATTCAATATACAGACATACCTTGGAGATATTGCTGGTTCTATTCCAGAATGCTGCAATAAAGCAAGTATCACAATAGAGACAGTCATACACATTTATGGATTTTCTGGTGCCTGTAAGAGGTTTACACTGTAGTCTATTCAGTGTGCAACAGCATTATGTTTAAAGACCACATTGCACATACCTTCATTCAAAAACAAACTTTACTGCTAAAAAAAAGCCAATGATCATCTGAGTGTTCAGCAAGTCCTAATCTTTTTGCTGATGGAGGGACTTGCCTCAGTGTTGACGGCTGCTGACTGACCAGTGTGGTGGTGGTTGCAGAAGGTTGAGGCGGCTATGGCAATTTCTGAAAATAAGACAAATGAAGTCTGCTGCATCAAGGGACTCTTCTTTTCACAAATCTGTGAGGCTGCTTGATAGTCCTTTACCCACCACAGAACTTTTTTTTCCAAATTCAAGTCGGTTCTCTCAAACTCTGCCACTGCTTTATCAACTAAGTTTATGAAATATTCCAAATGCTTTGTAGTCATCTTAACGAGTTTCAAAGTATTTTCATCAGTAGACTCCATCTCAAGAAACCACTTCTTTATTCATGCCTAAGAAGCAACTCCTCATCTATTAAAGTTGTATCATGACACGGCAGCAATTCAGTCACATCTTAAGGCTCCACTCCTCGTTTTCTTACATTTCCACCACATCTGCAGTTACTTCCTCTACTGGAAGTTTCAAACCTCTCAGTTATCCATGAAGGCTGGAATCAACATCTTCCAAATTCCTGCTTATGTTGATATTTTGACCTCCTCCTCCCACAAATCACAAATGTTCTTAATGGCATCTAGAGTGGTGAATCCTTTCCAGAAGGTTTTCAACTGACTTTGCCCAGATCCATCAGAGGAATCACTATCTATAGTGGCTATAGCCTTACATAACATATTCCTTCAAAAAGACTTCAAAGTCAAAATTACTCCTGATCCATGGTATGCAGAATGGATATTGTGTTAGCAGGCATGAGAACAACATCAGTCTCCTTGTACATCTCCATCAGAACTCCCGGGTGACCAGGTGTCATGTCAATGAGTAGCGGCAATATGTTGAAAGATATCTCTTTTTTCCCCCAAGGAGTAGGTCTCAGCAGTGGGCTTAAAATAGTGAGTAAGCCATGCTGTCAGCAGATGTGTTGTCATCTAGCCTATGTAGTTCCATTTCTAGAGCACAGGCAAAGTAGATTTAAGCATTAATCTGAAGAGCCATAGGATTTTCAGAATGGCAAATGAGCACGAGCTTCAATTTAGTGTTACCAGCTGCATTAGCTCCTAACAAGAGTCAGCCTGTCCTTCCAAGCTTTAAGAAAAGGCAATGACTCCTACTCTTTAGCTATCAGAGTTCTAGATAGCATCTTTTTCCAACAGAAGGCTGTTTTGTCATCACTGAAAATTTGTTGTTTAGTGTAGCTACCTTTATCAGTTATCTAGCTAGATATTCTGGATAACCTGTTGCAGCTTCTATATCAGTACTTGTTGCTTCACCTAGTACTTTTACCTTAAACCTCGTAAAAAAACCTCTGCTACCTTCCAAGTTTTCAGCTGTAGCTCCCTCACCTCTCTCAGCTTTCAAAGAATTGAAGAGAGTTAGAGTCTTGCTTTAGCTTTGGCTTAAGGCAGGCGTCCCCAAACTTTTTACACATGGGGCCAGTTCACTGTCCCTCAGACCGTTGGAGGGCCGCCACATACTGTGCTCCTCTCACTGACCACCAATGAAAGAGGTGCCCCTTCCTGAAGTGCGGCGGGGGGCCGGATAAATGGCTTCAGGGGGCTGCATGCTGGCTGCGGGCCGTAGTTTGGGGACACCTGGCTTAAAGAAATGTTGTAGCTGACTTGACCTTCTATCTAGACCATTAAAACTTTCTCTATATCAGAAATAAGGCATTTCTCTTTCTTATTATACATGTGTTCAATAAAGTAGCACTTTTAATTTCCTTCAAGAACTTTTCGTTGCATTCACAGCTTGGCCATTTGGTGCAAGAGGTCTAGCTTTCAGGGTATTTTGGCTTTCAACACGCCTTCCTCATTAAGTTTAATCCTTTTTGATTTTTATTTAAAGTGAGAGACATGAGACTCTTCCTTTCACTTTAACATTTAGAGGCCATGCAGGGTTATTAACTGTCCTAATCTCAATATTGTGTGTCTCAGGGAATAGGAAAGCCCAAAGAAAGGCAGCGAGAGGGGAAACAGCTGGTTTGGTGGAGCAGTCAGAACACACAAAACTTAATAAGGTTTGTCGTGTTATATAAGCATGGTTTGTGGTGCCCCAAAACAATGATAATAGTAGCATCAAAGATCTCTGACCACAGGTCACCATAACAGATATAACAGTAATTTTTAAAAGTCTGAAATATTGAGATAATTACTAAAATGTGACACAGAGGCACAAAGTGAGCACCTGCTATTGGAAAAAATGGCACCAACAGACTTGTTTGAGGCAGGGTTGTCACAAATCTGTAATTTGAATAAAAAAAAGAGTATCCTCAAAGAGCAACAAAGCAAAGTTCAATAACATGAGTTTTGCCTGTAGCTCTGTATTTCAGTTTATGGAGACCTTATAAAGTGAAAAAGAAGATTAACGTACTGGAAACAAGTCCATTTCAAGTTCAGGCAAATTGGGACTCCTATGTAAAACACCTTCGGAGAACAATTTACTTGGGGAAAGTCCCTGTCTTTTTTCCTCCCTTTCCTCCCCAAACCGAGGCTCAATGGATAACATCCAGTGTTGCAAATATGGTAAGTGACCTCTGCTGAGATGAATGTTATCACTTCCTTTAAAAGTTAAATATTGTACTGATACATGAATAAAATATTGTTGTACAATATTTTATTGCATCTGGACCAATTAAAGTATTAACCACCATTCCAGTTTTTATTTAGACCTATGATTCTCCTTGTAATCACTTATACCTCCAATGTCCTTTATCATTTAATGTCATTCTTTGATCAAAGATCATCCAAATAACAGGAGCCCCACCATGCTCTTCACACTGATATCCACCAGTATGCAGGGAATTACTTTGGTTTGTTTAAGGTTTAAACCACAGAATTAGAATGTCTCCAGGAATAGCTATCTCAAATCCAGGACCATTTCCTGAAGTCATCACTAATTTACAGAAGATGCACCAAACAGACAGGGAGGACACAAGACCACCAAGGCCAGAGCTGTCTGAAGGGTGCCAAAAGAACAATCGGCGACCAGTGCACTTAGCTTCCATCCTGAGCTCCTGACAATCGACCCACTGTGGGAGAAGGGAAAAGGCACAGAAGAGCTGCCAGGAAACTGACCTTAGAGGGCATACTTTTTACAGAGATGGCATTAGAAGGAAACACAAGCAAGACCTAAGTGCTCCTGTGTGTGAGCCCCTCACAGTCCCATCCTCAGCCCACTCCTTGCCCTTGAGAGATTTCTCATGCTCATAGCTGCAAGTCTCATGTCTACAAGGGTGACTCCAAAGTCTCTCTAGTGACTTTCAGTCTCATATTCCCCCCAGCCCTACACAAATAACCCTCTCTCTCCTCCAACTCAACCTCTTTAAATCTGATCCCACTAGGTGTTCTCCTATCAACACTGCTGCTTCCTCCAACTCTGGTGGAGGGTTTCCTGCTCCAACCAGTCACCCATGCTTGAACTCTCACAATCATTTTGACTCAGGCCCACATGTCCTAGAGTCATACATTCATCATATCCTTGCATCTTTCTTTTTACCATGCTGTCTCTTACCTGTTTTCTTATTATTCCTTAGACTCTTACTCAGACTGCTATGAAACCCATGATAGGTTTAAAATAAATATCCACAAACTATAACTTAGCAAAGTCTTATGACAACATTGTAAATTGTTTGATAAGGCTATTTCCATCTTACCAATAAGAAATCAGAAGTTCCACGAATGAAAAGACCTGCCTGAGATCAAGCTGCCAGGAAAAAGGATGGCTTCACCGCCTATGTTCTGCCTCAGCTCTCTAAGTTATTCTGCCTACCACAGTGCGCTGTGCTTCACAGAAAGAGGGTGACTTCTAAGGAAGCCGCGCAGTAAGTGTATGACGCAGGGGTTCTGTCCACGGCTGAGAGGCAGGATAACTTTTCTTCAGGTTACTATTGTTGTTGATATTTATTTGTATTTAATTAGCACCTATTGTATACCAGACATTGTTAGGACACTTGACTTTCTTTTCTTGATTTTTGTTTCATCTGATTAATCTTGTTTGCTCCTCCTTCCTTTACAAGATAGGTATTATTAATTTCATTTTACACTAGGAAGGGGTCCCAGATTTTATGTATTTATTCATAATCACACATCTACAAAGTGAGACAATTTGAAACCAGGAATAACTGGCTCTGAAACCTAGAAGAGACCCCTAACCAGCATCAATGAGCAGGAACTCCTTCATGGTTAAAAAAAAAAAAAAAAAAAAAAATCAGCCAAGTGCAGTGGCTCACGCCTGTAATCCCAGCACTTTGGGAGGCCAAGGCACGCGGATCACAAGGTAAGGAGTGGGAGACCAGCCTGACCAACATGGTGAAACCCTGTCTCTACTAAAAATATAAAAATTAGCCAGGTGTGGTGGCTTGCACCTGTAATCCCGGCTACTCATGAGGCTGAGGCAGGAAAATCACTTGAACTTGGGAGGCAGAGGTTGCAGTGAGCAGAGATCATACCATTATACTCCAGCCTGGGTGACAGAGAGAGACTCTGTCTGAAAAAAAAAAAAAAAATACCACTATAACTACTTTGGAAAGAAGCCAGAAAGAGAAAAATGAGAACCTCTTTTTTGACCAAACAAATTTAAAATGTAAAAGAAAAGGATTGAAGAGATTACTGGAGCAACAGCAACCTGCTCATGAACCCATCAGGCAGTCAAGCTTCCCACCTCTAATGGCAGAAGACAAGCCAGGAGCTCTGTGGGCAGCCAGATAGTTCCAATTTCACAACATCCAAATGCTGTTCTCTGTCACTAGCTTCACTAACGTCACACTATTTTAATTTATTCTTTTAATATTTACGTATTATAATAAAGTGACTTCAAGTTTAAACTGGGATCTTGAAACAATTTTTCAAATCACATTTCAACAAATATCTACTTATTTTGCATGAATTCTTCCTAAGCACACAAACATTAGAGAAAAACTGGAGAAAAAGGAGAATAAATTTCCAAACGCTGCATTCCATTTGAGAAGGGGGAGAAAGAAATGAGAGCAAGGCAAAAAAAACCCCACAAATGTCAAATTCAGAGTGGCTGAAGACACACTGAAGCGCTTCCCTCAGGCAGATCAGCCGCACACAGATGTAATTCAACTGTTCTGCCGTACCCGTAGGTATCCTGAGCAAGATCCGAAAGAAAAACTAGGAAGCTGAGATACAAAATAGATCTATCACACTACAAAGTTTATTTCAAAAAGCAGCTTCCTATGTTTTAGAGAACCTAAAAACAAGTTCCTACCATTTCACTGTATTTGCTATTTCTTTTTCTCCTGTCCAAGCCCAAGCTCAATGGAAATGGACAATATTGATTCAACTCTGTTAATGGTCACAGTAACAACATTTGTGCCTTAAGAACTTACTGATTGAAGTTGTGGTCATCTGCTGATAAGCCGGTGAGTGAGAAGCACCCAGACACAAAGGAACCCATTGAAACGTGTGTAACTGTAAGTCTCTAATTATCCTTTCTAATTTTGGAGCCATGTGACAGGACTTTACACAGCACCACTGAACCCCGGTCAGCCTGAGTGCCATGAAGCTGGACCACACAGGGAGGGGATGTTCCTCATTGCTTCTTCATTAAAATATTGTATTCCATGTTCAGGGTGAGCTGTTTCTGGCTGACATGTAGCTCACTGGTCAAAAGGCAGGCAGAGCATCTGAGAGAATTTGTTAGGTTGGTGCAAAAGTAATTGCAGTTTTACCACTGAAAGTCATGACAAAAACCATAATTACTTTTGTGCCAACCCAATATTCCTGTCCAGATTTATTCCAGGATTTTAAGAGGCTTTTTCACCTTACAAAGAGTGAGACAGTTGATGTTACAAAGGTATATAATACTTTTAAAGACAAATAGACGAGCACTCAAAAAAAAAGTCTTTCTCAACTGGATATTACAATATTATAGGTTTCGAATATTTTCTTCTTTGACTTGAGTAGAGAGAGTGGTAGAGACAGAATGCTTGTTCTGCAGAAAGGAAAATTGCCTTGCTAAGAGAACTTTTTGTCCGCATGTTCATTTTTCCTTGTGGCACCTAGGAACAAGCATTCTGTCTCTAACAGAGAGTAATAGGGAAGAACAATGTCCCTCTGGCCACCAAAGGATGGCTAAGCTCAAGATTGGAAGGTATTCCTGAGAGAGAGAAGAATCAAGTGCCACAACACCCCAATCACCTTTACCAACCTCTTGCCTCTTTCTTTAATGAAGCAATGCAGCTGAGAACAATGTCATCCTGTGTTCAGAACAAATGACTGTTGAATACTCCCACTGAAATAACGTTTAATGACAAAGTAAAGACACATCTTGAAACAGAAAAGGATTTAAAAGTAAATCTAGGCAATACCAAAGTGAATACATTTTTGTTTTGTTTAAGATATCTGGTCTTGTTCTAAGATCTACCATGAAATAATTATAACTTGATCCAGTTCAGCATAGTTCAGTAAGAGCACAGGCTCTGGAGCCTGACTGCCTGTGTTTGAGGGCTGAGTATGTCACTTACCATCCATCTGTGTGACATTGAGCAATTTACTTAACCTCTCTGTACTTCATTTTCCTTATTTGGAAAATTAGAACACTAATGGTTTCTTTCTTCCTCCTAGCTCATTGTGAGAACTAAGCATCATGTGTTTACCAAATAAATAAAACTCATGGGCTACACAGGACACACAATTATGTTTAGAGACTAGCTAAAGTAATAATATGTTTTACGAGCTAACGACTAACATTGTATACATTAAAATCAATACTGAATTTCCTTGGATCTTGTCTACCAAATATCAAGGAGGCGTGATCAGGGAAGAATTCATTTATTCCTTTTCTTTTGAGCCTTTCTCCGAGCTCACTTTACCCAGTATGATCAGACACCCACCACTGGCAAGGAAGCAGGAGAGGCCAGTGAATGCAGATGGAATGGCAGGCAAGAGCACTTCTTTTACTTATCACTTTTCTTTTGTAAATATATTACTACAATTGGATTTTTTATTTTCCTTTAATTCCAACACGGGGACCCTTGGTGCTTGGCTGAGGGATAGGCTTAACACCTTGATGTCTACTTCCTTACCTCTGCAGAGGAATGTTTTAATGCAGATGAAATTTTAAAAGGCCAGCTCATTGATCGATTTAAAAATTTATGGAAAAGTGTTTATTATTGACCTGGTAAATTTTCCCTGAAATTGAACGCATACACCACCACCACCAACAAGAAGCAGCAGTTCTACATTTAGGACTTGGTTTCTTGGAAACAGACCATCTCAGACTTCTGGCTTATGGAGACGTGGCATGAGAGAAATCAGATCAAAAGAATAATAACAATATAAGACCTGGCGCCTAGAATAGCGAATGAATCTGGCTTCGGAACCAGTCAACTTGAATTCCAGTACAGTATCTTTCACGAGAAAGTCATATAGCTTTGCGTAATATATCCCACAAAACTGGAATACAGATTCTATAGTACTAAAAAAGGCTATCTGAGGCCCCTTCAAGTAGTAAAATGTGATTAATTCTACAACCTGCAATACTAACACAATTCTTCTGTGACTGCAACTTCCCCAAATCACCCAGGAAGGCAGAAGGGGTAAAGAAAAATACGTTTTCCAGTTTCCTTAAAATTTCTTAGAATCATTAAACCTGCCCTACCTTTTAACCTTGAATAGAGACACACATCACAAAATAAAACTTCCTCGACATATAACCACTTATTATCATACGCCAACCTCAAAGAACACAAAATGAGGGGTCCTGCCAAGCTGGTCTGTCCAAGCCATGGGCAGAGTTCAGGGAAAGCTAGGGTGACCATCAGTCAGGAGTTGTACAGGACGAGTGCCCAGGCTAAGGGAGAGGTGGGCTGGCACATCTCCAAGGTGCTTGTCACTTAGCACTAGAATGTGGTCCTTTATCACTAGACAAGACCTCCTGGTTTGACAATGCAGGTGACACAGCTGAAACTTTATCTCAGCATGGCCTGAAGGATACCACTGTCTAAATCTGAGATGCTAAAATACTATAGCCTACACTGATACTCTCTCCAAACTATTTAACTCTGTCCATCCTCATGACTCGCACTCATGCTGGCCCAAATGATGACAACTTCCTGTTCTAAGTGCTCTAAGTGCACAAGCCTCACATTTAATAAACCTTTCATCCAATTCCTTCACTGGTGTTCATCTCTTGGCTTCATTTACATCCACTCCCTGTGGCTTCTGCAGTGAAGCCTCTCAGCCCGAAACTCTTCAGCTTTCAATTTTGGGATATATTACCATGTTTGGTCTTAATATAAACAACTTCCACTCACCCTAGAATACTGAGTGGAATTTCAGTGAAATTATATGCATACCTGTCCTACAGCATTTTATCACAATTTGCAGTCCTCAGAGATGACGGTGAAAGGGGAAGATTAAGGTGGGACCCTCCACTGAGGGGAGCCCCCTCTCAGAGACACTGTTTTCAGTGATGCCTCCCTCTCCAGGACTCTTCCACTGAGAGACACTCTGATCTCACAGATACAGGATGTCTAGACGTGGACTAACTAAGCAACCAGTTCATATGCACACATTTACCCAGGCTCTGCAGCATACCACATCTTGTGCAAGGTACTTTGGTCTCTATTAACCCTTTAAATCTCATGGCCTCACAACACACAGGATCATTAACTCCATTTTGAAATAAATAATTCAAGTTTCAGAGAAAATAAGTGGCTTGCCCAAGTAATTCAGACCAAAGTCTTGTGGTTTGGACACCTTGTTCTTTTTATTCTCACCGTGACCCAGTAAGACAACCAATATCCACAATCCATTTTCACAAAGAAATGCATAGCTACAATGTCACAAGGTGCCAATCCTGAATTTGCCCATCCAATCAACTATAAACCTACAAACTGATTATAGGAAATGCTCACCACAGGGTAGACTGCTCAAAAAGAGAGGTTCATTGAAAACCTGTAATACGAATAGGAAAGCACTGGCATTATTTCATACAGCTTTAAACAGCTTTAAAATAGTTTATCACCATTTAACTCCCTCAACCAGCTACACACACACACACACACACACACACACACACACACACACAAATATATCAAAACAAAATTCATAAAATTGTATTGTCACAGGTAGATAACCTGAGGATGACAAGCATGAAGAAATGAAATGCTGAATAACCCATAAATAGAAGCGGAATCCCCAAATGACAGGCATGGTGCATATAATGTACATAATTTGTCATTTTAGCTCCCAGATAGACTAACATCTTAAAGTAGAGAGAGAAAACAAACATGGAGCTTAGACCAAGATATAAGCTCTCTCAAGCATGTGTCTAATTAGATTCTTCCTTCAACATCTCAGGAACAGAAAGACAGAACAGGACCTCTAGAAGGGCTGGAAGAGACTTTGCTGACTGTATAGTCCAACACTTTAGTTTCCAATTAAGGAATCTCTGAGCTAATTAAACAACCTGCTTAAAGTCATCAACCACCCTCAGTGCCAGACTAAAGCTACGATCTCTCAGTGTTCTTTTCACAGCACCACGTCACTGCCATCACTGGAGCTGATACTTTACTCATCGTCCCCAAATGTTTGTTTGCTATCCAATTTTATATATAGCTATCCAGGAAATACCACAGGCTAGAATGATCACAGTTTGCCAATTTGACAAACCACTAAGGTGTGTCCTGCCTGCCCTAAAACTCAAATTACTTTTTACTCACATCATTTGCTTATATCCACAGAAACTGACCAAATGATTTAAAAATATATTCCACACTCAGATTTCCCAAAGAAGAAATCCTACAAAAACCACCAGCATGAAATTAATGAGAATGGGACTAGTACCTTCCCCAGAAGGCAATCTCTGGGGTGCCTTTCGTGTAGATGGAGTCGCTGGCATCATTCAGCCCATTGGTGACCCCACTAGCATAGCTCATCACGATTCCACCATCTGCTGACACACTCAGGACATCCTGATGTCCTCCCCCTGATGTCCTCTCCAAGAACTGACCGCCTTCTTTAATGCGCTGTTGTATCATTGGAGTGAGGGGCATTTCAAAGCTAAAATAGCTATCAGGCTCTGAGTATAACGTCTCCAAGGACTCCGCACTGTAGTATAAAGAAGTGTTGTCCAAAATGGTTTCAAACTGGGAGCTGTACACATCAGTGGAGTCCTCCGTATATCCAGGCCCAAGGATGTCTTCATCTTCCCCCTTAACCTGCTCCTCTTGTTCAGTGATCCTGAAAAGTAAGTAAGAGTGAAGAATTCCAATATTAGGTTAATCTCTTTATTTCTCCCTCTTTAACTATATGAAAAGGACAATATTCTAGAGATCTAACTCTTGTATTCAATGATTTATATCTTAATATATTTGGAAAGGAAGCTACAAAGCATAATCAGGTTGAAAAATTCTCAGTATGCACATGGCTAGGACACTATAAATCTAAGAAAGTTTCAAACTAGTTTGCTAATGTGTGAATACATCTGGTCCAATGAATATATGAAGAAAATATTCAATTCTCATTTTAGCCAACTATACTGTACATATTCAGATGATTTGCAACTACCAGCATTCCTAATTATAACAAAAGCAGATAAATATATCATGTAAACTTGATACAGCAAAATTTCAGTAAAAAACACACTAAACTTTCATCAGTTTATTAATACCTTCTGATTTAAATAAGGCCAAAAGCTCTCAAGCAGATGACTACAACAGAAGCCAAGAGCTGCCCCCTGCTGACAATAAAGCAGCACTGCAGAGAGATTTCAGGTCCAAAATTAGCCAATGAATGGCCTAACAAAAGCTAACAGAAGTAAGGCTAACCAAAACCTTGAGAGTTAAGAAACAGCTCAAAAGTCAATATACAGGGAAGGGTATTAATTTTGCCACACAAATGTGAACAATTAATATGCAGCATGTTTTTCGAATATTAAAAATGAACATTAGGATAACTAAGTAAAATTAAAAACTTGGGAGCTAGATCACTAGTTAAGAGCAAAAGGTCAAGAGTTAGAAAAACCAGAAGCTGAATTTTGGCTGTCTCAATTACTAGGTATATCACTTGAAGCAACTTTACTTAACATCTCTGAGCCTCAGATTCCTACAAATAGGAATAAAATAGAAATAGGAATTATCTATTAAGCATCTCATAAGTCATCCACATTCCCAGGTATTACTGGAATCCACATTCAACACTGCAGTTAGTGTGTTGTTTTTAAATACTGAAGGTCACCTATGGACCAAATGCTATGCTCTTTATGGCTTCCCACCGCACTTGGAATAAATTGGACCATTCCTAAAATGATACTCCTCCCCACCTCTCCACACTCACTGTACCCCGCTTTCTCCCCTGGTTTTTTTTTTCCTAACTCTTTTGCTCACGCTGGGTGCACTGGTGCAATCTCGGCTCACTGCAGCTTCTGCCTCCCAGGTTCAAGCAATTCTCCTGCCTCAGCCTCCTAAGTAGCTGGGATTACAGGCATACACCATAATGCCTGGCTAATTTTTGTATTTTTAGTAGACATGGAGTTTTACCACATTGGCCAGGCTGGTCTTGACCTCAGGTGGTCCACCTGCCTCAGCCTCCCAAAGTGCTGGAATTACAAGTATGAGCCACTGCGCCTGGCCTCCCCTGCTCTTCAGGCATCAGTCACACTGGTGGAGTTTCAAATCTTCAAACCTGGGATAGGCCTTGGCTTTACACTTCTGCAGGAAGCACACACTGGTCAGGGAGCACAGCAGCCTCCTGTGCATATGCTGTGCCCTTCCTCTACCTGAAACATTCTTCCTAACCCTTCTCTGCCTGGCAAACTCTTATTCCTTCCTCACATCTCAGTGTAATTTCCATTTCCACAAAAAAGCTTTGCCCACGCCATCAATCGAACTGGCCTCTCCCTTCCTTGCAAATTATTCTTTCTAGTAGGTCTCTATTGTTTGCCTTCACAAAACCTAGCACAGTGTGTGATCCTATACCTATTAGCAGGTTTATGTGATCTGTATTTATCTTCAGCGGTAAATTCCATGAGGACAGTGACCGTGAGCCACATCTATTTTGAACATTCCTTTATGACCAGCATCTTGCAGTGTCAGGACATAGAAGACCGCCAAAAAATATTTGTGGGAAGAAAAGAGGAGTGAGTTATTAGTCTGAACAGCAATGTATTTTCCAGTGGGAATATAAACACGGAGCCACATGCCACATATCAAGGGCGCTTTGGAGGGATGTCTAGAGAGCTAATGGGTTGGGGAAGGGAAGGGGGAAGGATCCTGCTGGTGATCCCAAAGGAGCAGCACTCCCAGTGGGTTTGTTAACTGCAGAGGAAAATGCATTTCCTTACACTGAACAAGAAAACAAAAAACAACCCTCAGCCTTGACACAGATGTTCTCCCACATAAACTATAAAATACAGTGTCATGAGGATTGACAGAAGAAAAGATGGTACAAATTAGAAGTACAGTATACAACAAAAGACTACAATCAAAGGGAGTGAAGAAAGATGGGTCATGTCTCCCATTTATCCGGGTCTAGGCTGGTGTAGATGTCAGAAATCCAGAGAAAAACCAGGAAATACCACATGATGCCAAGTTTCACTTATAAAGGCCATAAATCTCATAAGTAGGAGTTGAACAATGAGAATATATAGGCACAGGAGGGAAACATCACACACTGGGGCCTGTCAGGGGTGGGGGGCAAGGGAAGGGATAGCGTTAGGAGAAATACCTAATGTAGATGACAGGCTCCTAGATGCAGCAAACCACCAGGGCACATGTATAACCTATCTAACAAACCTGCACATTTTGCACATGTATCCCAGAACTTTAAGTATAATAATAAAAAAAGGTCATAAATCAAAATATATGCTACTTATGAGAAGAAGAAATTCCCATGTGAATACCAGTGAACAAGTGAATTAGAAAGTCTACTTCTGACACCCTGAGATGTCATTTCTAAACATAGGAAGGGTCGGGCACAGTGGCTCACACCTGTAATCCCACCACTTAGGGAGGCTAAGGTGGGAGGATCACTTGATGCCAGGAGTTTGAAACACCTCGGGCAACATAGTGGGATTCCATCTCTACAAAGAGTACAAAAGTTAGCCGGGTGTGGTGGCGCACACCTGTAGTCCCAGCTCCTCAGAGGGCTGAGGTGAGAGGAGCTCTTGAGCTCTGGAGGTCAAGGCTGCAGTGAGCCATGATCACACCAGCGTACTACAGCCCTGGAGATGGAACAAGACATTGTCTCTATAAAAATAAATAAACAAACGTAGGAAATTGAGTGGGCCCAAACCCAGAATCTCTGTGTACATACATGTATGTAGGCTGGATTGAAGGCATTGGTGTTATACCCAGAAGAAATGCCTAAGTTGAAAGTAACAGCTACATTGGGCAAGTCAAAAGAGGCCAAATCTTTTCATATCATTAAAGACTGTAGTGGGGTATTACAGTTACCTTGATGTTGGGAAACTTGAAATCTGTCAAATGTTAAGAAAATGTCAGAAAAGAATTCATAGTTTAGTGTTCACAGTCTTTTCAGAAACTGTTTCTTTGGTCCATGCCTAATGGATGACTTTATAACAAGAGCACTTTAATATCTGTGAAGCTTAGAAGGAATCTTAGCTTAGAAGAACCTAGCTTACAGTAACTTCTCTTATACTCTATGACAGGCATCCCCAAACTTTTTACACAGGGGGCCAGTTCACTGTCCCTCAGACCATTGGAGGGCTGCCACATACTGTGCTCCTCTCACTGACCACCAATGAAAGAGGTGCCCCTTCCTGAAGTGCAGCAGGGGGCCGGATAAATGGCCTCAGGGGGCCACATGCGGCCCGCGGGCTGTAGTTTGGGTACGCCTGCTCTATGATAACAAGGACACAATGTATTTGATTGAGTTGTCATGTGGAGCACAGGATAATGGTTTTCTATGATACATACTAGGCATCTCAGATAGCAGGGCTACTCTGGGCACTCACCTTTCCTTGTATCTCTCTGGTTCAGGCTTCTTCTCAAGATGCTGTTTGTTTTCCTTTAGGAAGACTTCATCCTCTCCACTCTCATCAAGATGAACAGGGGAGAATGTCCCCGAACTTGTGCCAGGCCTCTCTGAAGAAGCTTTCAAGGATTCATCCCAAACATCCTCAGTTAAACTACTTGAACTACACAAACCAGCTGATGAGATGAAATGGAGTGGCACTTTGGAAAACTCTTTGTTTTCAGAAGAGGCTGTTCTTTGCAGTGATGTCTCAAAATCTACGGGATGCTGGCTCTCTCTCTTATCTCCTCCTGTCCACAATATCTCCACTCCTTGAAATTCCACATGTTTGACCCGGCCTCGGCGTCCAACGGAGCTGCTTCGATCACATCCCCCTGGGTGCTCTCTCCCAAGAGCAGACCTCTGCTCTTTCAAGAAACTAACACTGCCTGCAGAGTGGTAGGTCACTGCTGAGCTCCCCAGGGAGGCCACAGGACAAGCTGGCTCCTGTACACAGAGGGCCCCTTTCCTCCCATTATTCATTATCTGGGAAAGCTCGGCCTGAGTGTCTCCTGTTAACAGTGCGGTCAGATCCTTCTGGATGCTCAAATAAAAACTTTCCTCTGTCGTTACTTCAGCTGAAGGAGGTATTTCTGGTGATTTTTTTTGGCCAGGAGGGAGCGGTTTGTTCGTTCTCTGTGTTTTATGACTGGCGGTGTCCAGCTCTTTTTCCACCTGCTGAACTGAAAGACTAGAAACAGCATCTTGGTCCAGTACCTTTGTAGCCTGTAATGTTCCAGAAATGATTCTGGCTTCGGTGGCTTTCAGAGCTGAAATCAAAGAGTCAATGGGCTGTAAACTTTGTTCCTTGAGGTGACTTTGAGAGGGGGCCTTTCTGACATCTTTTGGTCCTTCTGTAACACTGTGGAGCCCAGAGTGGCAGCCAGTAAGAGGCTGGACACCCTGCTGCTCTTGTGGGTGGCATGGCAGAGTCTCACCATCAAACTCCAGAGAAGGCCCTAGGCCTTCTCCACCTTCCTCCATGGTCCCATATTCTGGAAATTCATTTGTAACATTTGGTGGGAGTAAAGTGCTTCCTCCATGATCACCTGTGAAGAGAACACAAGGGACACATGATTTGTTGCAGAAAGACAGGCCCCAGGAGGTCACAATGCATATTCATGTAGATCAGGCACTCAATAATACTTATGAATTTGATTATTTCATTATGTCTGTCCTTCCACCATCCTGTAACACATACTTCTCATGACACTGCAGTGATCCCTTCTACTTAGCTTACATGAGTATAACCACAAAACTTTCAGCATAGAAGGCAATCTAATGACACCTGCCACATTTAACTTTGCTTCCTATGTGCCATACATGAGAATTCATTAACTCAGTTGCTTCATATGAAAAAAGGGATTAAAATAAGGATATGTACCACCTTCCAAATACCACTCATAAAACAGCAACTAAAATATTTCTATTGAGCATAACACTAAAGACCTCTATTTTCCAGTCAACAATATCTGTGCCATGCAATCTCTGAAACAGAGCATCTGCAAAACACTTATGATCTATTTAAAGTCGGTCAATATTTTTTCTGCCAGAAGTCTCTTCTTCATTTTTGGGTTTCTGTATGTGCGGCAGGGGATGCTTTTAAACTATCCCAGAAAAATAAGAATGCAGCTAACATGGAATAAAAAACTTACTGTGTTGAGAAAGATTTCCAGAATCCCAACTACTTAAAATTCATTTTTCTCCTTTTATTCATTTATTTTCTTAATTGATAAGAGTTTACATATATATACATATATATGTTCACATATATAAAGTTTATATATGGTATACAACATGATGTTTAATATATGTATACATTTGTAGAATAGCTAAATCAAGCTGATTAATAACATATCAGTATTTTACCTCAAATTTTTTGCATGTAGTGAAAACATTTAAAATCTACTTACTCTTGTAGCAATTTTCAAGTATATAATAACTTGTTGTTAACTGCAGTCACCACTTTCTGCAACAGACTCCTGAATTTATTCCTCCTATCTATCTGTAATTTGGATCCTTTGACCAACACCTCCCCAATCCCACCAACCCCCAGTCCCTGGTAATCACCATTCAAATTTCTGTTTCCAAGACTTCAACATTTCAGGTTCTACATATTAGTGAGACCTGCATAAAATTTTAATGGCATCTTAGGAAGAATCCTAATACGTGAAGTAAAGAAAACAGTATTTAATTAGTATATATTCACTATATGAAATCAAATTTATAACAATTCCTTGTTAAAATGATAGTCAGTGGGAACTAAAAATGGGGACATTCTGATAAACCAAAAATTTAAGTTGGGAGTTCACAGATGACAGTTGTAGTCCTATCGGCCTCAGTATCCAGTCTTCCTCTGAACTTAATTTTGGTTACTTTGTATCATGAAAACCCTCATCTATGCTGGAAATACAGTGTACTCACTTTTACTTTATGAAAGAGGACATTAGTTGTTACCATTTTTATTTATTCATTCATTCATTCATCTTTATTTTTTGAGACAGACTCTTGCACCATCATCAGGCTGAAATGCAGTGGCAAGATCTCAGCTCACAGGAACCTCCACCTCTAGGGTTCAAGCGATTCTTCTGCCTCAGCCTCCCGAGTAGCTGGGACTACAGGCACGTATTACCACACCCAGCTATTTTTTGTATTTTTAGTAGAGATGGGGTTTTACCATGTTGGCCAGTATGGTCTCAATCTCTTGACCTCATCATCTGCCCACCTTGGCCTCCCAAAGTGCTGGGATTACAGATGTGAGTCACGGCACTTGGCCGTTGTTACCATTTTTAAGCCACTGCAGAGCTATAACCTTCCTATTTAGTGGACTATTTGATACATGTCTGAATATATACACTGAAATGGCTTAAAAGACTTGATTCCACCTGTAATCCCAGCTACTTGGGAGGCTGAGGCATGAAAATCGTTTGAACCCAGAAGGTGGAGATTGCAGTGAGCTGAGATTGTGCCACTTTACTTTAGCCTGGGTGACAGGGTGAGACTCCCTCTAGAAAAAAAAAGACTTGATTTCCAAGGCATGCATTAAATGAGGTAACTTAGAAACATCAGTTAACACACAGTTTCCCCCAGTGTGTTAAATAGCAATACATCTGAGAGTGTACGTTGTTTTATTTCCCTTTTGTAAAATAATTTGAAATGTATATGCTTCTTTTTTGCTTTTTAGAGACAGGATTTTACTCTCTCACCCAGACTGGAGTGCAGTAGTGCGATCATAGCTCACTGCAGCCTCAAACTCCTCAGCTCAAGTGATCCTCCCACTCCACCCTCTCGGGTAGCTGGGACCACCACTGCATACCATCCTGCAGAGCCAATGTTTTTATTTTTTGTAGAGATAAGGTCTCACTATCTTGCCCAGGCTAGTTTGAAACTTCTGGCCTCAAATGATCCTCCTGCCTTGGCCTTGGGGATTACAGGCATGAGCCACCATGCTTGGCCTGAAATATATTTTTAAAATTAAATTTGAATCAAGTGTTGATGGAATTTAAGAAGCACTTCTCTATGATAGTATTTATAATACCTTCCACAGGACAGAACTAATAAAATGTAGCTTGCTTACATCTGAAGAGGAAGCAACTTTTCAAACACTGATTTGAAAAACAAGATAGCTAAAAAAAACGAAGACCCTTCTTCCTAGGGTGGAATATTGGCATTTTTTTTTTTCAGTAAAGAATGCAATAGGTCTTTTCATTTTTCCACCTTTTAAGATTCAGTCATTTTTAGTATATTCACAAAATTGTACAACTACCACCACTATCTAATTCCATAACATTTTTATCACTCCCAAAAAGAAACCCTGTGTCCATAAGCAGCCACTCCCCATTTCACCTTTTCTCGGCTCCTGGTAACCTCCAATATACTTTCTGTCTCTATGGAATTGTCTATTCTGGACACTTCATATAAATGCAATCATACGATATATGGCATTTTGAGTTTGACTTCTTTCATTTAGCACAAGGTTGTCAGGGTATATTCATGTTGTATCATGTATCAGAACTTCTTTCCTTTTATTTTATTGCTTTATATATATAAAGAGAGACAGGGTCTCTCTATGGTTCCCAGGCTGGTCTCAAACTCCTGGTCTCAAGCAAACCTCCCTCTTCAGCCTCACAAGTAGCTGGACTACAGGTATGTGCCACTGAGCCTGGCTGAGAACTTCATTCCTTATTATTGCCAAATATTTCATCATATGGGAACAGTTTTTCTTTGTCCATTCATCAGCTGATGAGATATTAGAGTTGTTTCCACTTGTTGGCTGCTATGAATAAAAAAATGTGTATACAAGTTTCAGGATCTAACTATATTTTTTCTTTTATTTCTTTTTTTGTCTTTGAGACAGAGTCTCACTCTGTCACCCAGGCTGGAGTACAGTGGCACGATCATGGCTAACTCCAGCCTTGACCTCCTGAGCTCAATCCATTCTCCCACCTCAGCCTCATGAGTAGCCGGGACTACAGTCATGCACCACCTTGCCCAGCTTATTTTCATTTTTATTGCAGAGATGTTGTTCCACCAGGTTGCCTAGTTGGTCCCAAACTCCTGGGCTCAAAGGACACACCTGCCTTGGCCTCCTGAAGTGTTGACATTACAGACCTGAACCATTGCATCTGATCTAAATACATTTTTTATTCTCTTCTGTATATACCTAGGACTAAAATTTCTGGATCGTATAATAAATCTATGTCTAATATTTTAGGAAACTGTTGAACAGTTTTCCAAAGCAACTGTACTATTTTACATTCCTGCAAGTAGTGTCTGAGATTCCATTACTGTTTATTGTTACAGATATCCCAGAAGTGGTATCTCACTGTGATTTTCATTTGCATTTCCCCAATGACGACTTATGTTGAGCACCTTGTCATGTGTTTTTTGGCCATTTGTGAATCTTTTTTACAGACATGCCCAGTTGATGGCTGAATTATTTGTTTTTTTTACTACTGAGTTGTAAGAGTTCTTCATATATTCTGGACCTAAGTTCTTTATTAGATATATACTTTGCAAACGTTTTCTCCTACTCTGTGAATTGTCATTTTTCACTTAATTGATAGTGTCTTTTGAAGCACAAAAGTTTTTGATTTTGCTGAAATCCAAATTATCTATTTTTCTTTTGCTCTCTTGTCCTTTTTGTATCATATGCAGCAAATCACTGTCTAAACCAAGGTCACAAAGATTCCTTTTACGTTGTCTTCTAAGAGTTTTACAGTATTAGCTATTAAATTGAGCTCTCTCATCTACTTTGAATTAATTTTCATATATGATATGAAGTAGAAATCCAACTTCATCATTTTCTTTGTGGATATCCAGTTGTCCCAGCACTATCTGTTCAAAAGACTATTCTTTCTCCATAGAAAAGCTTTGATGCCCATGTCAAAAATCAATCATATACATATATTAACATATGCGCACAGGTTTATTTCTAGACTCTCAATTCCATTCAGCTAGATGCCTTTTTTTTTTAAGACAGGATCTCACTCTGTTGCCCAGGCTGGAGTACAGTGGTGCAATCACAGCTCACTGCAGTCCCAACCTCCTGGACTCAAGCGATCCTCCCACCTCAGCCTTTCAAGTGGCTGGGGCAATAGGCATGTACAACCATGACTGAACAATTTTTCATTTTTTTAAGAGACAGGGTCTCACTATGTTGCCCAGGCTGGTCTTGAACTGCTAGGCCCAAGGGATCCCTCCCGCTTCAGCCCTCTAAAGTGTTAGGATTACAGGCACGAGCCATCACACCTGGCTAGATGCCTATCTTTATGCCAGAATAACACTGTCGTCACTACAGCTTCACTACTGCTTTGCAGTAAGTGAAATCTGGAAGTGTGAGTCTCCTCCAACTCTTTTCTTCCTTCTCATGTTGTTTTGATCACTCTGAGCCCCTTGAATTTCCCATGACTTTTAGAATCAACTCGTCAGCTGTGATTCTGATAGGGGCTGCAATGAATCTATACAGTATTGGCTTCTTAACAGTATTACTATTACATCTTTTGATCCATGACCATGGGCTGCTTTCTTCATGTATTTAATCTTCTTTAATTTCTTTCAACATTGTTTTTTATAATTTTTTTTTTAGATGTAGTCTCACTCTGTCGCCCAGGCTGGAGTGCAGTGGTGCAATCTCAGCTCACTGCAACTTCTGCCTCCTGGGTTCAAGCAATTCCCAGAGTAGCTGGGACTACAGGTGTGTGCCAACATGCCCAGCTCATTTTCCATATTTTTAGTAGAGATGGCGTTTCACTGTGTTAGCCAGGATGGTCTTGATCTCCTGATCTCGTGATCCGCCCACCTCAGCCTCCTAAAGTGCTGGGATTACAGGCGTGAGCTATTGCCCCCTGGCCGCGATTTTTTATAATTTTAAATGAACAGGTTTTCAATTATTCCCCTAAGATTCTATTTCTTTCGATACTGCTTTTTAAATGTCTTTGGATCATTCATTAGCAGTGTATAGAAATATAATTTGTTGCTGTAGATGAATCTTATATCCTACAACCTTACTTAACTTGTAGCATAAAACAACATACTTGTAGATTGCTCAGGATTCTACATACCAGATCATGTCATCTGTGGCTAAATTCTTCCTTTACAATCCCAATCAATCTTCCCTAATCAAGTCTCTCTCAACTCCCTTTCACATGTGATACTATCGCCTCTAAACCGAAGGAGGGGGCAACCCATGAATAACCCGAAAAGATTTATTCTAATTCTAATTCATACTGGAAAAAAGCTTAAGCATACATATATTCTGAATGAGTAGACATACACATGCTCTTTTGCCTTTGTTCAACTTCTTCTCTCTACCTGACATTCTTTTTCTTCCCATTTCAGCATAAATCAGATTATTTTCACATTTCACGACCTATACCAAATCCCCTTGGTGAGCCTTCCCTTGCTCACCAACTCTTGAAGAAAGTCCTCTCCTCTGTATAAAGAAATGTCAAAAAGACTTTTGATATATGTTGTATATATAGTATAAATATACAAAATAAATGAACATAATGTTACTCACACCTTAAAGCTTCCAAAAGCAACAATTTTTAACCCATCATGAAGTGTTTTAAGAAAACTGATCATAGTAAGCACTGAAGCTATATTTATAAACAACACCAAAATATATTACAGTGAAATCCATTCAACAAAGAGAATGAAAGTTAAACCTAGTCAGTTGGGAGTCCACTTTGCTTTAACAGTTTCAATTGCCCTCTGAAAAACAAACAAACAAACAAACAAACACTAGCCCCAAGAGAAGTAACCAAGAGAGATCAAGAAAAGAGGCCTCAGAGAAATTAATTACTTCGCCCCATTTTTAATAGTTTTCATTGAAACATCCCTCAGACAGGGACAGCAAATGCAACAATTGTGGGCAAGCGCTTGTGATGTCTGATATAACAACTTGGCAACTGGTCAAAGAAAATGAGGTCAGATAAGAGGGAAAAAGGGTGAGGCAAAGCCCTGCATGTCAGATGGCTTGCTTTGTTATCAAATATTTGAGTAGGTTATCCTGGTCTATGTTTACTGTTCTAGCCAAAAACAAGCATAGACCAGGGAAAACGAACGTTCTGAGAGGCGAAATGACCTAACTAAGGTTAATAAAATGATGTTCAATAAAGAACTGTTTCAGAACTGTAAGTCAGAACTAGATTTCTAATTTCTAGTCTTCTGTCTCTCAAAAGCAAAGGCCTGGGAGAAACTCAGGGACACTGAACTGTGAGAGACCATCATTCATCATTGTTTTTTCTCTTTTTTGAGATAGGGTCTCACTTTGTTACCCAGCTAGAGTGCAGTGGTGCAATCATAGCTCACTGAAGCCTCAACCTCTTCCCATGCTCAAGTGATCCTCCAGCCTCAGCCTCTGAAGTAGCTAGAACCACAGTCATGTACCACCACATTCAGCTAATTAAAAAAAATTTTTTTTTGTAAAGATAGGGTTTCCCTATGTTGACCAGACTGGTCTCGAACTCGTGGGCTCAAGTGATCCTCCTTGGCCTCCCAAAGTGCTGGGATTACAGGCATGAACTACTGTATCCAGTCAAGACCATCATTTCTAAGAGCAATAATGTTAACAAATAAAGAATAAAAGCAAAAGTGTTCCAGTTGTAGCTTCCGGGTAGAAATAGCCTTAATAATTATGTCCCTAAGGATTCAGCACAATAGAAATATTTCTTTTCAAATAAGGCACCCTCTATCACACCCCATGAGCAGTTTATTCCTGCTGTCTGCATTACTTACCACAACTTGACTGTCTTTAACAACACAAAAAATATTGCAGAGTATCAGTCCTGACCTTTTATTTAGAATGTCTGATTTATTCCTTATGTTTAAAAATCAGGACTATGTGCAAATATGATTTTTTTAAAAAAGACCAAATTGTTCTTCTAAGATTTTTAAAGTTTCTCCCTTTTAAAATAAGGCCATAGATACTTCCCATTAAATGCCCATTGTTTCCAAAATGCATTCACGCATTCAGCAAATATTGACTACCTGCTATGCACTAAACATAGGGGATTCAAAACTGAGTATTTCCAGAGCATCAGAAGTCTGTTTGAAATGTTAGAAAGATCACCTTTGTAGAATGTGAAGGATGTGTAGCAGAGAGGGTACGAGCATAGACTCAGGAATAAACCACACAGGGTTCTGGCAGTAGTGCAGGTGAGAGATGGTGAGTAATAGAGCCAGAACAAAGGCAGAATAGACAGGAACAAAGATGCAAGGGGTGCCGCAACTCCCACGACCCTACTTCCACCAGCATCCATGACCATCATCTCATCTCCTCTGCCCCAGCCCCCTCTAGTTTCAATATGCTTCCACCAAAGCCATTCCTGGGCCTCTTCCAACTGCTGTGAGCTCTTACACCGAACTTGTTAACACTTTCCCTTTCAGTCTACATCTATTACTAATATAAGAATCCAACTGAAAACATTTCCCCTTCAGAGAGCCTTCCTGAATTAGTCCTGGCCGAATTTGGTCTCGTGCGTGTGACAAAGGGACTTAGGGACTTGCTAAATATGAAACAAGAACTTTAGCACTTACCTAAATATAAACCACACACTAGTAGAATGTGAATTAATAAAGGATTCTGTGTGTATTTTTCCCCTTAAAGAAATGAAAATGTAGTGTAGAATGTGGAGGAGGGAAGAGGGAAGAAGAGTTTTCACACTAATGTGAAATATGTGTACTTTTTGGAGGTATCCATTTATACTACTTAGAAGTCATACTTTTCTATCAGGAACTTTATCTGCTGCTTTGTATACCTGTTCAGATTCCTAACAAATCATGTTTCCTGTTGTTTAGCAAAGATACTTTTCCTGCAATGACATATAAACCCACAGATTTTTTTAAAGACCTTTTTTTCTTTTGATTTAATACATTGAGAAAGAAATGAGATACATTTGAATGTTAACAGGATCAATTTGAGGAGTGCTTTGGGTTATATATCAAATAGTGACCTGTTTCTGGAACAGAAACATGGGGACAGAACTGTAATAAAATGAAATGGAATAGGAAGAAATTTCTTCAAATCATGAGAAAATAAGCCTGCTCCATAAGACTGGCTGCAGAAAAGCCATGGGCTGTCTAAGAATTATCCTGTTTGAGGAGCAGTAAATGAAACAGATTTTCTTCCACTCTGGCTAGCAAACTTATTAAAAGAAAACAGTTCAAGAAAAATGAAATACCAGAACTATTTGCCACGTCTACTATAGACTCGGTCACTGTAAGCTGAAATTTGAAGCAAATAAAACAGTTTTTCACTAGGGATTCTCGGCAATAGGACATAGGTTTCCCCAGACTATCTGACAGGCACATCTATGCCTACATTCTTCATGAAAGCCCTAATTCTGGATTCTACACACATATATTTTCTAGAACCTGGGACCAGTCATGCCATTTTTAGAAAAAGGTTTTTTGTTTTGTTTTGTATTGTTTTGTTGTTATAAAAATATAAACTCTAAAAGGCAAGAACTTTGTTTGTTTTTTTTACAGCTATATCCCCAGAGCCTATAACAAAATTACCTAGCAAAATGGATATTTTTGTTGAGTCAATCAATTAAGAATTCGTATTGGTATCCCATGTGTAACTGGTATCCTATTGGATACCAATTAATAGACATTGAAAGCCAGATGACGTGGCTCATGCCTGTAATCCCAACCCTTTGAGAGCTTGAGGCAAGATGACTGCATGAGCTCAGGAGTTCAAGGCCATCCTGGGCAAATAGGGAGACCCCATCTCTACAAAAAAAAAAAAAAAAAACTTAGCCAGGCATGGTGGTGTGTGCCTGTGGTCCCAGCCACTTGAAAGGCTGAGGTGAGAGGACTGCTTGAGCCTGGGAGGCTGAGGGTACAGTGAAATGTGATTGAGCTACCGCCCTCCAGCCTAGACAACACAGCAAGACCCTGTCTCAGCAAATAAACAAAAATCTTTAAGACAGAAGAAAAAAAGCAGCCTTATTAAACACAAGCAAAATACCTCATGTTAGTGTCACCCAAGTCCTACCCACTGCTTCTAAGTCCAGGTTTCAATAAGAGTCAGGAAACAGTAGGGTACTTCCTGATATTAGAGCAGCTCATTCTCTCATTTACTCAGCCGACATTTCTTGTGCACCAGGAATGTGTCAAGCACTAGAGAAAAAAGCAACAAACAAGACCAACTTGGCCTCTGTCATCAAAGAGTTCACAATCTAGCAATTCCATTTATATATACTGTCTGCTTGCAAACCAAGTTCAAGCAGGGGTAAATTTCAGTGGAGATAATCTCAGTTCTAGAATTCAACATGATCCTGCATGAGCTATTACCACTAAGTATAAATTTCTCAATGGATTTCTCCCTAACACTATGTTGTCCAATTTGGTAGCCATATCCACATAAGGCTATTTACATTTACGTTTAATTAAAATTTAATAAAATAGAAAATGTAGTTCCTTAATGCTACATGCAAGGGGTGCCACGTCTCTCACGACATTCTACTTTGACCAACATCCATGTCCAACACCTCACTTCCTCTGCCCCAGCCCCCTCTATATCTGTATAGTGGAGTATATATATCTGTATATATCTATATTTATCTATATAAATGGAGAGAACATTTCCATCATCACAGAAAGCACTAATTGAAAGTGCTGCCCTAGAACCTTTCTACTCAGTGTGGCCCTGAAAAAGCAGCATAGATATCACCAAGGAGGCTTGTTAGAAATTCAG
Source organism: Saimiri boliviensis (assembly GCF_048565385.1). Classification (NCBI taxonomy): domain Eukaryota; kingdom Metazoa; phylum Chordata; class Mammalia; order Primates; family Cebidae; genus Saimiri; species Saimiri boliviensis. The sequence continues at coordinate 94,134,396 of NC_133461.1, forward strand.
ACTCTCAGGTACCACCTCAGACATTCCCAATCAGAATCCTGTTGGTTTCTAACAAGAATCCCAGAGGATTCATATACACGTTACAGGATGAGAAACGCTGCTGCTCCAGAAAACTACAACAATATCTACAAGTCATTCTGACTACATTTAATGTCTACTTTTTTATTTTAAAAGAATTCACAACTACCTGCCTCCTAACTCAAAGGTCCAACTGTTCAATCAAATAGATATCAAATAAGTAAGTTCCAAGAAAACAGTCTCATTCCTGCAAAGGGAAACACTTGATCATTCCGGTCTGGGTTTGCCCTCTAATTAGCAAGTACCCCAGAAACCTTTCCAAGAGAGGAAGAGAACTGCCTCTACTGTAACTTGACCCCGTCTTGATTTTATAGCTCATAGTAAATTTCTCTCACAATCAATGGCCCATGACTCTCTACTTACACAAAAAGATCATAAAATAACTGCAAATGCAAACTGGACCATTAGTCAAAACCTATACATTACTATTTGTATATAGCCTTAAGAAAATTACATTGGAGCTTAAAGAAACGGCTCAGAGAAGGGTAAAGTCCAATTTTTAAATACCAGAATATTTTTCCAATGTTTTAATGATCATATCTTTGGATACACTGCTTGTAAAATAGAATTGTATGGGGAAATTCAGTCTGATAAGGTACTATGGAGAGTGCACTAAGGGTCTTACGATCGATTTCCTATGAGTATAGTTCATTGGATTTTCAATCCTTTATAAAGTATAGCTAACCTAGCCACTACAAATCTGTTTTCCCTCCTTTCTGCTTTGGATCTTCATAAATGCAATAATTTGGTGTTCTCTGTTCCCTAATAAGTATCAGTTAGTAAACACCTTAAAACTTACATTATCATTTAGTATGACAAGAAAACTATAAATTAGTAAGTTATTGTAACACTTGAACATTTACAGAAGCAAGCTTAAAAACACACTCCCCTAACTTGTTGGAAAGGAATTCAGTCCCAAAGATGGGAGCAGGAGAAAGAGTGACCACTTTGACCCCTTGGTCTGACATTTCATAATCTGTAAGACAGGAAGATAAATGCTTAATTTACAAAACAAATATAAAGAGCAAGCCTTGCAGAGTTAAAAAAAAAAAAAACTCAAATGCATTTCATCTATAAGTAACTATAATCCTGTTTTGTTTTGTTTTTTGAGATGGAGTCTCACTCTGTCGCCAGGCTGGAGTGTAGTAGCACAATCTCAGCTCACTACAGCCTCCACCTCCCTGGTTCAAGGGGTTCTCCTGCCTCAGCCTTCCGAGTACCTGGGACTAGAGGCGCACAACCATACCTTGCTAATTTCTGTATTTTTAGTAGAGACGAGGTTTCACCATGTTGGCCAGGATGGTCTTGATCTCCTGACCTTGTGATCAGCCCTCCTCAGCCTCCCAAAGTGCTGGGATTACAGGTGTAAGCCACCACGCCTGGCCCAACTATAAACCATAACTGTAATGATGATTAATGTTTTTATGTTTAATAATCAGTAAATTTCACAAACAACACATTGATACATGACTCAAATTTGCAATGCAATAGTAAAATTTGTATTAAAATAAAACAAGAGGACAATCTAATCCATTTTACCCAGCAATAGAAAATAAATTTGGTATGATAAAAATAACTGAAAAATGAATATGAGTCATGAGAATTTACTAAATGAGTAACCTAAATACATTATATTGTGAGACACTCTCTCCGCTCTAAGAAAAGTCACATTTTGGAGAAAGCTACAGTATGTAGCCCAGGATGCTGGCTATTGTCTGGACACTGATAATGCTAAAAGCACAAATATTTAAGTTGTTTATGTGTTGGAAAAAAATTAAAAACAGGAAAAGGCCTGCCAACCACTACACAAGCTTTTAACATGTGCATACGAATCGAAAATATTCCATTAATTGGACACTCTTTCTCCAAATGATTAATAGTTACAGTTGTTCTTACAGCAAACTGAATTTCACATACTAATGATTCAGAACTCAGTTTTTCTTATTCAGCTGGAATCCCTAGAGAAATGATACTAGTTTACCATTCAGTCAATTTCAGAGGAAGCTCTGTGAGCTAAGGAGTGGCACCACATACAGCATACTAAAGGGATGATAAGTGAGACAGGGAATAGCTCATTAATTTTAAAACAAAGTCTCTCTAACTGTGCAGAGCACTTTTACTTGTTACGGAGAAGAAACACCAATAAGAACTGAATTTGAGCTTAACTTTAAAATCACTATTATTCAAAGTTGGTTTCCATTTTTCAACCATTGGGATTCTCTACTTTTGTCTGCCTCTCTTTGTCATAATTTTAGGCTTTTATATCCACTCTTAGGCTTCTCCTTTCAGGCTTTTACTTTCTAATTAGAGATGTCCCTTCGATTTTACCCATTCTGTCCATTTTCTACTCTCCTTTCTGTTACGGAATCCATACTTTTAAAATCCAGTTGTAAAATTTATCTGTCTTTACTGACTCTTTGGTTTTTATTTTATTTTTAAAAGCAAAAAAAAAAAAAAAGTTTAAACTAAACTTTTAAATAACCCCACAGTCTCTTTCACAACAAGCTTTCCTCTGCTAAAATTAACACGGATATGGTAAGATTAATATAAATTGTTTCTTATATATGCAGGAAATATTTTGATATTTAAGAATTTTGTGTTTGAAAAAACTATACAATTCTTCAAAAAAAATAATTATGAATGCCAAACAACTGGAATTCTTAGCAGTGATGATCAACTACAGCTGTGGACTTCTTTAAACGGGTGTCTATGAAGACAGATGTTAGATGCAGCGGTAAACACGCAACCTCAGTCAGCCTCCAGTGTGTAGCAAACTCAGCTGATCCACATTTGCACCCAGTAGTTTTCATGCTCAATAGGAGACCCACAGTTTCACTAAGGATTCAGGCTACAATCTGACAGAAACAATTATCCCAAGTATATCTAAAAATGCAAATTTTACAGAGAGTTGGAAGTCAGTTTCCATGGTGAGAGAGAAATAAATCTTGAATTACTATAAAAGCAACACTTTTAACAAACAGGAAAAACACATCTCTGTGTATAGACTGAGATACCTGTTACAAACTTCCAGTAGAGATTCTATCTCTGCCTCAACTACCGTGTTTCTAGAACATTTTGGTGCAATCTGTGAGCTACCCTTGTTCCCTTCAAGGCTATTCAGACACTAAGCTGTACTTCATTGCACACAGATGGAAAGCAATTTGAGCTCTTTAAGAGAAACTCCTCCCCTACTCCCATCCAGCACTACATTATGTCTTTCTAAAACTGGAGGGGTAGCCTGTTTTCTCTCTTTCTGTCTATATAATATATCACAAACAGGGAGAAGACATAGGGTGACAGAACTGTGTGTTCCCAGAAAAGCTGGTGGGGAAAAAAAAGAAAGGAAGTAAGATTACAGGTAAGAATAATATTCTGCTTTCTATATAAAAATAAAAATTTTGAAAAACTCAATGTCACATGCTGAAATCAACATTCCATGTTAAGGCCAGGTGAGGTGCTGGGCAAAGGCATTCGGAGGGCAGGTGGCATCTCTCTGATGACTGGGAATTAAAGAATAGTTGACTTGGGCATCCCTGAATAAATGCAAAATGCTCTCCTCTGTGTCTAGATTCAGCAGAACCTGGTCTAGCCCCAGGGGTCTCCTACTGGGACGCTCAAAAGACAAGACTAGTAAGCAAAAGCAGTCAATAATACAGACGGATACTTTCACAGAAGCATTTAAAAGAAATAGATATATAAAAATATATTTGCCTGCATAGACCTACAAATAGAGGTTACTCACAGAGATTACTGTAGCTCCAGCAGTTACCCATTGATCATAGAAAATGCCCAGTTCATCAGTTTAACGCTTGAGAAAAGTTAGCTTAAAAAGAAGCAAGCTAATTCAAAATATGCTGTTCTAGTCAACTGGAAGCAAATTAGTTTCAGATTTCCTGGCAGCCCCTTTTGCCCTGCACTGCACACGGTGATGTAAATGGAAGCACTTTGAGCACTTGGAACCCGAGCCGAGAGGAGCTGCTGCCTCAGTCCCTCTCACAAAGGCGGAAGCAGCCTGTTCTCCCGCTTGCTCTCCCTCTGTCTGCCTCTGTCGCTCTCTACCTTGGTAGCTTACCGAAAACAGCCACCGTAGGGCGTTTTTATATTTGTGAAAACTACTTCCAAGGAGATAATTGAGATGCCGGGAGTTAGCTTTAATGTAACCATGTCCCCCAGTGCAGCAGCAGGAAGCCCAGCAAAGGCTTGGAGAGGATTGTACCATCCTGGGTGACATCAGAGGTGGGGCTGTCATCTAAGTATTATGCAGCATTTTCTCTGATGCAAGAATGACACATGAGAAAGAGATGGGTAGGTTCTCTTTAAAAGGGTTTAATTCTTCTGTGATTTTAACGGACAAGGCAAAGGCAAATACATCGTTCAAAAGCCGCCACAGAATGACACAAATCCTGCTTCGCCAGTCCTTATCACTGCTAAGTGATGCTGCCATTTAAAGTCATTTTACTGACGATCGTATCTTGTTACTGTGATTAAATTAATATTTAATGAGTGATTGCTGTTACTTGGAAATGTGACATGAAAAGATTCAAAAACAATAATATCCATTTTTAAATATGAAGCCAAGAACTTTTATATCACCTATAGTACCTTGGATGTATACAATACCTTTCAACACAATCTCAGTAAAAGCATCAAATGTAAAATCAAATAGTTTTATACATCAGAAAAGTGAAGTGAGGTGAAAAGTAGAACAAGTTGAGTAAGACACTGTAATATTATTGGTCCTTAATAGTGATATTGGCTATTAATACAAACATTAAAAGTAACATGAAAATTCCAATCTTCTACAACCCTAATATTTCCAATCAGTATGAGATGCATGGGCTGACAACACAAACCACTTCACAGTTGCTTTCATTCAATCCATATACATTTACTGAGTGCCAAACAACGTGCTGGAAAATGCATTAGGTGTAATTTGGAGAATATTTCTGACAAGTAGTAATATAATCAGAATAGAAAGTATTTACTTAGGTGACAGGCACTACACTAAGCAGTTTTATTGTATTAACTCATTTACTTCTACTAAAACTGAAGAGAGGTATGTGACTTGTCCAGATCACATGGCTAAAGCTGGCACAACCAGGATTCAAACACAGGCACTGTGGCTCTAAAGTCCACCCTCTCTACCTCTAAGCTAAAGTGTCTCCTGAGGGATTCCTTGCCAAGCAAAACAAGTCTAAAGAAAGAATAATTTTCAGGATTCAGAACCATAGCAAGCCAAAAATATCCACCTCTCAAGAAGGCTGGCCCAAATATAAGAGGAAATTGATGAGAGAGTGTACCTAGAGAAAGCATACTGGGATAGTGGAAATAAACCCAGAAGCAGAAGCTCAGTGCTGACTACCGCTGTGACCTTGGGCCAATGCCTTAAAACCTTCCAGCTTTAGTTTCCTTATCTCTGAGCTAGAAATGTTTAAATCACAGATCAGTATAACCATGTGGTTAAAGAATACAATTTCAGCTATTAATCTGGATTCCATTATTTTCCAGTTGTTACCTTGAACAAGTTATTTAACCTCTATGAGCCTCAATTTCCATCTGAAAAAAAAAAACAGGAATAATAATGGGGTTTTCTGAGGAGTAATGAACTATAGATACAAATATATAAAGCACTCAGAGTAGCAACCAGTACATAATAAAAGCTCAAGGTTTTATTATTGTTAGTACAATCACCATGACTTTTAGGATGATTACATTTTTTATAAAACTACCCACTTCCCTTTTCAAAATCCTCTCAAAGAAGAGCTATTTTTTTCAGAGTTGGTTTGAACAGCAGAAAGGATAACCTCTGTTGGCTTCACACAAACATTAACCAATCTGTGAATCACCAATTCCCTATGAGATATAAGCTGAATTTGTGAGCAAGTCTTCTAAAACCAGTCCTTCTAAGTGGGGGGAAAAGGGGTAAGCACCCTTTTGTTCTGCCCCTTCCTTATGCCTGGAATTCAGAAGATAGAGCTAGAAGTAAAGCAGCCAGGCAGAACTGTGGGCATCCCATAAGCTAGGGGGATAAAGCAGAAAGAGCCCCATACCCACTGCAGACCTCCCCCACCCCTGACGATCTTCATGTCGGAGAGAAGTTTACATGGGTCAAGTTATTTAACTCAAGTTTTCCAAATTAGGCTTTAGTTAATCCTTTCTTTGACTAACCCCTTAAAACACCATTTCAAAACATAAAGCTCATAAATAAATTTCTTACATATTCTTTAGTCTTTCATGACATCATCTCTTAAAAGCATGCACAGAAACAGCACCCCTGCTTAGCAGTGCCATTTTGAAAGCCTCAATTGTTTTGTTTTGTTTGTATTGATTATGTTCTCTTAGTCTCTGTATTCCTGATACTCTGGCATCTGGGGCCTTGGCTGTCGACAGACTGCTCCTCCCAGGGCTAATTCCTAGATATAGAAAAGACCCCTCTGTGAGCGTGTCTGTGATATACAAATCAACCAATCCAGAGCCACAGCCCCAACCATCTCCTCTCTGAAGTTCTCACGCACCAAGGTAATGACCCCAGGCCCAGGTCCTGGACAGCTGGGGAATATCGCTAGAGCCAAAATCCTGCCAAAATTATTCAAACTAGCCAATCTTAAACATACCCTGCTTGGCTACCCTGCCTTGCCCACTCCCTTCTGCAAAACAAAACAAAACAAAACAAAAAAACAAAACAAAACAAAACAAAAAACAGTAAAGCCTCTGGGCCATGATCACCTATCTCCCAACTCTGGCTCTTTGCCAACCTGGTGCTTCCCTGTGTGACCCTGTGGAATGTACTGGGCCGCCTGTGTCTAGGGATCTGTGAGTATAAACTTCTTTCATAACAGTCATTTCTATGTCTTTATGTCTCACCATACCTGAATTTTTTAAAATCCCAAGTAGGAATTTTAGAATAAAGGTTTAAGAGAAACAAATTATTACTCACTAATTATCAGGAACAAAATTTAAAATCCACAATGTATTTCCAGACTTGAAAGTCACTAGCACTTTGGCTCTTTGGTTTGGAAATGACAAACTATTGCTAATAAATTTTTCTTTGATATAATGTGTTATTTCTCAAAAATTTCAAATAAAGTAGTATAAACAGGCAAGCAAGCTAACTATTATTATCCAACTAACAAAGATTTTTAGAAATACAGCTTTTTCACAAATCAAGACTGACTGTATGATACCAAGTTTTATCATATCATCTTATGTTTAATTATTACCTTTTTTTTAAAAACATGAGATCCACATAGGAGACAATAAGATTATTAAAGGAACTGGTAACAATAATTCCTTATGTGAAATAACTTTTCCTTCATTAAGCAAGTTCCAGTAAACAAGAAATCAGTTTTCCTAGCTCAAATTTATTTACTTTTTCAGTCTGGTTCTTAGATCTTGAAAAAAAAAATGCCAATTTAAGGCCTATAAAAATTGAGTTTTTGTATTTTAGTCTGTTGTCTCCAGTTACAAGGTACGTCTAAACATTCAAGCTTAATCTAGAGAGATAATCAGAATTCCAAGAAGATAGTATGTGAAATAAATCCAAGTGAACAGAGTGGAGAGAGGTGAAAAACCAAAACCTGATAATAATGATAGTCATGCCACAGCTCTGTACCCTAATATACTGTTTTGGAAAAAAAAGAAAACCTCAAAAGTGAAATTTATTTTATAAAGGGTATATGTACAACCCTCCTGGTAAGGTTGTTGAAAAACACAGTACAAAAGGTTTATATGTTGGAAACATTATATGTAATAAAGAGGTAATTAAAAGTCACCCACAAAGCTCTACAATTGTCCTAGGTCTACCCAACAGACGAACAAAGTTAGCTAAGCTCATTGTCTTGACTTACTGAGTGTGATCCCTCTCAGCAAAGAAAAGAAATGTGTTCCCTGTACTACAAATTGCACTGGGGGTTAGAGTGGGAGGGGGGGAACAAAGAGAAAAGGGGTCCAGTGGTAGAAAGTCACAATTAATGTTTAGAAATTCCTGTGTTCCAGGGGCCAAGCAAGGTGCTTTTCACCTCTCAAGCCTCCCCTATCACTTTGTAAGAAACTCTCAACTACCAGTTTCTTCTGTGCCCTAACCCAGCCTGTGATGGGAAGGAAAGATCAAAGAAGATCAGGAAGCAGATCTCATAGCAGGTCTCTGTCAGTCCCTGTTAACCCAGAGCTTACATAAATCATGCTTGCTACATAGTAGTCACCCAGTTAACTGTTTTCATTTAATCCTTTAAACCTCCCTACCAGGTAGATGTCAGGTATACCTATATATAAGGCAACTCTAAAATAGCTATTAGGTAGTTCATAAATTCCAATGGGGCAAAAAGTTATTGGCCATATTCAATATTTAAACTTTTAGGATGGATGAAATAATCAAATGGCTCCTTACAATATTTTCCATGCTAATTTGTATATATAAAAATCACATAACACATTGAAACAATAAATAAATGCTTGTTTTCATTCACTTACACTTCAGGAAATTATTCTGTTCAAGCTTTTCATGAGTAATTTGTCATAAGGATCCTTGCTACCACTAGAGTCTCCTCATCTTGCATCTTCAGTTCTGTCTTATTTGAGATACTGCAATTTTTAAATATATGATACTGTAACTAGAAATTCTATCCTAACCTACAGTATCCATTTACTAGCAGTGATCTGAATATCACTTACTGCATGTATGACCTATAAAAGTCATCTTTTTGAAGGTGGTTTCTCCAACATCCAACACTTCCACATCTGAGAACATTTCCCCAGAAATAATTACCAAATGTGTGTTCAATTTGTTTTCTCCCTCTTTTTAACCTGTTTTAGTGATCTCCATAAGCATCCCAAACTGGCATTATCTGTAGTTATTTCAAGCTCATGTGTTTTCTCCAAAGAATTATTTGTTAATCAAAATAATCAAGAGCATTCCTAATACAGAACACTGGAAGAAGTTAATGGAAGACCACTCCCTCTTTTCTGATATCTTTTTCAGAAAAACATCCTCACCTTAACTTTGGGATATGTTGAGTATTAATTCATTTCTACAAATGAAGAATATAGAGAAAGTCTGAGCAACCAACCAACACACAGTTAAAAGATAGAATAAAAAGCATCCCTCAGACCAAAGTTTAGAAAAAGGGGCATTTAGTTGGCAGCCCACATGTGAATATACAGAAGACCAGAAGAGAACAAACAAAGCCACTCTTTTACTTTATGTTGCATTATGTTTTTTTCTAGCACAGTTGAAGAATTTTAATCTTTCCCTGTTGATTATTTGCAGTGACTTATTTACAATCAGAAACACACACACACAACTTTATTTTCTATTAATATAAACGATATAAATATTTTTTAATGAACACACAATATATATTAGTAATACAATTTAGTCATTGTTGAGTAGTCTGGTTATTTCCAGTTGTTTCCAACATTATCCTAAGTAAATTCTTTTCTTTTTTTTTTTTTTTTGAGACAGGGCCTTACTCTGTCACCCAGGTTAGAGTGCAGTGGCATGATCTCGGCTCACTGCAACCTCTGCCTTCCAAGTTCAAGCAATTCTCACATCTCAGCCTCCCAAGTAGTTGGGATTACAGGCATGCACCACTGTGTCTGGCTAATTTTTGTATTTTTAGTAAAGACGAGGTTTCATCAGGTTTGACAGGCTGGTCTCAAACTCCTGGCCTCAAGTAATCCATCCACCTCAGCCTCCCACAGTGCTGGAATTACAGGCGTGCCACCACACCCAGCCCCTAAGTAAATTCTTATACTGGCAACTACATAATATGATTATATTTTGATTCCTAATGTAATCAAAATATAAGTCTCACTGATGCAAATGAAATAAATGTCCAAGAAGTCAGTGATATGCATCTGTTTTGTGTACTGTTGCATCCCCACATCACTGAGAACCCCAGAAAGTACAAATATCAAATTGCAAGACAGGTCCAGATGGCATAAAACACAGTTGCATGTAATGGGCAAGAAGAACTTTGATGGTGAGCTGGGAAACTGCTTTTGCCATGTACTGGGCCTGGAATGGAATCAGAACCCAAGGATGTGGGGTTAGCACGGGAACAAGAACAGAGTCTTGGGCTTAGGGGACTGACCTGAGGGGCTTTATATAATATACCCCCAAAGAGAAAGCAAGAGCAAGTTCTGGGGGTAAGTGAATCTCCCTAAAAGTAGAAAAGTCACTAAGCATCCAAAGAGCATCTAAGTAGGCAGCAGGAACCGACCAGAAGGGCTCGATAAACAATAATTATTGAGTTGATTTCTGGCTAGCTTTTGGTTAAATCAGGTCTGTAATTCTATGTTTTGGAAACCCCTTTATTTCTAAGCTGTTTCTTTTTATTTATTTATTTTTTCTTTAAGTAAAATATTTTCTTCAAACACTCTAGTCTTGTCTCAAGAATCAAGTAAAGTGAAATTTACCATTCCAACTCTCTGTAAGGTTGAATGAGGGTATCAGTGTGCTGGATGGCAGGGAAGCAGGATTGGAACTCCAGACCCAGGGCCAGGAGCACAGCACAGTCTGGACAACTAAAGGAAAGGTAGGGTAAAGGATTTATTATGAAATCTCTCTTTCTCACTGACTCACAGACAATACACTCTCCCAGATGCGGTTCTGCCACAGCTGCAATTCTGCTCTATTTCCTTGGCCTATTGTACTTTTTCCACTGCCCTTTAGTTAAAGGTGGAGCCCCAGGGATTAGTTCTCTGCAGGCTGTTTTTCTGATTTCACATTCTTTGCCTTTAAAATGCAAGGCCAGGAGTGGTGGCTCACGCCTGTAATCCCAGCACTTTTAGGAGGCTTAGGCCAGTTCACAGGTCAGGAGTTTGAGACCAGCCTGACCAACACGGTGAAACCCCCTTTCTACTAAAAACACAAAAATTAGCCGGGAATGGTGGCATGTGCCTATAATCCTAGCTACTCAGGAGGCTGAGGCAGGAGAATCACTTGAACCTGGAGGCAGAGGTTGCAGTGAGATGAGATGGTGCCACTGCACTCCAGCCTGGGTGACAGAGCAAGACTCCATCTCAAATAAATAAATAAAATAAAATGCAAGAGGTCGGAAGCAGTATCTATCATCCAATCAACAAACTGCTATGGTGGCAAATGTACTCTAAGTCCGTCAATAGATATAAATTGCTTAAAACAGTGCCCAGCACACAAGAAATAGTAAGAATTAGCTGTTACTACTAGTGCTGGGAATCAGCCTTTGATTCATTGCAATGTGATTGGGGCCAGTAATTATGCCTTTCTTTTCCAGCCTTTTGTACTCACTACAAAGTACTTTTGTGCTCCCAGGCTTTTGTACAATTAATTTTGAACCTATTCAAATAATCACTGTAGGCAAACAAGATGCTTACTTCACAAAGTTGTTGTAAGATTTAAATGACAGAAGTCACATGAAACAGCACATGAAAACTTCAAAATGACTATATGTAAGGCTCTACACTGGTAATTCTGTAGCTCTACGATGATAATTTCAGGTGTCCAGACCTGACATCCTCCCTAGGCTTAGGCCACCTCACAGTTCTGTTGCGTGAGAAGGAATCATCAAATACAAACTATTATACAGGAAAAGTGAAAGATGTCAGTAATTTAGTCCATTTAGAAGCAACTACGTCAATCACCCAGAACAGACATCTAAGGCAGGGGTCTGAACTTGAACTGGGACAATAGAACAAGAAAAGATGAAAGCAAGATAACTGTAGATCAGATTGTATTCTTTCAACTCCAAGTATAAAGAAAGGCAAATACAAATGAAATCTTACCAAGCAGAGTTAATGATTTCAAACCTACATTGCCATCTGTCTTGACAATGGGTACTCCCACCCTATGATAATAACAATATAATGAGAAAAAAATACAAAGTAAACCATAACCAGAAGCAGCTCACACACAGTTAGCTCATTTTGAGGGAAGGTCTAGGGAGACGTCCAGAAGAGATGAGCATCTCATGTTCTGAATGAAAGGGAAGGGTCTGGGTTTCGCGTGAAGTGTTAAAGCTCTCAAGAGAGCTTTTGGATACTCCGTCCTGTGCTTCTCTCACAGACAGTGGTCAAGTCATTGCCAGTTACAGGCCATGCTGTTACATATCTACATTATCTCAGAAAGCCACCCACTATTTGAAAGACACGAACAGAAAACGGAATCCCACGCTGAGGATGAGAGTCTCACTTTCCTGAGATTCTGTATGGGCTCTTGGTAATCAAGTCAGTATGCTCTCTGAATGGTGCCCCTGTACCTATCATCCCCTGGAAAGGTGGGCATATGCAGAGAAGCAGAATAAAGCAAAAAGTTAATAATCCTGTTTGACAGATGCCCCATGTCGCACATTCAGCATGTCAAAACCACAGTGATTGCCTTCCTTGAAAAACTAGCTCATAAAGGAGAATTCCTATTTCAGATACATCATTAACATCTCCTGTCACTTTTCTGCCAAACTTCAGAGTCATCCTTCCTCCCCAGATCTACAGTCACCAAGACTATCATTACTTTCTGAAAGTCTCATGCATTTATGCATTTATATTCCTATCACTATCTCTTCTCTACAGTGCATTACTTTAGGAATTAACCACTGATCTAGCAAGTCTCCCCTCCTCAACACTAGTTCATATCTTCCAATCCACTCTAAGCCATTTTGCTAAATTAATTTTCCTATAGCACTTTTCCTTTTTTTAATTTGACATAACGCACAAAGGAAATGTGTGTGTTTGGGGCTTTTATTATTACTCTTAGTTTATGCATAATAACTGTACATGTTTATAAGATACAGTATATTTCCACATATGTATATGATATATAATGATCAAAGAAGAGTAACTAGCATATCCAACACCTTAAACATTTATTATTTCTTTGTGTCAAAACATTCAAAGTCCAGTCTTCTGGCTATTTGAAAATATACAACAAATGGCTGTAAATTATACTCACCCTATCCTGCTATAGAACACTATATTCACCCTAGCTAGCTGTACTTTTGCATCTGTTAACCAACCTTTGGCTATACCCTACTCCCCTCCACACCTCCCTGCCTCTAGTAACCACTATTCTACTCTACTTCTATGAGATCAACTTTTTTAGCTTCCACATATGGGTAAGAACATGTGGTATTTATCTTTTTTATGCCTGGCTTATTTTACTTAACATAATGTCCCCAAGCCAGCTCATCCATGTTGCCATGAATAACAGAATTTCATTCATTGTTATTGCAAAAGAATATTCTATTGTGTGTATATACCACATTTTCTTTAGCCATTCATCTGTTGATGGACACGTAGGTAGATTCCACATCTTGGTTATTGTGAATAGTGCTGCAATAAACATGGGAGTGCAGATAAATCTTCAACATATTGATTTCCTTTTTTTCTGGATATATACCAAGTGGCAGGATTGCTGCATAATATGAGAGCTCTATTTTCAGTTTTTGAGCAACTTCCATGCTGCTTTCTGTTAGTGGCTATACTTTTATTTTATTTTATTTTTGAGACAGGGTCTCATTCTGTTGCTCAGGCTGCAGTGTGGTGGGGCAATCTCGGCTTCCTGCAGCCTTGACCTCCCAGGATCAATTGATTCTCCCACCTCAGTCTCCCAACTAGCAGCGACTACAGGCACACACCACCATGCCCAGCTAATTTTTATATTTTTTGTAGAGATGAGGCTTCACCATGTTGCCCAGGCTAGTGTCGAACTCCTGAGCTCAAGCCCTGCCCACCTCGGTCTCCCAAAGTGTTGGAATTACAGACATGTGCCACCATGCCCAGCCTCCTTAATGGCTTTACTAATTTACATTCCCACCAGTAATGTGTAAGAGTTACCTTTTCTCCTAATCCCGTTATCATTTATGTTTTGTCTTTTTGACAATAGCCATGCTAACTAGGTTGATGGAATATCTCATCATGATTTTGATTTGCATTTTCCTGATGAATACTGATGTTCAATATGTTTTCATATACCTGTTGGCCATCTCTATGTCTTCTTTTGAGATGTGACATGTCTATTTATTGAAGAGACATTTTCCTAATGAATGTTCTTGCTGCCTTTGTTGAAAATGAGTTGGCCGTAAATATGAGATTTATTTCTGGGTTCTATATTCTTTTCCATTGGTCTATGTATCTGTTTTTATGAGAGTATCATGCTATTTAGGTTACTATGGCTTTGCAGTATATTTTGGAGTTAGGTAGCGTGATATATCAAATGTTGTTCTTCTCGCTTTGGCTATCCAGGGTATTGTGTGGCACTATGCAAATTTTAGGACTGCTTTTTCTATTTCTGTGGTAAATGACATTGGTATTTTGATAGAGAATGCACTGAAGGTATATATTGCTTTTTGTACTATGGCCCTTTTACAACATTGATTCTTCCAACTCATGAAAATGCAAAGTATTTTTATTTGCACGTGTGTCCTTTTCAATTTTTTTCATCAGTGTTTTATAGTTTTCCTTTAGAGATATTTCATTTCCTTGGTTAAATTTTTTCCCAGCTATTTAACTTTTTGTAGCTACTGTACCTGGGATTGCTTTCTTAATTTCTTTTTCTGCTATTTATGCTGGTATACAGAAACACCACTGATTTTTCTAAGTTTATTTTGTATCCTGCAACTTTACTGAATTAAATTGTAAGTTCAAAGGTTCTTTTTTGTTGTTGTTGTTTTTAAAGCTCTTAAAGTTTTATTTATATAAGATAATGTTGTCTGCAAAGACACACTATTTGACTTCTACCTTTTCAATTTGGATGCCATTAATTTCTTTCTCTTGCCCAATTTCTCTGGCTAAAATTTCTAGTGCTATTGAAAAAAGTGGTCATTCTTGTCTTGTTCCAGACCTAAAGGAAAAGTCTGCAACTTTCTCCAGTTCAGTATAATGTTGGCTATGGTTTTCTCATATATGACTCTGACTGTGTATGTTAAAGTGCAGTTTAAATCCAATGATTCTTTATTTTCTGTCTAGATGATCTATCTGATGCTTAGAAGGGTGTTTAAGTAACCAACTATTATTGTACTAGAGTCTATTTCTCCCTTTAAATCTAGTAATATTTGCTTTCAATATCTAGGTGCTCCAGGGTTAAGTACATATATGTTTATAACTGTTATATCTGCTTTCTGAATTGATCTCGTTATCACTGTATAATGACATTGTCTCTTTTTACATTTGTTTACTTAAAGTCTGTTTTATCCAATATAAAAATGGCTACATCTACTCACATTTGGGTTCTGTTTACATGGAATGTCTTTTTCCATACTTCTTTTTCCATACTTTTTTTCCATACTTCTTTTTCCATACTTCTTTTTCCATACTTTTTCCAACTACAGTTGACCTTTGAATAGATGAGACTTAGGGGCACTGACCACCACCCCTATGCAGTAGAAAATCCACATAACTTCTGAATCTCCAAAAACTTAGCTACTAATAAGTGTAGTATTGACAAGAAGCCTTACTGATGACATAAATAGGGACTAACACATATTTTGTATGTTGTATGTATTATAGGTTTTATTTTTATAATAAAATAGACAAAAATTATAAAAGAAAATTATAAAGAAGAGAAAATGTATTTACAATTCATTAAGTGGAAATGAATCATCATAAATTTCTTCATCCTCAATTTCTTACTGAATAAGCTGAAGAGGAGGAGAAAGGAGTTGCTGTTCTTATCTGAAGGATGGGAGAGGCAGAAAAGGTAAAGGAAGAACAAGAAGCAAGAGAGGCAAGTACATGCAGTGTAAATTCACAGAAATATATCATCGTTTCTGTCTGACTTTTTAACTTTTTCTCCAAAAATGTTTCTATACAGTACCAATCTTTCTTCCACTGTCTGCTTTAGTTTCAGTGCCCATATGATAGAAGTGTCCATGCCATAAAAGAAGTCAAAAAACAGTCTTGAATCAATGGAACACTTGTGCCAGATTGCCTCATGTCAATTTGTTTTCTAGAACTGCTTCTTCCACGTCTTCTTCCTCATTATCTGACACTAATTTTGAAGCACTCTTCTCCAGCAATTCATCTGCTGTTAATTTTTCTGGTGTGATACCTATTTGCTCTTGAATTTCTCTGATATCCATAACTTGAAGTCCTTCCTCAGCACCTCCCACAACTTTTTTCCCATATCTACAATCTCTTACCATGATTTCCTTGGTTGACTCTATTGTAAATCCTATGAAGTCAGGCACAACATCTGGATAAAGTTTTCTCTAGCAAGAACACATTGTTTCAGGCTTCATGACTTTCACAGCTTTTCCTTTAACAGTGGAATCTTCAATGATGCAATTCCTCCAGACTTTCATTATATTCTTTCAGGGCTCTCTTCCATGGCAATGACAATTCTTTCCATAAAACACTGTGTAATGAGCCTTAATGGTCCTTATGACCCCCCCGTTGTAGAGGCTGAATTAGAGATACTGTGTTTGGGGGCAAGCAGATGACTTTGATGCCTTCACTGTTGAATTCATAGGATTCTGGGTAGCTAAGGGTATTGTCCAATATCAAAAGAACTTGAAAAGGCAGTCCCTTACTGGCAAGGTACTTCCTGACTTTAGGAAAACATTGATGGAACCAATCCAGCGCTGAAGAGCTCTTGTCCAGGCCTTCTTTTTATACAACCCAAAGACTGGTATCTGTGTTTATCTTTTCCATTCAAGGCTCAGGGGTTAGAAATTTATAGACAAGGTCAGTTCTCATCATAAATCCAACTGTATATGCACAAAACAGTACAGTAGGCCTATCCCTTCCTTCCTTAAATCCTGGTGCTCACTTCCCTTTCTTATTAATAAATGTCCTTTGTGGAACTGTTTACCAGTATAGGGGATATTTTTTCTACAAGGAAACAACAACGAAAAAAAAAAAAAAAAACCTGCCAGGCAGATATCCATTCTTCTCAATAATCTCCTTAATGGTGTCTAAGAACTGGTCTATTGCTTCTTGGCTGTCTGTTGCTTCTCCTGGTATCTTGACATTTTTTAGGCAAACCTCTTTCTAAAATTATCAAACCATCTTTTGCTGGCATTACATTCTCCAAGTTTAGATCCAACACCTTCCTTTTGCTTTAAGTTGTCATACCCTAACTTCACTTTTTCTTAAATCATTGTAGAGTCTATAGGCATGGCTTTCTATAGGTATCCTGTATCCACATAACAGCTACATTTTCAATACGAAAAAATTCAAGTTCAATATGCCTACTGAGAGAGCTGCAGTGACAACTCATTTCCTTTTTTTTCCTTACAACGGTACTTACACTGCTGGATTATTTATCGTGAAATGGCAGGTGACCATAGCTACAGACCTCAAACCCTCAGTCTGCCTGGTACATATCAGGCAATTCACCCTTCTTGTAACATCATGAATTTTCCCTGCTTCTTGGGAGCACTGCCAGCATCACTAGTGGTACTTTGTACGGGTACCATGGTGTTATTCAAGGTTTATAGTATTGAATTAAACATGATGAAAAATACCTGAGAACTGTAAGAGGCCTTTTTTTTTTTTTTTTTTTTCAAGAGAGATAAGGTCTTGCTCTGTCACTCAAGCTGGAATGCAGTAACACAACCATAGCTCAAAATCCTGGGCTCAAGGATGCCACCTCAGCCTCCCAAGTAGCTGAGACTACAAGTGTGCACTACCACAGAGATCACTTTTTAATACAATACATAATTTGCTGGACAGAGGAATTGCTCATATGGAGCTGATTAGCATCACACAGCATTTTAAGCAGACGCAACACCTGAGCTCACTGCAACAGCAACAACAGGTGGCTTCAAAATTATTATATAGTACAGTAGGTACTACCGTTAATTTTATGCAGTTATGATTCTTTAAGCATCTTTAAGATTCTTTACATTTCTCTTGACTGCAAATGGCACTATGTGCAGTCTGGTGTATATAAATTTTGATAAATTTTAACTTTTTATATTAGATTTGTGTCTGTTTCATGGTTAGCAAATGATTAAATAAACTAATAGCTACATATATTCTATAAATTCATGTCATAACTATCATTTTTTTCAATATTTCTAATCTACATGGTTTGTAAGTTTTCTCAAATTATTGCAAATCTCCCAAAAAACTAAACAACATATTTATTGATTAAAATATCTACATATAAGTGGACCTGTACAGCTCAAAACTTTGTTGTTCAATAGTCAACAGGTAAAGTGAATCTCTTATAGGCAGCATAGCTGGGTCATGGTTTTTCATCAATTTAATTGGAGAATTTAATCCATTCACATTCAAGGATATTATTGATAGGTGAGAAAATACTCTTGTCATTTTGTTAATTGTTTTTGAAGTTGTTTGTATATCCTTCCTTCCTTTCTACCTCTTCTTCTTTTATCATTGCAGTTTGGTGGTTTTCTGTAGTCATAAGTCTTGATTCTTTTCTCTTTCTCCTTTGTGTATTTGCTCTACTAATGAGTTTTATAATTTTGCTTGTTTTCATGATAGTGATTTTCATCTTTTCACTTCCAGATGCAGGACTCCCTTGAGCATTTTTTGTAAGGCTGGTCTAGTGGTAATGAATTCTCTCAGTTTTTGTTTGTCTTGGAAATACTTTATTTCTCCCTCATCTCTAAAGGATAGCTTTGCTGGGCATAGTATTCCTGGCTGGCAGTATTTGACTGTATCAGCCCATTCTCCTCTTGCCTGTAAGGTTTCTGCAGAACAATCTGCTATTAGTCTAATGGAGATTCCTTTATATGTGACTTGGTTCTCCTCTCTTGCTGTTTTTAGAATTTCCTCTTTGTCCTTGACTGTTGTCAATTTGACATAAATGTGCCTCAGGGAAAAAAAAAAAAAAACACTTTTTGAGTGGAATTTATTTGGGGACTTTTGAGATTCCTGGTTCCAGATGTCCAATCTCTCCCCAAACTTGTTTTCGGTTATTATTTCATTAAATATGTTTTATGCCTTTTTTTACTTCTGAAAATCCTATAATATAAATATTTATTTACTTGATGGTGTCCCACAAGTCTTATAAGCTTTCTTGACTATTTTTTCATTCTTATTTTTCTTTTTTTTCCTCAGATCATAATTTCAAGTTAACCTAAGTTCAGAGATTCTTCTGCTTGATCAAGTCTTCTACTGAAGGTCTCTGTTGTATTTTTTTAATTTCATTCATTGAATTCTTCAAATACAGAATTTTTATTTTTTTTTATAATTTCTATCTCTTTGCTGAGTTTCTCATTCATATGGTGAATTGTTTTCCTGACTTTGAATTGTCTGTCTCTCTTCTGAATTTCACTGAGTTACTAAAAAATTATTATTTTGAATTCATATTCCAGAAAGTTATTGAATTCTTTTTCATTGAGGTCTGTTATTAGAGAGTTATTATGTTTCTTTAGTGGTGTCATATTTCCTTGCCTTTTCATGTCCTGCCTCCCTGTGTTGATGTCTGTGTGGTAGATATTTGGGTGTTGCTGTCTGATGGCACAGCTGCCTCTTCCAAACTTAATAGACTGGCTTTTGTACAGAAAGAGTTTCACCTTCAGTTGGGTTTTACTGTGCTGGTTGGAAAGAGTGTGGTGACTGTTTCTAGATAGGTGCAGTAGTATGGTATCTGTGCAGACTCTTTACCTGCATTTAATGCCAGCAGTAACTGTGTGTGCCTCAGAGGCATATGCTTTAGATGTTTGTAGCAGTGATGGCAGTGGCATAGGCTGTTAATGTCTTCAGTCTCAACAGCTTCAGGGGTCCTCCTACTCTCATTTTCCCCACAATGGGAGACCTAGGTGGGAGGATTTCTCTTGATGTCAGGTCTGATATGGCCTACAAGTGGCTGCAACAGCACTGAGTGGCTGTGGGGCCAGGGTCCTAGGCTCAGAGTCTTGTGAACCTACTGCGACACCTGGATCATGGAGTGCAAGCTTGCTGTCTGTGAATGGGTTTGATGTAAGTTGCCCCTAGAAACAGGATCTGTGGCTCAGGAGGCCATGTAGTAGCTCTGATTCTAACCTTGGGGAATACAGTAAAGCACTCATCCAACTCCAAGGAAGTGATACTCTGAAGGTTTGGGCTCAAAGAGCAAGGTATGACTGTGATTTGGGAACTTGACCCAAATGGCAACTAGGATCCAAGGACATGATTCACCTGTGGTAGTGACTCTAGACCCCTGGGTTGGTGGTGATCATCAGCATCGGAGCCTCTGTGAGGCCAGGTGCAGTGGCAGCAAGTACTGAGAATGGCAAGGAATAGCTATTATTTGTAGCATGGTGGGGTGAAGAGTGTGGGGGTCAGGGAACAGCACAGTGACAATTCCATTCTCAAGAACAGATGAGTCCCAACAGCTCAGACTCTAGGGCCTAGACCAGCTCCAAGGAGCTGGATACAGGAGTTGTTTGGCCTATAGGGCAGGGTACTTCAGCTAAGCCATTGCTCTGGTTCCCTGGGATATGAGGTACTATACCAGTTCAGCCCAGGGATGTACAGATGCTTAGCTCAGCCAGGGCACTGATTTCCCAGGAACCAATGTGCTCCTTCAGCTAAGGCCTGGGGGCTTGACTGTCCTGTGCAGTTCACACAGTTTCCCTAGGATACAGTGCACTGCTTCGGCTTGGGTACTAGGATGTAGGACCTTTTTGGGGGTCCAAGGCACCGTTTTAGGGACATGCGACACTCCTCCAACTTAGGTTCAGGAAAGTTGTGAGTGCTCTGAGTGGCCAAAGTACAGTTTCCCCAGGAAGAAGGGTGCCACTGCAGCTCAGTCCAAGAAAGCAGGGAGAGGGGTAGGTGATGTGGCTCCCTCTGCTTCTGCTTGGCCCCATGGGGAAGTGTAGTATTCTGTTTTGCATTCCTATAAAGGAATACCTGAGACTGGGTAATTTATAAAGAAAAGAGGTTTATTTGGCTCACAGTTCTGCAGGCCATACAGGAAGCATGGCACCAGCATTTGCTTCTGGTCAGGACCCCAGGAAGCTTTTACTCATGGTACTTGGCAAAGGGATAGCAGGCATGTCACAAGGTGAGAGAGGGAACGAGAGAGAGAAGGAGGTGCTAGGCTCTTTTAAACAACTAGCTCTTGTATAAACCAACAGAGTAAGAACTACTCATTGTCTCAGGGAAGGCACCAATCCAGTCATAAGGGATCTAGCTTGCAGACCCCAGGATTGTACAGCCACTGATAGTGTGCACTCTGAACTTCAGAAAAGCTACAGGCATCACACTCCAACCATGAGAACAGCCACATGGGCTGAACCCAAGAAAGCCATGAAGATGGGGCTGCCTAAGGCTTCAGAGAATCACCCCTTGTACCAGTGTGCCCAGGATACAATAATGGAGTCAAGGATTATGTCGGAACTTTAAGGTTTAATGTCTTCCCTGCTGGGTTTCAGACTTGTGTGGAGCCTACCACTCCTTTCTTTTGGCTGATCTTTCCCTCTTGAAATGAGAATGTGTACCCAATACCTATACTACCATTGTATCTTAGAAGTAAATAAGAAAACAAAGTAAAAATTTTAAATAAATCTGTAATTCTGTTAGAGCTGTATTTGTTTACTCAAGGTCAGCATATTTTTTCTGTAAAGGACCAGACAGTAAACACCCTAAGCTTTCTGGGTAATAAGGTCTCTACCCAAACACACAGCTTTGCCATTGCAACCAAAACACAGACAACAGTAAATTAACACAAGGCTGTTTTCCAATAAAATGTGATCAGAAAGACAAGAGGGGAATAGGATTCGGCCCAAGGGCCCTAGTTTGCCAACTTTTGCTTTAACTTGTCATTCAAGAAAATTTGCAATCTGGTTACTAACACCCCATCTTATTTCCCTACTACTATTCTGCTAGCACTGTGTATTAGGTTTTTCTTTTTAAATATAGCAGCCACATACCACATAGAATTACAAGAAAGGTACTAATTTTGCAAATTAAAAAACTGAGGCACAGAGTGTTTTAAGAATCCCTGCTGTTAACCATTCCAAAAAGCTGCCTCTCCATTGATCAACGAGCATCCCTACTAAGTTACATGGTCATCTCTGTACTTTTGCTCATTAAATTATTTCCTCCTCTCTAACTATGTCCTATTCATCTCGCATATCCTTAGCTCAAGTCACATTTTTCATTAAAGCCCTCCGTGCCTCACCAACTCTCAGTGACATCTCCTCCCCTTTTCTTTTTCTTCCTTTTTTTTTTTTTTTTTTTTGGAGATGGAGTCTCACTTTGTCACCCAGTCTGGAGTGCAGTGGCGCAATCTCAGTTCACTGCAACCTTCGCCTCCCAGGTTCAAGCAATTCTCCTGTCCCAGCCTTCCAAGTAGCTGGAACTACAGGTGCATGCCACCATGCCTGGCTAATTTTTGTATTTTTACTAGACACAGGGTTTCACTATGTTGGTCAGGCTGGTTTCGAACTCCTGACCTCAGGTGATCCACCTGCCCTGGCCTCCCAAAGTGCAGGAATTACAGGTGTGAGCCACTGCACCTGCTCTCCCCTTTTATTCTCAAAACATATATTGCTCATATTTTTCTGAGGGTTCTTGTATTTTCATAATTATATACTGTCTTCCCTAACTTACTTTTCATCTTACATTTTCTAGATCCTAGATACCTATCATAGTGTTCTGAAGTTAAAAGGTATTCATTATTTTTTAATGAATGATATTAATAAATAAGATAACCCATGAATATAGACCTAAAATAATCTTCACCACTCCCCATACTTATTAAGATTAAAGTAAGTGATCTATTTACAGTAAATATGTTTTTCAAAATGAAAAAATAAAGTATAAATTGGTCTCTTTGATCTTCCTAGCATGAGATACACCTTTCAAAAATGATTATAACAATATATATATTCAGTAATTGAACTACTTAGAAGAGATTATGTTATAGTAAACATCATGTTACTGTAACTGAATTAGGGTAACAGTTACATCTGAAGGACGAGGAAAAATATAACACACTGATTTTTCTGTTCTTCAAGTCTCAGGAAAGTGGTTCTCTTTAAGAAAGATATCCTTGAGAAAGCTACAGACCCTCTCCTGACAAAAAATACCAGTTAAATATTTATACAAATTTTTCATCAAATACCTGGGTGCTCCAGACCCCCTAAAGTTAAGAAACCCTGCCTGAGAGGGTCTCATATTAGCTCTCACAGCTGTAACTCACCTAATAACTTTTCCTTTTAACTCAAGACATTCAAAGAAATATTTTAGTATAGTTGTACCATGTACATGTATTTTAAGTGTCATTACAAAATAGTCCAAAATTTTTCAAAAGTTTACAAAGTAAAATAGTTACAGTAATCTAAGGTTGTTATTGAGAGAAAAATAAATTTTATAAATTCAGTGTAGCCTAAATGTTGAGTGTTTATAAAGTCTACAGCAGTGGACAGTAATGTCCTAGGCCTTCACATTTACTCACTGACTCACCCACAGCAACTTCCAGTCCTGCAAGCTCCATTCATGGTAAATGCCCTATACGATGGTACAACTTTTTTGTCTTTTCATTTTATTTTATTTTATTTTGTAGAGATGGGGCAGGCTGGTCTTTGCAATCACGGCCAATAGTGATCCTCCCACCTTCGCCTCCCAAAGTTCTTAGACTACAGGCATGAACCTCTACACCCGGCCTTTTATCTTTTACATTGCATTTTTTTATACCTTTTCTATGTTTAGATATGTTTTGACATACAAATACTTAGCTTTCTATTATAACTGTCTACAGTATTAAGGACAGTAACATGTTGTACAGGATTAGAGTACAGCAATTAGGTACAGCAATAGACCATAACATATAGCCTAGGTGTGTACCATGTATCATATAATCTAGGTTTGTACAAGTACACTCTGATATTCACACAAGGATGAATTTGCCTAATGATCCATTTCTCAGAACATATACCCACGTGAAACAGCACATGACTATACCCACAGAGTAACAACCCCTCAAATACAACAGACAAATAACAAACAGTAATATTAATGATATATAGTTGAGACATTTTAATTTCCTTTCATTTATACTTTTTTCAGTAAGTTGGATTTATTAAATGTATTGCTAAACTGGATTTAATTTTTAGAATCTTTCACACTTGGCACATGAGAATGAGAGCAATATGTCACAAAATCCTACGTTTTAAGTTTTAAACAGGAAATGGTTAAAATCAAACTATCTATAGAATATAAATATATTGGTAGATATAGGTAAACTGATTAATGTAAGCATTAATAACAGGTAAATACAGAATTTCAAAAATAGCCAAATACCAATCAAGATAACCAGATATAGTTTCATCTCTGTTAGCCAAGGAAAAATCTGTAAATTTTTACCTTTACAGAATGAATGACTGGTTCAACAATACAGGCAAGCTTTAGGGTACAGTGGACGCCACCCCAGAAAGAGGGCAGTCACCCAAATTAAGCAATTAAGTAAGGCTTCTCAAAACATACACTTCAAATGACCATTTCTTTGGACTAATACTGAAAGTCTTCCATGATCATATCTTAATTGACTTCTCCACCTGAGTCAATATTATACTGTCCTCTGTAACATCCTGTACCCAGTCTCACCTATTTCTAGAACCATATTCTCCCCATGCTTTCCATCTATCCAAGTAAGACTTACCCTTCAAGGCAAAGAATAAATGAGCATACCTGTAGAGAGCCTCTGATTACCCCTCTCATCCTGCGATGCTTCTCCCCTCCTCTCCATATAATATGATGACCACATCTCCCTGACTTCCCGTTCTGATCCTGATCATCTCAGTCTGTCTCCTTATGAAAGCACATGTCTGTCTGTGCAGGATCTAGCATGAAATCAGTCATCTGTTCATGAGATTTGTATGCACTTAATTACATATTATTTTCTGTTTAATGGTTTCTGGTAGAAATGCTGTCTTGCTTGTTAAGTTCATTATTTCCTTATAAGCAATGACTAGCAGTTTTGGGTACACCGCAAATACTCCACAAATATTTTTAGAAATTAGTTAAATTTTATGATTTCCTGCCCTCCCCTTTTAAAACCTATCTAAATATGAGAATCAAAACTATACAAATCTCAGTTCCCGACAAATTCTAGGAACACACACACACACACACACACACATACACAGTCTCTAGTCATTTTCACTTTAAATAGAAAATTAAAACAGGGACTCGATCTACTTTATTTAATTTTATTCATTTTAACCAAGATTAACTCGAACTTTGCTATGACAGTTGTTGCAAGGGTAACTAAACGAACTACATTTCAGATACTTAGCAATCCAGCATCAAAAGGGCTCACACTCCAAGTTGCTTCTTCCTAGTGTAGTTGGTTATTGCATTGAGCCATCCCTATTTATTTGCTATGGCTTCCCTTAAACCAACAAAACTATTTCTGTAAAATAGCTTGCAAAGCTCCTGATGTACAGAAATGAAGGTTATCTCTCCCTTAAGGTTTGACTGTGGCCCCATTAACAACACTGTCTTATCAAATGAACAAACTCTGACTGGATGCTTCAATATATGAACGGTTTGTCTTGCTTCTTGGCTCCTTTCTCCCTCCAACCCTCCCTCCCTTCCTTTCTTTCTCTTTCCTTTTTTTTGCAGTGGCACGATCTTGGCTCACTGTAACCTCCATCTCCTGGGTTCAAGTAATTCTCCTGCCTCAGTCTCCCAAGTGAGTAGCTAGGATTATAGGCTCGTGCCACCACGTCCAGCTAATTTTTGTATTTTTAGTAGAGATGGAGTTTCACCAAGTTGGCCAGACTGGTCTCAAACTCCTGATCTGCCCACCTTGGCCTCCCAAAATGCTGGGATTACAGGCACGAGCCACCATGCCAAGCCTGTATTTTTTTTTCTTTAATTCTACAATGTTGAAAGTAAGCAAAAATTGTAATTTATGTTTCTTTGTTTTTATATGTTTTTATTTCTATCATATTCCTGACATTATAATTTCCCTCTGCTGGGAAGTAGGGGCTTTAACTTTGGTTGCTGGAAGTTGCAGTGAAAGGAAAAAGTGGCAGGCTGGTGCCTAATCATAATACAGGAGGAATTTAGATGTTTCAGGATCCTGAGACACAGAGGACTGCCCCATGAAGAGTTTGCTCCCCACCTTGAATGTCCTGTCACCAGCACCCAAATGTTCCCAATGGCGAGGAACTTTTACAGAATAGTCTGATGCCCCAGGCTATATCTTCTTTCCCTTCCAAAGGAAAAATACAAAAAGCTGTTGTGGTGTGCCAAGACCCATAAAGAAATGATCAGCCAGATGGGGCAAATCATATAGTTTAGTGGTTTAAGTTTTGTTTTATTTTAGCAAAGAAATTGTGCCTTCAAATGGTATCTGACAGCAGAAGTCCAAAAAATAAATAAAAGAAGTTTGAGGCCAGGCCAGGCTGGGTAACACAGCAAGACACTGTCTCTATAGGAAAGAAAAGAATTAAGTTAACCAGGCATGGTAGTGTAGTCCTCTAGTCCCAGCTACTCAGGAGACTGGGGTCAGAGGCTTGCATTAGCCCAGGCTTTCCAGGCTACAGCAAGCTATGATCACACCACTGCATTCCATTCTGGGCAACAGAATGTGGCCAATGTCAATCAATCAATCAATCAAACAAACAAACAGATAAGAGAGGGAGTGTTTTTGGTTGAGTGGGGGTGGGAGCACAAACTTATAGCACCACTTCCTCTTTCCCCAAATCACTGGGAGACACAGACACAGACTTTGGTTTAAAGATTGAAATAACAACAGGAAAGCCAAAGAAATTAAATAATTTATTCAATATCATACTAACAATTGATAACAAAGACAAAAAGTATAGCCTACTTTCAAGGAAAGGTAGCACACTGTCACTCCAACTCCCTGCAAGGCTGTAGGATATGGTGGAGAGTCAGCCTTGAAGTCAGGCTTGACTGGACACGCCAGACCCGTGACTTCTTTACTGTGTAACCTGAGGTTAAGTTACAGGGCCTCAGTGAGTCCTAGTGACCTCATCTATGAAACAGGGGTGAGGGAAGAAACCATATCAGAAGATCTGTCTGAGGCTCCAAAAGTAATATGAAAAGTTCCTAGCAGAGTATCTGTTGTATAATAATGATATGAGTGTTCACTTCTGCTTATTTGATCCAATAAAACAGAAAATGAAATCTTTATTTTTACTTTCCAAACAGCATTTTAATTCTTTACAATTCATACTTCAGGGATATATATAGACATAGATATATAAATATAGACATACACTTACAGATACACACACGCACACCCCTACCCCCGCACCACGCACATCACTAGTCAACATTAATACAATGAAGAAGAGAACTCAGGATAGAACCCCAAAATTAAGAAAAATATCTTCCTCATTGTATCAGCCTATACTGTAATTTAATACGTAGCAAAACAAATCTAGCAACTCAAAAACTATCAGTTCACAAACAGCCAAGTAGGATCTTTCACAATAGTCTTTCAATTATTATGCCTCTAATAAGAATAATTTCTTCAGAAGTTTTTGAAAAATTTAAACATGAGGAAAAAAATCAACGCACTAGACCAGGTTTCATGTATTATTTTTAATGCATCTTGTTTTCAGGGCCCTACCAAAATGTCCATCTAAGTTTTTGCCACGAAAATCCCAGATCTTTATTTCATAACATCATAATCAGATTAAGATATAACAGGGCATATTTGTACACAACTGGCATTTTGGCAAACCTCCAGATTAAATTAAGCAGAAAGAACAAAAGATATTAACTGCCCTGGGAAGGAAATCTGGTGGCAGGACCATCAAACAGCACTTCACAATTTCAACCGTTACTAAAAAGTGTTGCAAGTTCACTCCACCAGGGGGCAGTGTTGTCTAACTATTAACACAACTGAACTCGAATAAAACTGCACTTTCTAAACATCTATTTCTAAGCTTTCAGAAGGAAAAATATATATATTCTTTGAAGGAAAACCTAAAATCTTTACTTTAGATATCTGTAATTAGATTAAAATTAAAGGACGGTCTACTTCTCAAAATCATCTTATACCTGTAGACTGTTTCATACCTTTATGGCTAGGATTCTCCTAAAAGAAATGAAGACACTCACCACACCTAGTTCCACAATCTGACCAGGGCTGCTTCAGTTCCGACCAGAACCCTTATTCGCATTGGTGGCCTGATGTTGAAGTTCAGAGAAGTGGTGATCAGTGACAGCTGGAACCCTAATGCTTCATCACAAATTTCAAACCCGTTCGTGATGGCCACTGTATTAAATATCTACCTATTATTCCCAAAAAACATTCTCATGTAGCAGGAAATACACCCTAAATGTTAGTTTGCAAGAAACAGTTACCATGCTGTCACAGTGACAAAGCCCCAAGTGGGCTGCTGAGGGGCACGGCACCTAGAGGATAGTACACTCCTAGAGATACTTAGGAAATAGCCACCATCTACCCTGAGTAATTCCAACAATCATATGATCATTAAAAAAATAAAATAAATTTTTGGTTTAACTGCAACTTTATAAACAAACACACACACACACACACACACACACACACACACACCCTCCCTTCTTCTCCTATTTCAATGCTTCAATTACCTCCTAATTGCTAGATGCTTCAGTCTTTATCAGACTGGACTCATTTGTGGTATGTCTCTGCAATTACTGCCTCCTTTTGAAAATCCTCTCTCTTTTGTTTTCCAAATATCTTTCTGTTAAAATTTCCTTTCTCTATTCCTGGTTGATACTTCTAAACTTCTTACTTTGCCAGCCTGTTCTGCAAATTTTTTTTCTTTAGAGTGCCAACTTCTGATTTCTTTTCATTTTCCACGTGATTCCCAGGGCAATCATATCCACTTCTAAAATGTCTTCTAAGCCCCAACAGCCAAAGGCTCAGACCTGCACCCACAGACTCAGAAGCCAGTCTGGCCCTTGCAGGCCTCCCGGGAGCCAGGCCAGCCTCAGGGTCCTCATGCTCTATAGAACCCAGGGTTCAGACCTGCTCCAGCAGACCCTGGGGCCACATAAGCTGCCACGAACCCAGGACCCAGGGCCATCCCTAGCGACCCAGTCTCCAGGCAGGACCCAGTGCCAGTGGACTAAGGATCTAGGCCTGCCCCCAGTGAACCTTCGTTCTAAGCATCAGGCTGGACTTCATGGACCCAGGACAGGGCTGTCCATCCAGGCCCAGGTACCAAAATGGTCTCAAAAACTAAGGACCCTACCCATTACCACTACAGAATCAGGCTCTAAACTCACTCTAACGAGAAGCCATCCACTGTGAACTCAGGCTCCTAGCCCATTCCTATGGCTCTAGGTACCACGCCCATCTTAGCACCAGGCTGGCCCCTGCAGATCCAGGCCTATCCTTACAAACTCAGGCTGTAGGTCCAACCCAGCAGACACAAGATCCAGGCCCACCACAATAAACCGAGGCTCCAGACTTGAACCTGAAAAATCTAGGCTCTAAGCAAACCCCAGTGGAGCCAGGAATGAGCCTGCCCAAAGGCTCCAAGAGCAAGCACACACACATTCCCGTCCAGATGGGGGATCATAAGATCATCTCAATGGACTCATAAACAACATTTGAGAAAATTCAAGACCCTTTCATGATTAAAAAAAAAAAAAAAAAAAAAAAAAAAAAACTCTCAACAAATTAGGTAAAGAAGGAATGTACCTCAACATAATAAAGACCCTATGTGACAAGCCCAGAGCTAACATCACACTCTTAAGAAACAAAGCCAGGCTTCCTACTCTCACCACTCTGTCAACATAGAACTAGAATTCCTAGTCTGAGTAATTAAGCAAGAAAAAGAAATAAAAGGCAGCCAAATTGAAAAGGAATAAGTAAATGGTTCATATTTTTTTTTTTTTTTTTTTTTTTTTTGCAATTGACATGATTTTATGTATAGAAATCCTAACGATTCCACCAAAAAATTGTTAAACTAATAAATTAGTAAGGTTGCAGGATACAAAATCAACATACAAAAACCAGTACCAATCCTATACAATAAGAAACTATCCAAAAAAGATATTTTAAAAAATCTCATTTATAGTACCTACAAAAAGTAGAACACTTCAGAATAAATCTGACCAAAATGAATGAACTGTACACTGAAAACTATAAAACACTAGTGAAAAAAGTTGAAGTGACGAAAATAAATGGAAAGATATCCCATGTTAGATTTAAAAAACCGATAAAATGTCCCTATTACCCAAAGCAATCCACAGATTCAATGTAATGCTTATAAATATTCCAATGGCATTTTTTGCAGAGATAGAAAAACAATTCTTAAATTCATATGGAACCAAAAAAGATCCCAAATAACCAAAACAATTGGGTGCAA
The DNA here is from genome assembly GCF_048565385.1 of Saimiri boliviensis. Classification (NCBI taxonomy): domain Eukaryota; kingdom Metazoa; phylum Chordata; class Mammalia; order Primates; family Cebidae; genus Saimiri; species Saimiri boliviensis. The sequence continues at coordinate 94,164,695 of NC_133461.1, forward strand.
AACAAAAAACGCTGGAGGCACCACATTACTTAACTGTAAAATAAACTATGAAACTATAGTAACCGAAACAGCATGATACTAGAAAAAAAAAAAAATCTAAACCAATGGAACAGAATAGAGAGCTCATAAATAAATCCTTACATTTATAGTCAATTAATCTTTGACAAAAGTATCAAGAACACACAATGGGGAAAAACATCAATGAATGGTGTTCAGAAAACTGAATATCCACATGCAGAAGAATGAAATTGAACACTTATTTCACAATATATACAAAAATCAACTCCAAATGGATTAAAGTGTTAAATGTATGACCTGAAACTATAAAATTACTAGAATAAAACATAGGAAAAAAGGCTTCTTGACATTGGTCTAGGCAATGATTTTTTGTATACAATACCAAAAACACAGGCAACAACAGGAAAAACAGAAAATTGGGATTGCGTCAAACCAAAAAGCTAACATACAGCAAAAGCAATAATTATCAGGGTGAAAAGACAGCCAACAGAATTGGGTAAATATGTGGCAAACCATGTATCTTATAAGCAGTTAATCTCTAAAATATAAATATGTATACATTTTATTTGTCAAACAACTCAATAGCAAGAAAACAAGTAAACCAACTTAAAAATGGGCAAAGGATTGCAACAGACATGTCTCAAAGGAAGACACGCAAATGGCCAACAGATAAATTTTAAAATACTGAACATCGGTAATCATCCAGAAAAAGCAAATGAAAACCACAGCAAGGTATCACCTTGAATCTGTTAGAATGGCTAATATTAAAAAGATAAAGTACCAGATGCTGGAGGCATGTGGGAAGAAGGGGACTCTGTACACTGTTGGTGGAAAAGTATGCAAGTTCATTTTAAAAAGTAAAAATAGAACTACTATTATGATCCAGCAATCCATTTTCGTGTATTGCCAAATTCTCTGCAGCTTTATTCACAAGAGTTAAGATATGAAATTTACCTCAGAATCTATGGATTGATGAATAGATTTAAAAAAAAAAGTGGCATATATATACACAACAGAATACTATACAGCCTTAAAAATACACCTGAAAACCCCATCATTTGTGACAAAACAAATGTAACCTGGAGAACATTGCACTAAGTGAAATAAGACAGGCACAGAATGACAATTACTGCATGATCTTATTTATATGCAGAATCTTAAAATTTGGAGCTCATAGTAGCAAAGAGTACAATGATGGTTACCAAGGGCTGCAGCAGGGGAGGAGGAAGAAAAGATGTTGGTCAAATGGTACAAAATTTCATTTAGATGAGATGAATAAATTCTAGGGATCTGTCAGACAGCATGGTGCCCATAATTAATGTATTATACATTTGAAAATTGCTAAAGGAGTAGGTCTTAAATGTTCTCATCACAAAAAAAGTATGTAAGGCAAAGACTATGTTAGTTTGATTTAATCATATCGCAATGAATATATGTAAAGATTTAATGTACGCCATAAATATATAAAATTTTTATTTGGCAATTATATCTTAATAAAGCTGGAAGAAATGAAAAAAAAAAACAGAGAAGAAGGGAGAGAAACCTTTAACATTTATTTTTAAATAAAATAAAATATCTTCCCCCTAGCCCAGACCTGAATACCCACCAGCCTATTCAATATCCGCATCTGAATGTGCCATGGGCATCTCCAAAGCAACATGTGCCAAAATGTCAGCATTCTTCCACCTCATCCCAAAATCTGCTCCTTCCTCAAACCACTACATGTTGAAGGGCACTCCCATCCATCCAGCTGCCCAAAGCAGAAATCACCCTCAACCCTTCACCTTCCTTTCTTCCTGTATCTAATCAGTTACCAGTATCAGCAATCCCTGTAGTATGTCTCATCTTCCGTGACTCCAGTGCCTCAGTTCAGGTCTTCATTATGCGTCCCTTACATTCCTGCACCACTTTTAGGCAGAGATGCAGACGGTTTACCCCACTAACCATTTCTCCTCTTCCCTTAGCGATAGAACCCCTCCATTTTTAGCAGTGCACACGGCCACTGAATAAGTATTATATTTTCAACCTTTCTCTTACAGGTAAATGTGATCATGGCATGACATAGGGGCAACAAACTCTAACTAGAAGTCTTCCATGGCAACTTCTTCAAAATAAAAGCAAGTCCTCACTTAACATTGTAGATTAGTTCTTGGAAACCAAGACTTAAAAAAAAAACAAACAACGACCTATAGCAAGTCCTCAAATAACAATATTTTGTTATCTTGATAAGAAAATTGGTTTTGTTACACATCCTATATATAGTTTCACTTGAAGCAGCAGTTTCTAAGAATTTATCAAGGACATTAAGGACGTACCATATCCTTATATTATAGCTAGTGCATGCCCCTTTGCCCTTGTGATTCCTGCCCCCTGCATTCCTGCTCTCAGGAATGTGGAGTTCAAGCAACCACATCAGAAGATGAGAAAATATGGAAGGATGGCAGACCAACTAGCCCCAAGTAGCCAGCACCTGCGATACTGTGGAACCGATATACAAGCTCTGAATCATTTAACTGAGTTATTTCAGGGAGAACTTTTATTTTGTCTAAGCCACTGGTGTGCGGGTGTGGGCAGGCAGGCGTGTGTATGTATATATGTGTGCACTTTGCTAACAAGGTTCACTGCCTCCAATCTCACCTCTCCATAACCAGAATCTATCTCTACATTGCTTCCCGACTGATTTCCTAAACCCCAAATGTGGAGAATCAATCCATTTTTAAAAAAATTAATAAAATACACACTTACAGCATACTTTAGACCATTCATAATCTAGTCCCTGCCTGCCAAAGTCTTCTAGTTCACTGCTCCCTCTTGACACCAGCTGCTCTGACCAAGCCATGGTCTGCACAGCAACACAACTTTATATGTGCTTCCACCACTGAACAAAACATCTTTCTTCACAGCACCCATTCTAAATTATCTGCAAAAACTGTGCTCAGATGTCACCTCTTCCAAGAAGCCTTCTCTCCATCCTGACTGGGGCACAAATTCATAGCCTCCCAAGGCCTCTATTGTAGTAGGCATCATCTGTGTTAGAATCATCTTATTACTTGTCTACTTCTCCAACCAGACTTCACAGTCAGGATGCATGCTTCATCTCTCTCTAGCCCAGCAAGCGCAGGTATTCATTGAATGCAAGTTGAAAAAGTAAATACTTTCAGGAATGTGCTGAAGGAAGTTTTTGGCATCTGGTAACTGACATATTAATAGATAAAAACCTAGGCCTCTTGATTCTTTGCCCAGGACTGTTTCCAGTACGTCAGCATTACCCCAACTGTGTTCCAACGACATCCATTTAGAAAATGTGAATAATGTGTGAGTTTCCAGGCATGCGACACAGCTTTCAGTTCCACTAATCTGTCAAACTCACACCACTCTCAAAGCCTCTGACCCCACCCTTTTGGTCTTCTACCTGGAGGGAGGGCACTGGACCTGCACCCTCTCCCTTCCCTGGTTCCCACTATTCAGCCATCATTCCCAAGTGCCAGTTCAGACCCAAGAAAACTATCTGCTTTTGCAGTAATTTAAAAAAAAAAAAAAGAATATATATATATATATATATATATATATACACACATACATATATACATATATTTTATTGCACTTTGGGTTTTGGGGTACATGTGCAGAACATGCAGGATTGTTGCATAGGTATATATACAGATATATACATGGCAATGTGGTTTGCTGCCTCCATCCCCCCGTCACCTATATCTGGCATTTCTCCCCCTGTTATCCCTCCCTAACCTCTCTACCCGCCATTGTCCTTCCCCTACTCCCTCCCAACAGACCCCAGTGTGTGATGCTCCCCTCCCTGTGTCCATGTGTTCTCATTGTTCAAGGCCCGCCTATGAGTGAGAACATGCGGTGTTTGATTTTCTGTTCTTAGGTCAGTTTGCTGAGACTTATGGTTTCCAGATTCATCCATGTCCCTACAAAGAACATGACCTCGTTTTTTATGGCTGCATAGTATTCCATGGTGTATATGTGCCACATTTTCCTTGTCCAGTCTATCATTGATGGGCATTTGGGTTGGTTCCAGGTCTTTGCTATTGTAAACAGTGCCACAATGAACATATGTGTGCATGTGTCTTTATAATAGAATAATTTATAATCCTTTGGGTATTTACCCAGTAATGGGATTGCTGGGTCAAATGGAATTTCTATTTTTAGGTCCTTAAGGAATCACCACACTGTCTTCCACAATGGTTGAACTAAAATTTACACTACCATCAACAGTGTAAAAGCATTCCTATTTCTAATAATCCTCTAAAACTTGGCTAAAGACTGCCCTGAAACTCACCAGTCTCTACAATTTCCTTAAATCTCCTTTCTAGAGATAAGGGTTTTGCCTCTTGTATTTTTTTTAGCATTAGTCCCTATCTTCACAATTTTCAAACAATATCTAAAGTGGATATATAACGTACCTGCAAATATGCTCAGCTTCTTAGAATATTATCCTTCAGAGTTTAAACTCAGACAAAAGAAGCCAGGGGATCTCTTTCTGGGCTTCAGCTTCTTCTAGCCATATTTGTTCTGCCCTTTCAAACAAGGTGATTGTGCTCCTTGTCAGAGAAACGCCAGCCAGGAAGGAGTTTCAAATCTCTGTTTTATCTCAGAAATCTGTTAGCATTACCTCACACACCCTTAGAAAGGAGCCCAACCTTTCCTTGTTCTCTTTCTTTTTCTGACACGGCACAGTTATTGCCCCTGAACTGTGAGAACAGGATTGCTCAAGGTGCCATCTAAGAACTACCTGAATCAGAATCATCTGAGGAGCTCATTCAATACTAGATTTCTGAGTTAAACAGAATCAGAATTACTGAAGTGAGTTTCAAGAATCTGCATTTTTTTTTTTTTTTTTTTTTTTTGAGACGGAGTTTCGCTCTTGTTACCCAGGCTGGAGTGCAATGGCGCGATCTCGGCTCACTGCAACCTCCGCCTCCTGGGTTCAGGCAATTCTCCTGCCTCAGCCTCCTGAGTAGCTGGGATTACAGGCATGTGCCACCATGCCCAGCTAATTTTTTGTATTTTTAGTAGAGACAGGGTTTCACCATGTTGACCAGGATGGTCTCGATCTCTTGACCTCGTGATCCACCCGCCTCGGCCTCCCAAAGTGCTGGGATTACAGGCTTGAGCCTTTAACAAGCATGGAAAGCATCAAAGGTGGCAGTAGATCCTCTGCTTGCAAGGTGGGGCACGGCAGGCCCCGGGGCAGCCAGGATCCCGAGAAACCGTCACCTGCAGCCCAAGGCCACTGTTTTCCTTCGCTTCCCTGTGCAATACAAAGAGTGCAATTTTCTAAGTGCACAATGAAGTAAAAAATCTTCAAGAAGTTTCTATAACTTCCTAGAAAACTACTATATTAGTATTTCTAGGGCAGCTTCACAACAATCATTTTCAGAATTTCTACAGAACAATCTAATGTGCTCTGATGCTCAAAAACCATTGCTTTAAAAAAGCAACTCTCAACTCTTTAAGGGCAAAACTACCTTTTCATAACGTTTTGCAATGCCCCGTTATCTATTATCCTAAAGTAAAATCCATAAACAATGTAACTGCCTAAATATAAAATTCAAAATAATCCATTAACTCAAAGAGGAAACAAAATTGAAATGATTTTCATTACATACGTGCTCAAATTAGTCAGTACACTTGCTTGCACTGAAAGGAGAATCATGCTGAAAGCAAGGTTCTAGTATAGACTGATACAGGAGTACTGAAATGGTGACTCCAGAGCATGAGCACTGCTTTCTTGGATATGATATTTTGAAATAGTAAACAATTTTTAGTAAATTTGCAAAGAAAACAAAATGTAATCTTCTCTTGATTTGCATGGTAGTTATAGTCCTAGAAAACTCACTGATATTTAAAACCATGGAAAAAACATTTTATTTACATATCCTAAGGCCAGATAATTAGAAACATATTTTTCTCCTACATGAAAGTCCAACAGGACATTCAAGGTCATGCAGCCTGTAGAATAGTTATTCCTGGTGTGACACCATCCCAGGGACTAAAAGTTGTCTAGCATCCCTGGTCACTACCTATTAAAGGTCAGTAGCCACCCACCCCTCATCCTTAATTACTATGATAATTAAAAATACACCCAACCGTTCAACCTCTCCAAACAATATGATACAGGTACCTGTGTCAGGCTGTAATATTATTTTCCCTTGTGACACTACCATACATTATAGTGACTCCAGAATCTCTGCGTGATTCTACCTATACTTAACAATATTTTCAAAAGCAAATATTTACATAAATTCTACCATAACAGAAATTGAATGGAATAAAAGTTTCACAGATATACGAAAGCTTCTTCAGAAATTCTTGAAAAAACAAATGCAATCCACTTTTTTACAATCAAATCGCATTTTCCTGTTGACACATTTCAATTTCAAAAATATCTTCTCACTATTAAAATTCAATTGGCAGTGGTTCCTAAGCAGTTCAGCTCTGCATGTCAGTAAAATATATCAAACTACAGTTTAAATGTATTAAATGATTCCAAAATGTATCCTTTTAGTGTTAAAATGGTTTATAAACAGCTCAAGTAAATTACCTTTTAAAACACAATGGTTCTCAAGCATGTATGTGCATCATAACGATCACCAGAGGAGCTGTTTAGAATTTAGAGATGCCTGGGTAATCCCTTGTCCACAGATTCTAAGTGCACTGGCCTGGGTTAGGTAGAACCTAAGAACCTTTATTATTTTTAGAAAGGTCTATAGGTGATCCTCATGCTGGCAGAGGCAGATCTGTTTTTGTGGGTCCTGAAACCTATGCAACTAGGGAGGGGGTGGGGAGGAGTCTCTTCAACAAAATAGGGGAGGGACAGCAGGGGGTGGGGAGTTGGGGAGAGATAGCATGGGGAGAAATGCCAGATATAGTGAAGGGGAGGAAGGCAGCAAATCACACTGCCACGTGTGTACCTATGCAACAATCTTGCATGTTCTTCACATGTACCCCAAAACCTAAAATGTAATAAAAAAATAAAATAAAATAAAAAATTTAAAAAAATTTAAAAAGAACCAAAAAATGGCAGTTTTCTTGAAGCTTGGGAAAGCTTCCTGTATTGGCTTTATAGTAAAGCTATCTCTGGATGCTACTTGGGGTTGCAAAGTGTGACATAATGAAACTTACAACCAGAACACATGAGCAAGAATATAATGTCATACACTATGTATACAGAGGCCATAAGCCTAATGTCCACAGGCTTCTGGAGATAATGTAAATGAGTAAGGCAGCCAAGGCATGAGACCACAGAAGAGAGTGCAGTGACTGAACACCTGTGTACTGAAGGCACCAACACTATTTCGTGTCAATGCTAATGCACACTCAGTATTGCATTTCTGCAATTCATTAAAAGAAACTTAAAAGTCTGGATTGATTGATTGATTGATTTATATTTGAGACGGAGTTTCGCTCTTGTTGCCCAGGCTGGAGTGCAATGGCGCGATCTCGGCTCACTGCAACCTCCGCCTCCTGGGTTCAGGCAATTCTCCTGCCTCAGCCTCCTGAGTAGCTGGGATTACAGGCGCGCGCCACCATGCCCAGCTATCTGTTTGTATTTTTAGTAGAGATGGGGTTTCACCATGTTGACCAGGATGGTCTCGATCTCTTGACCTCATGATTCACCCACCTCGAAGTCTGGATTTTTATATGAAATCTCCCAACTTTTAAAATTTAGCTCAATTTTTTAAATAAAACATTGGTTACACCAAATAAAACATGAGTTAAAAATGACAGTATGTCACTTCTGCTTTATAAAAAGGAAAAGATACCTCCAACCTAAACATAAAACTGAAGATTAGATAGTTTATTCAAGGATCCATGAAGAAAGACTGCTAAAAACATACTTGGTGAGGCAGTTCATATACGTCACAATGAAAAAACTTTGTTCAGGGATTCTACAACATCTTAAGGACTCACGTTTACTCTACCACATCTTAATGGCACCCAAATAGTTCTATAAGTCAATTAAACACTAGCTCTCCAATATAAAACTTGTAAACAGGAAAACTTTTCAAAATGAATCATAAATGGCAGCACATGAAAAAAGTCTGATCTCAATTACATCTGGTGCAGCAAGTCTGTGGAGATAAAAGCTCTCAGTTGTAATTATGACGTTCTGAGAATACAGGAATAAACTAACCCAAAGTGCTTTTCCTGTTCTCTCACTCAGTGTACACAGAAGACTTCTGTGCCAAATGTTTTCTCCACAAACTAGGCAAGCAACTTCTGTAGAAGACACCACACTTGGGTGTCCCCTAATTCGATTCAACTGCAACACTATGTAACTGGAGATAGCATTAGATCCTCCAGGTTGGCAGCTCAGTCCCTAAGATTGCCCCTTCCCTTCAGATGCCCATCTAAATCTGAAGACTGTTCCACCTGTGTTTCTGACTGGCTACAAATCAGGGTTCCCACAACCCATTTGTTGGGTTTGATTAATCTGTTAAATCAGCTCACCACAGGAAACCACTTATGTTTACCAGCTTATGAGAAAGGCTATTACAAAGGACACAGATAAAGTGATGCATGAGGCAAGGCATGTGCGAAGCGGGAGAGAGTTCCATGCCCTCTCTGGACACACCACCCTCCCGGAACCGCCATGTGCATCTTTCTAGGAGCTCTGCAGAGCCTATCCTTTTGGGTTTTTATAGAGGCCTCATTAGTAGTCATGATTCACTCAATCATTGGTTATTGGTGATCCCCTTAACCTTTACCTTCTCCCATCCCCAGAGTTTAGGGATACAACTGAAAGTCTCAACCCTCTAATCCAGGGGTGTCCAATCTTTTGGCTTCTCTGGGCCACACCGGAAGGATTGCCTTGGGCCACACATAAAATACACTAACAGCTGATGAGCTTTTTTTAAAAAAAATCTTATAATTATAACTTACAAGAAACTTTACAAATTTGCATTGGGCCACATTCAAAGCCATCCTGGGCTGCATATGGCCCGTGAGCCGTGGGTTGCACAAGCTTGCTCTAAGCTTGGACAAGGTAGCCCCATCCTAAAGCTACCTAAGGGTTGCCAGGCATCAGTTAATTCATTAGCACACAAAAAGACATACCACTTTGAAAAATCCCAGAGATTTTAAGAGGAAACTCAGAGGGAAGACCAAATATAGTCATGTGCCAAGTAATGACATTTGGGTCAGCAATGAGCACACGTAGGATGGTGATCCCATAAGATTATTATACCATATTTTTACAGTACCTTTTCTAAGTTTCGATACATGAAGACTACTCTGTTACAACTGCCTACAGTATTCAATACAGTAATACACTGTATAGGTTCATGGCCTAGAAAAAACAGGCTAAACTATATGGCCTAGGTGTGCAGTAGGAATACTATCTAGGTTTGCATTAGTACACTCTGTGATGTTTGCACAAAGATGAAATTGCTTCACTACACATTTCTCAGAATCTGTTCCTTTCATTAAGTGACACATGGCTGTATATATTTCACAGTATTAGATGTGATGTCCACTACTGTCCCAAAGCTGATCGGATCTTACTCTCAAAAAAGTCAAATCCTGCTCCTCAGCTTTTCGACAGCTGCTTTAAATATATACATTATATAAATATATACATTCTATATTATAAATATATGTGGTCCTATATATAGTCATTGCTGACCCAAATGTCATTACGTGGCACATGACTGCATTTGGTCTTCCCTCTGAGTTTCCTCTTAAAATCTCTGGGATTTTCAAAGTGCCATGTCTTTTTATATGCTAATCAATTAACTGATGTGTGGCAACCCTTAGGTAGCTTTAGGATAGGGCTACCTTGTCCAAGCTTAGAGCAAGCTTGTGCAACCCACAGCTCATGGGCCACATGCAGCCTAGGACAGCTCTGAATGTGGCTCAATAAAAATCTGTAAACTATATATACACCAATCTTAAAAAAAAATGGATCTCATAGGCAAAATAAATGTAGGCAAAAATAAAATGCTACACTGAACAGACAGTAGAAATAAGCTTTTCAACATGACCTGCAGGTTGATTTCTGCAGCACTTCTTAGTTATCTTAGTATATAAAACACCAACTAATTCCAGTGAAGTAATTAAGACTACCAGTATACAGCTCATTCTACAGATATGCGGGCCAGTGTGGAATAAGATGGAAGCTCTGACTTATATACCAAAAACTCTAGCCAAAGAGAAAGTTATAATCATTTCCCAGCCCACCTTGCCAAGCCAAAGCAGACCACTAAAAACTACTGCCTATCAGGCAGAAGTTGTGGTATAGCTAAAATAATGGAGAACATATGGTCCATTTTATAAGGGCCAAGGAATACTGAGGAAGTCTAACACATACTTGTTATTATGCTGTAAAATCACTTTGCTGCTTTCCATAATAGGTGGGAAGGAGGCTGGGGAGTGGAAAGGAAGGAGCAAAAGAAATAAAAATTGCCAAACATGGAAGATTTACTAAAGGACTAGCCAGAAAATTATAAACCAACTACTATCCATGGTGAAAAAAAGAAAATAACTCAACAGAAAACCTTAGAATTAGTGGATTTGTCATTTCTTCCCTTGTTTATTTGTGGTTTTCTATCACAGCCCACATTTTTCCTAAAACAACAACTCAAAGCTTTCCTGGGTCCTGCAGCCAGATGCAAAGATTTGAACAGGCATGAGTAGGGCTAAACTGCCATGCTACTTTTTTTGCATCCTGCTCTCCAGGAATTCTGTGTGTATGGTGGGGTGTCCACTCAAAGCAAGTGCTCAACATTCACCTAACACAGTCTATCTGCCATTCAAAATCATTCAGCTTCTTCTTTACACTATGAACAAAAAATAACTCAAAATGGACCACAGGCATAAAGTTAAGAGTTACAACTATGAAACATAGAAGAAAATTAATTCCAAGTTCTCTAAGGCAGAAAAAAAAAAAAAAAAAGAAAAGAAAGAAAGAAAGAAAAAAACATAGAAGAAAATACAAGAGTAAATCTTCTTCACTTTAGTTAGGCAATGGTTTCTTAGACATGAGATGGAAAAGACAAGCAACAAAATAAGAATTAGATAACTGGACTTCAAAATTAAAAACTTTTGTACTATAAATGATGACTAATAAGGAAGTGAAAACATAATGAACACAACAGAAGAAAGCATCTGCAGTGATGTAATTAAAAAGGGGCTTGTATACAGACTATATAAAGAGCTCTTTCAACTCAATTTTGAACAGACAAATAAGCCAACTAAAAAAAAAAAAAACACTACTGGGCGCTGTGGGAGAATCACTTGAGGCCAGGAGTTTGAGACCAGCTGGGGAAGCACAGCCAAACTCATCTGTACAAAAAATTTAAAAATACAAAAGTCAGTGGGCATGGTGGTGCACATCTGTAGTCTCAGCTACTCAAGAGGCTGAGGTGGGAGTATCACTTGAGCCCAGGAGTTCGAGGCTGCAGTGAGCTATGATTGTGCTACCACACTTGCAGGCAACTGTTTCTAAAAGTATACATACAACTAAATAAAATAAAAATTCTCTAATACTTTTTTAAAAATGTTTAAAAATGGGCAAAGAATCTTAATAGACATTTCTCCAAAGATATGCAGGTTGAGTATCCCTAACCAAAAATCAGTCCAAAATGCTCCAAAATCTGAAACGTTTGAGTGCCAATATAACACCACAAGTGGACGATGACATTAATTAACACTGCAAAAAAAGTGCCCATAGACAATATGATGAAAACACATGAAGGGTTTATTCAAGGACTACACCGGTACATTTGTAATAGAACAAGAAACCATGCCAGTTTATAAAATTCAAGAGAGAAGTCGAAGTAAAAAACCATGGTTAATGAGGAGGATGACTGGGGGATGCATTTAAAAAGCCATCCAGCAGAATGCCTCCTTATCCCTGGAGGACTCACTTCCAGGTCCTTCAATTGCTACTGGTGTTTCTTCTCAACTAAAAAAATAAAACTGTGTACAGTGAATTCTGATATTTCTTATTTTTCTTTCTTTTCTATAACCTCATTTTAGAAGTGATACAGTGAGCTTTTAATCAAAACACAGCATGGCAGATAAAGACGAAAAGCCTACTACTGTTGGTTCCTCCTGTTGTCCAGGAGCTAACACAGGTATTCTGGTGATGCTACTGTACTACTTAGTTACCCTGAACACATTTATTTTTTCACTGTACTAATGGTATGTTCTATTTGTTTTTACTGTTAAATACATACGTGTGAATCAATGTTAGCAAATGATTGCTTCTTAGAAGCATATAAATCCAGAGTCAAGAATGATGATGATGACACACAACCATAGACTGTCCACATGGGTGGTAGAGATAGTGACCTTTGCATTCTGATTATTCAGTGTACACAAACTTTGTTTCATGCATAAAATTATTTAAAATATTGTATAAAATTATCTTCAACTGTGTATAAGGTATATATGAAACATAAACGAATTTCACATTTAGACTTCGGTCTTATCCTCAATATGTCTCATTATGTATATGAAAATATTCCAAAATTTAACAAAATCCAAAAAAATCCAAAATCTGAAATCCCTCTGGTCCTAAGCATGAAGGGATACTTAACTTGTACAATAAGCCAATAAGCACATGGAAAGATGCTCAATGCCATTAGTCATTTCAAAAATGCAATACAAAACTATAATGAGATACGACTTCATATATTCTAGGATAATTATAATTTAAAAAGACAGAGGATAACAAGTGTTGGCAAGAGCATAGAGAAACTAGAACCCTCTAAGTAAGAAAAAACACACAGACAATCAAGCAGTTTTTTCTCTGCTCTCACACCACAATGTGTAGGAGATTTTCTCCACAGACCAAACAAGCAATCAATTCTACAGAGGATACCAGCTAGGTGTCCTCTAATGCAATTCAATTCTAATACTATCTACCCAGATATGGCATCAGATCCTACAGGTTGAGGGCTCGACCCTCTGCCCCACCCCTAAACGTATGCCCTAACCCCACCTCATCCCTGCCACTTAGATGCCAGTTTAAAGCCCCAAGTTGCTTTATTTGTACTTCTGACAGGCTCTAAATCACAGATCCCACAACCCCTTCCTTGGGCTCATTTAATTAGATAGTGCCTCACAGAACTCAAGGAAACATTTACTTACATTTACCGGTTTATTATAAAGGGTATTACAAAGGATGCTGATGAAGAGATGCATAGGGTGAGTATGGGAAAAGGGGCACAGAACTTCCAAGCCCTACCCAGGCATGCCACCCTCCAAAAACTTCCATCTGTTTAGCTAACCAAAAGTTCTCAGACTCTGTCCTTTGAGGATTTTTATTTTTTTTATTTTATTTTTTATCTGAGACGAAGTGTCACTCTATTGCCCAGGCTAGGGTGCAATGGCATCACCTCGGCTCACTACAACCTCTGCCTCCAGGATTCAAGCAATTCTCCTGCCTCAGCCTCCTGAGTAGCTGGGATTACAGGTGCATGCCACCACGCCTGGCTAATTTTTGTATTTTTAGTAGAGACAGGGTTTCACCATGTTGGCCAGGAAGGTCTCGAACTCCTGACCTCATGAGCTGCCCACCTCGGCCTCCCAAAGTACTGAGATTACAGGCATAAGCCACTGCACCCGGAACTTTCAGATTTTTATGGAGGCTTCATCACACAGGAATGACTGACTAAATCACTGGTCAACTTAACCTTCATCCCTTCTCTCCTCCCAGGAGGCTGCTCACTGGGGCTGTTTAGCCGCTGATCTGGGGGCTCTGGAATGCCGCAATGCTGCTTAGTTTCCCTGAACACACTTAGGAGAAAGTCCCGACCCTCCAAATCTGCCGTATCCTTCTAGTGACCAGCCCCATCCTGAAGCTATCTAGGGGCTGACAGCCATCAGTCAACATATGAGCACATTAGAAGACATTATGGTGGGCATTCTAAGGATTTTAGGAGGTGTATGCCACGAAATGGGGACAAAAACCAAACACATATTTCACAAGATTGTACCCTCATACACTACTGGTGGAAATGTAAAATCATACAACTGTTGTGGAAAATAATTTAGAAGTTCCTCAAAAGGTTGAATATAGAATTGCCATTTGACTCAGCAATTCCACTTCTACCTATACAGCCAAGAGAAATGAAAACATATATCCACTAAAAAACTTGTATATCAGTTCTCCTAACAGCATTTATTTATACAAGCCAAAAAGGAAAAGCAACATAAATAATATGGTTTGGCTATGTCCCCACCCAAATCTCTCCAGGAGTTGTAATAATCCCCATGTCAAGGTTGGGGCCACACAGAGATAATTGAATCATGGGGGCAGTTTCTCACATACTGTTCTTATGATAGTGAATAAGTCTCAGGAGATCTGATGGTTTTAGAAATGGGAATTCCCCTGCACAAGCTCTCTCTTGCCTGCTGCCATGTAAAACATCCCTTTGCTTTTCCTTCATCTTTTGCCATGATTGTGAGACCTCCCCAGCCATGTGGAACTGTGATTCCATTAAACTTCCTTCCTTTATAAATTACCCAGTCACAGGTGTGTCTTTATTGGTATCATGAGAACAGACTAACATACCAAATATCCCTCATATGGTGAACAGACAAAATGCGTCCTATCCATATAACTGACTATTACTACCTAAAAAAATTAGTGGTAAATATTACAGCAAAACTAGTCATAACAATGATTCCATTTATATGAAGTGTCCAGAATAAGAAAATCTCTAGAGATAAAAAGCAAATTAGCGGTTGCCTGGAGTGACAGCAAGTAGGTGTAGTTCATTCTTTCTTTCCTTCTCTCTCTCTCTCCCTCTCTCCCCCTCTTCCTCTCTTCTCCTGTCTTGTCTTTTCTTTTGCTCAAGACAAGGTCTCACTATGTTGCCCAGACTGGACTTGAACTCCTGTCCTCAAACAATCCTCCCACCTCAGTCTCCCAAACAGCTGGTAATACAGGTAGGATACACCAACAAGTCTTTTCTTTTTAAGATGATGAAAATGTTCTAAAGTTGCCTGTGGTGATGGATGATATGCAATTCTGTGAATGTACTAAAAACTCACTGATTTTTACACATTAAATGAGTGAATTGTATAGTTCACAAATTGTATCTCAAAAAAGCTATTTTTTTTAAAGTATTCAGCCTTCTGGGTCATTATGGCATACAAGGATACAAGTTTGTTTAATCTTCTCTAAGCCCTATGAAAATGGCAACAACCAGTTTCAAAAGAAAATAAATTCGTAACAGTGCTGAAAAAAAAGGAGTATAATCATAGACAAAATAATGATAGACAGAAATCACAATCCCAAACAAACCCAGAAGGCCACAGTTATTCTAACAGTAGAGCCACAAAGAAGCTAGAAATCTAGAGTTGGCAGGTCTCCAGACCTGGAATGGGAAGCAGAATAGATGTCAACATGATTAACCGAAAAATCATCTGAAGAAGAGCTTCCCATCCTAGCCCCCTTCTACCCTGCTCCCCTATCCAGAGGCTTGCCTGCATCAAGGCACTCAGCATGGGTTGAATACCACCCGCATTTATGGTAGTTCATACACCCCACCTCACAGAAACTCATTCCAGCCCTCTTCTACATGAAGGGAAGAGGCCTGCTAAGGAAACATACTCCACACTGCCAGAGAAACTCTATCTATATTTGGGAACTCAATCTTTCATTAACACCTATGAATGAAAAGAAACAAACTCTAACAGACATTTGAGGACTAATAGTGGCTTCCAAAAAAAGTTCCAAGATTTAATGAAACAGAACTGACCCTGATGAAGCAGGAATCCAAGAAACAAGATAATCTTCTAATTTTTTATTTAGAGAGATTTAAAATAATGCATAAAAGATTCAAAATAATGCAAAATAAAAGAGCAGACTGAAATGAAAATTAAGTGACCAGAGAATGGGAAAGAGCTCTTGAGATTATAAGTACAACTTTTAAAATGTTGTTAGAAAGAATGGAAGATCATGCTTTAAAATAGGAGTGCAAAATTAAAAGATGTAGAAGATTGATCTAATCCAGGAGAACCAACATCCGTCTAATAGAAATTGTAGACATAAAAAACATTTTTAAAAAGTAGAAAGGACAAATGTTTTCCAGAGCTAAGGAAAGACATGACTGAAAGGGCACCACATGCACCACATAGCAAGAACACCAGACTCACACTTCCGGAAATGTGAGTGGGTAGGAGTCAAGAGAGCCCTGAAAGCTGTCCATAGAGAAAGAGCCAATTCTCCACAGGTGAGATCTCAAAGGTCTTTTCGTTGAAGAGACTCCAGTGCATACTGCATACTGAGTCAAGACCAATTAAGGCAAAAGAAGGTATTACATATTTCGAAATGCACCATGCAAAATCTACCACTTGTGTTAATCATTTCCTCATTTCAGTTACCTACATTTTTTTAAAGAAGCATAAACTCAGATCCCTAATCTGCTTGATTTCCCAAACAGTGAAACCTAAGGACAAGTCATGAACTTTTATGCACAAGTCTTTGTGTGGGCATATGCTTTTGTTTCTCTAGAGTAAATATAAAGAAATGGAATGGTCTAGCGGTACAGAAGGTATATCTTTAACTTAATAACTTTTTCAGAGGGAGACAGAATCTCACTCTGTTGCCAGGCTGAAATGCAGTGGCAAGATCTTGGCTCACTGCAACTTTCGCTTCCCGGGTTCAAGCGATTCTCCTGCCTCAGCATCCAAGTAGCTGGGACTACAGGCATGTGCAACCACATCCAGCTAATTTTTGTATTTTTAGTAGGGACAGGTGTCAGCATCTTGGCTAGGATGGTCTCGATCTCTTGACCTTGTGATCCCCGAACCTCGGCCTCCCAAAGTGCTCGGATTACAGGCATGAGCCACCGTGCTCAGCCTTCAACTGTTTTTTAAACAACTGAACCTTTTACATTCCCACCAGCAGGTGTAAGAATTCAGCACTCCACTTTCTTGCCAATCACAATATGGCCAGTCTTTTTAATTTTAGCGATTCTAGTAGATTTGTATTAATTAGTATCTCATTGTGGTTTCCATTTCCATTTCCGTTTCCCCAATGACTAATAATGCTGAGCATCTTTTCATGTGCTTACCTGCCATCCATATGTCTTCTTTGGTGAAGTATCTGTTCTAATCTTTTGCCCATTTTTTCCCTTGGGAGGTTTGCTTTCTTGTCATTGAGATGTAAGAGCTCTCTATGTATTCTAGATATAAGTCCTTTGTTGATCTCCAACACAAAATGTCAATAGTCAAACTGTTGAGAAACACTGATCTAGTTAATTTTGCTGAAAAGAACCACATGACACTGCAAGGAGTCATGTATCTACATATGATTCACTCTACCTTTAAAAATAAAACAGGTAATTTTTAAAAAGCTGACATGAGAAACTTCTTAAAATCGTATGCTACAGAATCCGTTTACATTTAACTCCAGCAAGCACCTTACCTATTCATAATTATGACCATAAATCATCATAAAGGGAAAATTTGCTTAGACTATGATTTAGAATGCCTTCCAACTAAAAGAAAACTAACATTTTAATAAAATTTTGGTACAGCTGTCAGAGGTTTCCAAGTAGCTAAGCTTTCACTACACAATCACTCTAGAATCTTAAAAGTATAAAAGCCGTATTTCCTATGGCTTCCCCACTAGCCCCACCTAACTCTTCTCTTTTAATGATGGGCTCCAAACAGTTCAGGAGAAGGCAGCAGGCAGGCAATGTGAAAACACTTCTCCTCCTTATTCCTTCAGTCATCAGGTACCTTCCCCAACAGAAGAGTCCCTGAAGGCCTCCCTCAGAGCGTATTTATTCTTATCATGGTTGCCATTTTAACTAAGCACATTTATAGCATATCTCAAGGGAGTGGGATCAGGTGACTTTTACATCTTTCCAATCTGAGTTGGTTTTTCTACAGGAGCAGATAGTGTCACATTTCAAACACGTGATGCAGAACCGAGGAACCTGGATCATGGTCTCAAACCTAACGAGTTTGGGCAAATTAATTCATTCACTTGAGTCCTCAGTTTCCTCAGCTATAAAATGCAAGGGTGATTTCTAATATTTCTTCCAACATAAATATTCTACTAGTTTAATATATAAGCTGGATTCCTAACAGCTAAACACTGATTGGGTACCATGTGCCAAACCCTGAGCTGTATACTTACAATCTCATTCAATTCCTACTACAGCTCTATGAAGAAGTTACTACCATTATCCCTATTTTACAGATGAAGAAACTGAGGAGGTTCAGTGACTTGTCCATAGACACCTATAGTAGGCTGGGACACAGGCTCTGCTGCTGCCACCATGAGCATTTTGCATTCAGTAAACTGGCAGGAACAGGATACAGCTTTATTCCAGTCCAAAGACAGCTCTGAGGAATAATTACATAGAGAGTTTCAAAAACACACACAAACTCTAAAAAGCAAGTTTAGGAGCTTTATGAAGTTCTACGGTTCTTCAAACAACTTAATAACCCATGAGAGTACCTATTTTGCCACATTAGGTATGCTATACCTAATAAGAGGAATGCACTAAAGCTAAGACTCTTCTCAGAGGCTATCAGAGAGGCCGGATTTTTAACCTGATTCTAAAGTATCTCAGCTATGTGCCTTTAGGCATGTTCTTTAATACCTCTGAAGCTCATTTTCCTCACCTATTTATTTTTAAAACTATAAACTCTTCACCTTGCCTTAGGAAGTCCTACATGATATGGCCCTTTTCTAAATGGTAATCTTCCTGAATTTCTCTCTCACTGATGACGTCTGCAGACCAACCAGGCTAGTCTTCCCCAGTTCCTCAAATAATTTCTATTTCCTGCTCATGTCATTTCTGCAATTTGAAATGCTCTCACCCAAAACTCTGTTATTCTGAACTCTAGTCATCCTTTAAGACCAAGTTCAACTTCCACCTCCTCCATGAAGTCATCATCAGACTAAAAGTGATCATTCCTTCCTGCTAGTCATTTGGAGACATACTGTTTCTCTTCAGCTAGAGAATAAGTAACTTATAAGTAAGAACCATGTCTTCCATGTCTTTGCATCTTCAATGTGCCCAAAACAAGCAACCTGCACATAGATGCTAATTAAATGTATTTGTTCAATAATGCATGCATACTGTCATACCTACAGAAGCACCAGGAGCAACTACCATCAACCATTTTGCTATGGCAAATAAGAAACAAAAGGTATAAAATGTCATTTTGGTTTGTCTTGGGTATGATCCATCTGAGCTGGTAATACAGGGAAAACCAAACTCACTCACCAGTAAGGCAGAGAACTATGTAGACATTTGGTATTATCTCTACATAGTTAAGTAAAAATCAGTTTTATTATAGTAAAAAAAAAAAGTTCAATTAGCAAAAAATCACAATGTCACATAGTTAAGTCTATGACAAGGAGTTTTATTTTATTTTTTAAATTTTTTGTTTACTTGTTGAGACAGAATCTCATTTAGTCATCTAGGCTGAAGTGCAGTGGTAAGATCTCGGCTTGCTGCAACTTCTGCCACCTGGGTTCAAACAATTCTTGTGCCTCAGTCTCCTGAGTAGCTAAAGTTACAGGTACATGTCACCATGTCCTGCTAATTTTTATATTATTAGTGGAGACAGGCTTTCACCATGTTGGCCAGGTTGGTCTCAAACTCCTGATCTCAAGTGATCCACCTGCCTCAGCCTCCCAAAGTGTGGGGATTAGAGGTGTGAGCAACCATGCCCAGCCAATGTCAAAGAGTTTTACATTCTTGGAATAACTATTATCAGTACCCCCTTGTCAGAGAAAGATTAAACAGATAATTATGTACCTCAAACTTCAAGCCCAGAATAGTCATGTATTTATGATACATTACAAATAGCATAAATGGCTACAATACATGTTAAGTATAAGAGATACATATGAAAACATATTTTCCTCTAAGTTAGGACACTGTGATAAAAGCCAAATGATTTTTAAAAATAATTTACCTGTTTTTATCTATATCTAAGGATCCCCAAATATTAAGATGTCTAATAAATATTCATTTTTAAGCTCAAATCAGTTGTTATATGGCTGTGTATACAATGCCTTCTTGGTATCCCCAAATATTGTGGAGTTATTAAATAATCTCATCAAACATATGAGTGAAAAATGTATAGTTCATGCTTGGCTTTTTTCAACTGAGCAACAGCTGTATATAGTCAGATTCGTTGTCTTCCCAAAACAAAAATGAGTGTCAGATAATAACAGAGCTGTAAAAAGTCAGAATTGT